>NC_091464.1:59532887-59861672 GCF_027789765.1 Dendropsophus ebraccatus | reverse complement strand
ATTATGATGCCGGGAGCTAAGAAACTGTTTAAATCTTCGCAGTACTGTACTGACACAGCTACGCGACATAACTAAACAGTCACTAAACTAAAGTCATCTGTAAGTAGGATAAAGGATGCTGTTCTACATCTGTCATTTATATCTTTCTGCAATTTAGCATTTCCTTAGCTCAAGAATATAATGCAGAGGACTATTACCTCAGGAATATAATGCAGAGGACTATTTACCTCAGGAATATAATGCAGAGGACTACTTACCTCAGGAATATAATGCAGAGGACTACTTACCTCAGGAATATAATGCAGAGGACTACTTACCTCAGGAATATAATGCAGAGGACTACTAACCTCAGGAATATAATGCAGAGGACTACTTACCTCAGGAATATAATGGAGGGGACTACTTACCTTAGGAATATAATGGAGGGGACTACTTACCTCAGAAATATAATGGAGAGCACTACTTACCACAGGAATATAATGGAGGGGCTTACCTCAGGAATATAATGCAGAGGACTACTTACCTCAGGAATATAATGCAGAGGACTACTTACCTCAGGAATATAATGCAGAGGACTACTTACCTCAGGAATATAATGGAGGGGACTACTTACCTCAGGAATATAATGGAGGGGACTACTTACCTCAGAAATATAATGGAGAGCACTACTTACCACAGGAATATAATGGAGGGGCTTACCTCAGGAATATAATGGAGAGGACTACTTACCCCAGGACTATAATAGAGAGGACTACTTACCTCAGGAATATAATGGAGAGGACTACTTACCTCAGGAATATAAGGGAGAGGACTACTTACCTCAGGAATATAATGGAGAGGACTACTTACCTCAGGAATATAATGGAGAGGACTACTTACCTCAGGAATATAATGGAGAGGACTACTTACTTCAGGAATATAATGGAGTGGACTACTTACCTCAGGAATATAATGGAGAGGACTACTTACCTCAGGAATATAATGGAGAAGACTACTTACCTCAGGAATGTAATGCAGAGGACTACTTACCTCAGGAATATAATGGAGAGGACTACTTAGACTTCTTGGTTTTTGGGCTTATAGCAAAGCAATGCAAGTACCTAGAAGGATAAAAATTGATTATTCGGAATCAGCACTTTTTAATCTATCTACTGATAACTTAAGTTTGGGTGGTGTTTTGGAGGTGACAGAGTCCCTTTAAACTGTTTCGGATCTTGCGACACCATAATCATATATGATGCTGCAAGGTCCATGAAATCTTCCATGCAGGCCTATATTCACGGAACATAGGAATAAGGCCAAAAGGGTTTTTACATACCCATTGTGGACATGTCACTGGTAAAGTGTTCGAGGGGAGGTACATCTCACCTAGGTTACTGCTTAGTGTGAGATGGTAAATCTGGGAGAGATCTGTTACTCAGCAGTATTATGCTGCTAAGGTGTTATTTATTGTTACCAGGCCTGGATTTACTGGAATGGCGGGTAGGTTGGTAGTGGGACTTGCCATTCCCTCCCCCCGATCCAGTTTAGGTTTTGGGATCAGGTGAGATCTCACCTGCGTCAGCATTTGCCTGTAATTTTCCTGGCCGGTGTTCCACACTGAAATTAAAGTTTTGTAGGGACAGAAACCATCTAGTCACCCTTGCATTTCTCTCCTTATTAAGCTTCATCCATGTTAGGGGGGCATGGTCTGTCACTAACCTGAACTTTCTGCCTAGCAAGTAATACCTGAGGGACTCTGGGGCCCACTTCACTGCCAGACATTCTCGCTCAACAATGGCGTAGTTTTTCTCGGCCGGGGATAGCTTCCTACTCAAGTACATCACCGGGTGCTCCTCGCCATTCACGACCTGTGAGAGGACGGCACCTAACCCTGTGTTGGAGGCATCTGTCTGTACTAGAAACTGTCGCCTAAAGTCAGGGGTAACTAGCACAGGTTGTTGGCACAAGGCAGACTTAAGGCTTTGAAAAGCCTTCTCGGCCTCTGGAGTCCATGTCACCATTGCGGACTTCGCACCCTTTGTCAGGTCAGTTAGTGGGGCTGCAACTGAAGCAAAATTCGGCACAAACCTTTGGTAATAGCCCGTAACACCCAGGAAAGCTCTGACCTGTTTCTTTGTTAGGGGTTTAGGCCAATTCTGTATTGCCTCAATTTTATTTAGTTGTGGTTTCACTAACCCCCTCCCAATAATGTAGCCCAGGTATTTGGCCTCCTCTAAGGCTAGTGCACACTTCTCCGCATTGATGGTTAACCCCGCATCACTTATGGCATCTAACAGCGCCTGGACTTTACAGAGGTGACTTTCCCAATCCGGGCTAAAAATGACCACATCAACGAGGTAGGCAGCGGAGTAATCACGATGTGGTCGCAGAATCAAGTCCATCAACCTCTGAAAAGTGGCAGGGGCTCCATATAACCCGAATGGCATCACTACATATTGGAAGAGTCCATCAGGGGTGGAGAATGCAGTCTTCTCTTTAGCCTCAGGAGTGAGTGGGATCTGCCAGTAGCTCTTAGTGAGATCGAGGGTGGTTATGTACCTGGCATTACCCATTCTTTCTAACAACTCATCTACCCTGGGCATGGGGTAAGCATCGAACTTGGAGATCTCATTTAACTTTCTAAAGTCATTACAGAACCTCCAAGTTCCATTGGGCTTTGGGATTAGCACAATCGGGCTGGACCACTCGCTCTGGGACACCTCAATGACTCCTAGGTCAAGCATACGTTTTACCTCGGATGATACCGCCTCCCTCCGTGCTTCTGGTATCCTATAGGGTTTGAGGTTTACTCTGCTTCTAGGCTCAGTTTCAATGTGATGGTGAATGAGATGCGTACGCCCTGGAAGGTCAGAAAACTTGTCTGTATTTTTCTGCAAAAACTCTGTAGTCTCCTGCTTCTGTGACCCTGATAGAGTATCACCAATCTTGACCGGAGGGATTGGTTGTGACAAATTATTAACAGAGTTTGTCGCCACCAAGGATTCCCTGTCTTTCCAGGGCTTGATCAAGTTTATGTGATAAACTTGGAAAGGCTTCCTTCTACCTGGTTGGTGCACCTCACTGACTTTCTCTACAATTTCATAGGGACCCTGCCACTTTGCTAAGAATTTGCTTTCTATCGTGGGAACAAGTATGAGTACCCGGTCACCTGGGCTAAATGTCCTGATTCTTGCAGAACGATTGTAAATTCTGCTTTGGCTCTCTTGCGCCCTCTGGAGGTGTTCCCTTACTAGGGGCATTACAGTGGCTATACGGTCCTGCATTTGTGCTACATGCTCTATAACACTCTTGTATGGGGTGGACTCACTTTCCCATGTCTCTTTCGCTATATCCAATAAACCCCTAGGGTGACGACCATAGACCAATTCGAAGGGAGAGAACCCTGTGGATGCTTGGGGCACTTCCCTAATAGCAAACATCAGGTAAGGTAGTAAGTGATCCCAATCCCGACCATCCTTTTCCACAACTTTTTTTAACATATGTTTCAGGGTTTTATTAAACCTCTCCACTAACCCGTCTGTCTGTGGGTGATATACAGAGGTACGTATGTGGGAGATTTTAAACAGTTTGCATAGATCCTTCATCACCTTTGACATAAATGGTGTACCTTGGTCAGTCAAGATTTCCTTGGGGATCCCCACCCTGGAAAACATATAAAACAATTCCCATGCAATTGTTTTAGATGCAGTGTTTCTTAGGGGTACAGCCTCAGGATAGCGGGTTGCGTAGTCTAATACAACTAGAATGTACTGGTGACCTCTATGTACCTCTATGATGGGGAGTGGGACCAAAGGACTGCGAAAATGCGATACTGGAGCGCTAAGCTGACATGTGGGGCACGACTCACAGTATTTTTTTATGTCAGCATAAATCGCAGGCCAATAAAACATCTGGAGGACTCTCTCCTGCGTTTTATCCGTCCCCAAGTGGCCCCCAAGGACATGATTATGGGCCATGTCGAGTACCTGACGCCAGTACGACTTAGGCACCAGAAGCTGTTCCACAAGCTCATCATTAATCTTAGTGACTCTATAGAAGAGATCATTAGTCATAGAAAAATGTGGAAACTTTTTCTCAGCTTCTGGTTCCTGAGGTACCCCATTCATAACAGTGACCTGCTCTCTCGCATTTCTGAGAGTGGGGTCTTGTAATTGTGCAGAACCAAAATTATCCCTAGACACCTCTAAGTCTGGAACATTCTGGTCAGTGGGAGGAGCCTCTTCCTCACCAGCCAGGACCTGCAAAGGAAAATCATCATTTTCATCCTGTACATGTTTATCATTTACCGTGGGTAATGCAATAGACTTAGGGGTATCCTCACTCCTTTCAGGGGATTTTCTTTTTCCCCATAGAGCCCAGAACAAAGGAAAATCACGCCCCAATATCACATTATGCATGAGGTTTTTAACCACACCCACTTCATATTGTAGTTCAGTCCCGACATTAGCCAGTACTATAGGGTACACTTTTGTATCACCATGTATGCACACCACACTCATATGTTTGTTTGACACAAAGTCCCCAGTCACCAGGCTGGCATGCACCAAGGTGACAAGGCTTCCTGAGTCCAGCAACGCCTTAATTGACAGTGATGTTGCAGACTTGCAATTCAGTCTCTAGTCCAGTGACTGCAACAAATGACGGTTCCGCAAATAGCGACTGACACCGGCTAGCGTCACACTCCATGGGCTCAGTGGTAAGAGGGCAATGGGCAGACACATGTCCCGTCTCATGGCACCTCCAGCACTGGATAGGGCCTGGTCTCCTTGGCAGGGAGTCCTTTTTAGGGCCACTTAGCCACTGGGGACCATCACCAGTCTTTTGCCCTTGAGACTTTGCCTGAGCGCTCTTCCCTCTATCAGCACCCCTCCACACTCCCCCAATAGATGGAAGTCTCTTACCAGCTGAAGGCACAGATCTGGCACTCCGGGGAGGTGAAGGTGCTGCAGGAACATCACGGAGGTAGTCCTCGGTCGCCTGGAACCTCTCCACAAGGTTGACAAGTTCGTCGGCACTCTTAGGGTCACCTTGTCCCACCCAGCGTTGCAGATCAGCAGGAAGTGCACGGAGGTAGCGATCCATCACGACCCTCTCTAGGATCTGTGCAGGAGTAAAGGGGTCTGGCTCCAACCACTTTCTTGCCAAATGGATCAGGTCGTACATCTGGGACCTCGCTGATTTGTCCAGACTGTAGCTCCAGTTGCGGACCCTCCGGGCACGGACAGCAGCAGTAACTCCTAGTCGGGCGAGTATCTCTGCTCTTAGCCGAGGATAGTCCTTGACCTCTTGCTCACTGAGGTCATAGTAGGCCTTTTGAGGTTCGCCTGTTAAATAGGGAGCAATGACCTCTGCCCACTCAATGGAGGGTAGCTTTTCTCGCTCAGCCACACGCTCAAAGACAGTTAAGTAGGCCTCAACATAGTCATCAGCAGTCATCTTTTGCAGCGCTCGCTGCACAGCTCTTCTCACCGACAAAGTCTCTGGAGCGGCTGCTGCCACCAGCTGTGGATTAGCACCTGCAGGCGCCTCTTGCTTCGCTATCAGGTGCTCAATAAGTTTCTGTTGTTGAGCCATCGCCTGTTGTTGTTGAGCCATTACTTGCTCATGGCGCAGGTTAGCGTCTATCTGAGCTTGCATGAACTGCTTCATCATCTCCTCCATGTTGCTTGTCTGTTTTTGAAGTGAAGCCGCAGCCTTCACCCAGGACATAAGCAGCTGTAGCCAAGTTGATGCACACCGTTGCCCCTAGCAACCGTTTTGCCCGCTCCGCAGCACCAATTGTAGGGATCTTCCCGGGGGATGGTGTGTTTGGACACAGTTCACAGCAGACTTGGACTTATAAAAACAGCTTGGTGTTTATTTGCAGCATAAACGGTCCATCATAACAGAAATATATCAACACAGTGCTTTTAAGAACAAAACAAAACAAAAGGTCCTGCCCGTCTGGGCACTTACTAACAAAACAGATCACCTATCTGTCACTTCGATAAACAGTATCGCAGGGTATGAATAAGCCCCAGCAGCGGTGGTATCCATTGCTCCCAGCAAACAGAGCATGCAGGCTGTTCACTCCTGGCTGAGAGCAAAATTTAGACTGGTGCAAACTGCCCACAGCAACCAATCACAGCTCAGCTTTCCTTTCAGCACTGCCTAAAGCTGAGCTGTGATTGGTTGCTGTGGGTAGTTTGCACCAGTCTAAAATTTACACCCTTTGATAAATCTCCCCCTATGTGTATACGCTCCGCCTGGGATTCCATTTATTCACATACAATATACAACGTATGTTTAGCATAAATCACGGCCGTTGTTGCAAATTGCAACAACGTCCATGTTTTATGCTAAACATATGTTGTGTCAACATAGCCTATTAATAGAAAATTAGAACAGGGCTCCATAGCACAGGTCAGACAGTAAAAACAGGTAAAGGCAGTAGCTAAAAAGCTCTTACCTGGTAATGTTGTGCAATGAAGAGGCACAACACTCGCTATAGCATATGACACAGACCGCAGCCTCGCCCCAGGTATTCCACATCAGGATAAACTTCAGACCAAAAAACTCCTCCACTCCCCCTTGAGGCTATGTTTACACTACGTAAAACTACGGCCGTAGTTTTGCGGAGTTGAACATAGCCTTGTGTGCAATTGGATCCTGGCCGCAGCGTACACACATCGTATACGCTCCGGCCGGGATCTGTGCGGCGCCGAAAAAATCAGTCCATCAGGTTCAACCTGGAGAAACCCTACTGTGTTGATCCAGAGGAAGGCAAAAACCCCTATGAGGCAGATGACAATTGCCCTATCACAGGGAGAAAATTTATTCCCGGCTTTAATGGCATTTCAAAACCAATCCGGCTTCTGTCAAGGATGACACTTGAGAAGGAAAACGGAGCGGTTTTGAAAGGCGTAGTGTCGCATTTTAGTTGTTTAAATAAACAATTTTAAACTTACTTCCAACCTGTGTATTGGACCTGCGGCCTATACAACCTTAGGCTATGTTCACACTGCGTAAAACTACGGCCGTAGTTCTCGCCGCAGAACTACGGCCGTAGTTTTGCGGTGTGTAACATAGCCGTATGTGCAATGAGATCCCGGCCGGAGCGTACACACATCGTATGCGCTCCGGCCGGGATCCCATGCGGCGCCGGAAAAAAACTGACAGGTCAGTTTTCTGCAGCCGGAATTCTGTGAATTCCGGCTGCAGAAAGCCCTGTCAGTTCACACAGTGAAGCAAGTGGCTCCGGCCGCGATGATCCGGGCACAGACTGGCCGTTTCGTGACCCAGCCGGGGTCACGGAACGGCCGGTCCGATACGCCGTGTGAACATAGCCTTAAGGTGGGGTGGAGGAGTTTTTTGGTCCATACACATTAGACAGTGAGTTGGCCTCAAGAGATTTGGGTGACTTTTTTTCCTACTAATGTGTACTCGGGCCCATAATGGCCAGTATACACTAAAACGGATATGGCTGCATTGGCGAAATGATTGTTCAACCATCAACGTGCTATCTCTTTTGATCCCCCTACACATATATAGGGATAAGCCAATGTCATACTCCTCTGTCGGGGCCTTATGTCTCAGAGAACAAATGGATCTCTTTGCTGAGATCCAACATGGCTGATCCTTCTGTACCACAATACACAATATCATCTTTCAGAAGAGTCAGAAGGCCCATATATATATATATATATATATATATATATATATATATATATATATATTTTACTATAAGATATAGGCTAGTTTATCATGATTGTTATTTGGGTGAATCCCCATAATGGCCGAATGTCCTGAACCGACTTTGGGTCTAGTGAATGGAGCGGACAACATCTTCTATCTACTGAGTTCTTCTGGCTTGTTCCAGTGATCGGTGAAGGTCATAATGGTCCTGGCTATTATGAGTTGCTCAATCTGTATTTGGGAAGCTTTTTGCCACTCAATTATGGGCCCATATCAGTAATACTCCGTCCTCTTATTTTACCCCTTACCTAAATGTTTAATCGTCTTGAAAACTGCTTTATTATATTGTGGATTCTGGGGTTGTTCTGTAGGACGCCACAATAAATAATCTGTCCTCTAACATTCAGATCAAAAAGAAGCAGCAAGAAGTGTTGGGTTTTCTGGAGGCCAACAAAATCGACTTTGTGGAGAAAGATATTGCATGTAATGATGACAACCGGCAATGGATGAGGGACAACGTGCCCGGAGAGAAGAAGCCCAAGAACGGGATCCCTCTCCCTCCCCAAATCTTCAATGAGGAGCAGTACTGTGGGGTAAGAGGAGCATGGTGCTAACTATAGAGTCATAATGGCCGTCAGATCCTCTGTTGGGTTTTCTCTAATGGGTCTTGAATGCTCACCAGGAGAGTACGGCACTAGGAGTTGACTTTGGTGTTATAGCCTCTTACACCTGTGGGGGTGACGGTATCCTGGGCATCATAAGTGTATTATTGCCATACTGTCACATCACTGTGTGGTGTACCCCCGGTGATGTTGGTCGGAGTAACGGACGGTCATTTGGTAGGTGTTGTAGTGTGACACCACTCCGGTGGTGGATGGCCGAGATACAGCCGGTCCTTGGGATTTTGTCACGTGATGCCAGTGCCTGGTGGGCACACAGATGTGATGGCAAGCCTGCTTTTAGTTTACAAGGCCGGTTGTATCCTTTTCCTCTGTGGTCAGTGTCCTGCCGGGTTGCTACCGGGTCCCTTGGGGTTATGTCACAGATGGCCAGAGTGGTATAAAGACCCTTCCGGATGATAGGACCCGCCACCCACAGAAAGGGGAGAATGTCCCAAGATTGCGGTGTGTGCTGTGTCGGTGGTGGCGAATAATCACAGAGTCTTTGGGATATAGTTGAGTTAGTTTACTACGTGTGCAGCAGGTAATACAGGTACAATAATATAAGGTTTCTTTAGTTAAAGTCAAAGACACACTTGACAAAATTCAAATAAACACTTAGATAATAGAACTACCGGTTTTGTAGTATAAGTGCAGTGAAGGATATAGTCGTGTTGGCTGAGTTGTGGCAAGAAGTAGAGTAGCAGAGGGGAGGATGCCGTGAGAGTCTCAACCCATGTAGTACTTTGCTCTGCCGGGGTATTGCAGGATGAGGTAGAATAGTTAGAAGGATAAGAAGAATAAGAATAAGAAGAACATCTGTGCCTGTGTATTGACCTTTGACTTTAGTCTTCACACCACTTTATGCCCACTAGACTCGGCTGAACCTTCCTAATGGGTGGCACAGGCCCCAGACCTTGTTACCTGGGATGAGCGGAATGCTGAGAGTTCCCTGCTGACACCCGCACTGCGAGACAGAGTTCATAGGATACTGCAACTTTGCTCTGTCCGGATCAGTTCCTTGCTCTTTGGCTCTATTGTGGGTACTGTCCTGCTCTGTGACTTCTCCTTGTCCATGGCGTGGGTTGAGGTTGTCTCTGGCTAGTCCTCTCCTAAGAGGAGTTTAACAGTGCATAGTGCTTTGAAGTGTTACTAGCAGGGGTGATTCTAGCCTCTCTGCTGCCCGAGGCGAACTATAGAATGACGCCCCCCCCCCCGTCAATCCGCCCACATTATAATCCACTACTGCCCCCCCACCCCCCCACTGCTGTCCCCAATAAACATAATGTTTGGTCCCTTGCTGCACAGAGGATGTCAGGAGAGGAGGGGGCTAATCTTATAGGAGAGGTCCCAGCAGCACAGAGGATGTCAGGAGAGGAGGGTGCTAATCCTATAGGAGAAGTCCCAGCAGCACAGAGGATGTCAGGAGAGGAGGGTGCTGATCTTTTAGGAGATGGTCCCCCTCTTCCCCCCTTATAGATGGTCCCCCTCTCCCCCCCTAATAGATGGTCCCCTCTCCCTTATAGATGGTCCCCCTCTCCCCCCCTCCCTTATAGATGGTCCACTTCTCCCCCTCCCTTATAGATGGTCCCCCTCTCCCCCCTCCCTTATAGATGGTCCCCCTCTTTCCCCTCCCTTATAGATGGTCCCCCTCTCCCCCTCCCTTATAGATGGTCCCCCTCTCCCCCCTCCCTTATAGATGGTCCCCCTCTCCCCTCTCCCTTATAGATGGTCCCCCTCTTTCCCCTCCCTTATAGATGGTCCCCCTCTTCCCCCTTATAGATGGTCCCCCTCTTTCCCCCTTATAGATGGTCCCTCTCTCCCCCCCCCCCTTATAGATGGTCCCCCTCTTCCCTCTCCCCCTCCCTTATAGATGGTCCCCCTCTCCCCCCCCTTATAGATGGTCCCCCTCTCCCCCCCCCCTTATAGATGGTCCCCCTCTCCCCCCCCCCCTTATAGATGGTCCCCCTCTCCCCCCTCCCTTATAGATGGTCCCCCCCCTTATAGATGGTCCCCCTCTTTCCCCCTCCCTTATAGATGGTTCCCCTCCCCCCCCTTATAGATGGTCCCCTTCCCCCTCCCTTATAGATGGTCCCCCTCTCCCCCCCTTATAGATGGTCCCCTCCCCCCCCCTTATAGATGGTCCCCCTCTCCCCCCTCCCTTATAGATGGTCCCCCCCCCCCTGCACAGCAGATAAAACAAAAACAGCACATAACTCACCTACCCTCCGTTCCCCCGTCGAGCCTCTCTGGTCTGGTCCCGGCTGATGTGCGGCTGTCGGAGGTGTCCCCTCCTGTCACCGGCAGCGCGCGCATCAGAGAGCTCCCCGATGCTCTCTGATGCGCGCGCTGCTGGGGACAGGATGGGACACCCCCGGCAGTCGCACATCAGCCGGGACCAGACCAGAGAGGCTGCCCGAACCGCCCATATTATAATCTGCCACTGAATGCCGCCCCCATGAAGACAGCTGGTGGTCCCGCCTGAGGCAGACGACTCAGGTCGCCTCATCATTGCGGCGCCACTGGTTACTAGTGAAGAAGTTGTGAAAGATGTGCTGTCTTGCGTCCTTCCCATGTGGGGTACTGGTTAAGACTGAACTTGGTTACAGGGATCTGGTAGAGGGCCAGGACCCTGATAGGACCACTGTGGAGAGCTATCTGGCTCGCATCTTTCCTCCTTAATGTCCAGAACAAAAAGACTCCTCTTTTCCTGTCTCCTGTGTGACTCACTTCCTCCCTAGCGTGTATGGTGCGCTATGAGTTGGTGAAAGAGTGCAACAGCATAAGAAAGAAGGGAGATGATAGGAAAGAAGAAAGCAGAAATCCTTGCAAAGGGTGTATATAACTGCAACACCCCTAGTGGGACACCACAACTATACAGTACAATTCATGTGTAGTAACATCATTGAGTATGTGACATCACTGTGTGCATTGTCCCTGTACTGTGACAGTGCTGTGTATATTATCCCTGTACTGTGACATCACTGTGTGTATTATCCCTGTACTGTGACATCACTGTTTGTATTATCACTGTACTGTGACATTGCTGTGTATATTATGCCTGTACTGTGACATCACTATGTGCATTATCCCTGTACTGTGACATCAATGTGTGTATTATCCCAGTACTATGATATCATTGTGTACATTATACTTGTACTGTGACATCACTGTGTGTATATTATTCCTTTACTATGATATCACTGTTAGAGATGAGCAAACTTTTCAAAAGTTCGTACCGACCGGACTTCCCGATTTTTTTGAAAAGTTCGGTTCTACCGAATTTTGGATTTCTTCGGATTTCATAGTTTATAGCATCTATATGATACAGGGGTTTTGTATTTGGTTGAATTTAGGGCTCTACATGTCAGTAACATTATCTTTTCAATATCTTAAAGTAAATTTTTTTTTTAGACTTCAATATTCACCATTACAGGGTCTATGCAGGAAATTCACCATTACAGGGTCTATGCAGGAAATTCACCATTACAGGGTCTATGCAGGAAAAAGGTCACAAATGCAGTGAAGGAGCAGCAGTAGTCATTAGAGGCCAGTGGAGGTCCAGCAATAGTCATTTGAGGCCAGTACAGGTGCAGCAGTAGTCAACATGGAGGCCAGGCAGGGGCAACAGTAGTCAACATGTAGGCCAGGCAGGAAAAAACCTATGTCACATACACTCTCGCAAGGGTCCAACTATAGTACTTATATATCTGTATAGCACTTTTTTTTAGAGTTTTATTCTACGCACATGCACGAGGTATGTATTTGTGCCTAAGGAAAACACCTATGTCATATGCACTCTCACAGGGGTCCAAATATAGTACTTGTATATCTGTATAGCACTTTTTTTTAGAGTTTTATTCTACACACATGCACGAGGTATATATTTGTGCCTCAGGAAAACACCTTTGTCATATACACTCTTGCAATGGTGACAGTATAGTACTTGGATATCTGTATAGCACATTTTTGTTCTGTGCCCCCTTTGCTCTCCTATGCCTAATCTATCTACCTATCTATCTTTCTCCCTCTCTATTTTTCTCTCTCAATCACTATATGTTTCTCCTCTCCGCTTTCCTAATAATTTTTTTGTCTTCGCTTTTGTACAATATCTTCTCAGTACAGCATTGTGCACCATTTTGGCACTGACGAGCTCTGTGCACTGCTAACAGTCTCCTTCCTTTCTCTGTGCAGACTGCCTCATGCAGTCATGTGACTGCTCCTCTCAAAGCAATACCAACGTCACACAGGAGGTAGGCTAGTGCAACATCCCTGCTGATTGGATGTGTTCCTGGGCATCATGGGAAAGCGCTTTTCCCACCCAGAACACTTCCTGATTTCTAAAATGGCAGCTGCCATTTTAGAAAGCAAGAAAAAAAAAAATTCGGAACGGACTTCCAAAAATCCGAATCTGACCGGACTCGGACTTTTGGAAAAATCTGAACTGGATCCCATACCGGCCAAACCAGTTCACTCATCTCTAATCACTGTGTACATTATCCCTGTACGGTGACATCACTGTGTGTATTATCCCTGTACTGTGACATCACTGTGTACATTATCCCTGTACTGTGACATCACTGTGTGTATTATCCCTGTACTGTGACATAACTGTGTAATTACCCTGTACTGTGACATCACTGTGTGTATTATCCCTGTACTGTGACATCACTGTGTACATTATCCCTGTACTGTGACATTACTGTGTATATTATCCCTGTACTGTGACATCACTGTGTGTATTATCCCTGTACTGTGACATAACTGTGTAATTACCCTGTACTGTGATATCACTGTGTACATTATCCCTGTACTGTGACATCACTGTGTGTATTATCCCTGTACTGTGACATCACTGTGTGTATTATCTCTGTACTGTGACATCACTGTGTGTATTATCCCTGTACTGTGACATCACTGTCAGTAGTGGATTATAATAGGTCCGTTTCGGGCGGTAGCCTGGGGCCCAGAGCTCCTGGGGGGCCCATGGCTACCCAAAGAGGCTTTTACTTTCAGTAGAGTATTGTCTCCTGGCTACACTTCCACCATGATTTGCAAAAAAAATGTTGCTTTTTTTACTGCAATTTTGTACAAATCAGGGCATCATGATATTATTTATTCTGTACTATGAACACCAGGCTAGTGCTGCCATAGTTATAGTGGGATGGGGGGCCCAGGCTTGGTGAACAGCCCGGGGCCTATGGTAAAGTTAATCCACCCCTGTATATGATACAGTATAATGCAAGTCTCTGTGTCTGTATATAAGTTGTGATCTATGTTGTTACTGTATGAATTATAAACCATCTTTCACAGTTTTTGCTGTATTTTTGATTTCTTTTTCAGGACTTTGAATCTTTTTTCGATGCCAAAGAAGGGAATGAAATCTATGTGTTTCTGGGTTTGGCTCCACCAGCAAGTGCAAAGGTATGTAATCTATTACTCCATTATAGTTTCCGATACCACATTATATTACATCCTATCACCTTATATTGATACCCCCCCACTTGCTCTATGCCTCTCATATATCTAGTCTGGTAATTTTAACATCATTTATATATTTGCCTATGTGTCATCTTAACTCTGTTTTGTGTAACATTAAATTGTGTGACTACTTCTTTAATTCCAATATATTTATTATTAGTGGAGTTTTTATGAAGTTTTGTCTGTAAATGAGCTCAGTGCCCTCTAGTGGGTATCCTGAACACAGTGCATGCAGTCTAGTCTTCAAAAACTAGTCTTCCACAAAGTATAAAAATAAACTGAAAAATAAAATAAAAAAAATTGAATGCAGAGAAGCCTCCTACCTTTACTCACACCACCCTGTTTCCCATTTTTGCTAAGGACTCTGTGAAGTCCTGACCACTGTCCTGCCTCTCCTTTCTTTGGAGAGTAAGGAGTAGTATTATTTAATTATTGTGGCAGAATTATTTGGGCAGTGGGTTATATAATCACAGTACTTGAGCATTGTGTGGTGTTTTTATTTAAGCATTGTGTGGCAGTGTTATATGAGCATAGTCAGGCGTAACTACCACTGTAGCAGCCATGGCGGCTCCTATGAGGCAAGCAGCATCAGAGGGCCCCATGGCCTGATCCCTCAATACACTGGGTCCCCTAAGCTGTCATCATTTGTAGTATCAGCTGGCCGAGCGGGCCTCTCGCGATCTGCAAATGTCTCTTTAAAGGGGTAGTGCGGCGGTAAAGAATTATTGACAGAATAACACACATTACAAAGTTATACAACTTTGTAATGTATGTTATGTCTGTGAATGGCCCCCTTCCCCGTGTCCCCCCACCCCCACCCGTGTACCCGGAAGTGTGGTGCGCTATACATACCTGTCACGTGCCGACTCGTCTCTGATCTTCAGTCTGCGATGTCGTCTTCGGACGGCCTGGCCGAATCCCTCCGAGCGTGCTGAGTGCCGCCCGCCCTCTTCAGCATCATCGGCTGCTCAGCCACGATTGGCTGAGCATAACTGTGCTCAGCCAATCGCAGCTGAGCAGCCGATGACACGGCCGCGTCATCAGCTGCTCAGCCGCGATTGGCTGAGCCAAACTGTGCTCAGCCAATCGCGGCTGAGCATCTGATGACGCTGAAGAGGGCGGCCGGCACTCAGCACGCTCGGAGGGATTCGGCCAGGCCGTCCGAAGACGACATCGCAGACTGAAGATCAGAGACGAGTCGGCACGTTACAGGTATGTATAGCGCACCACACTTCCGGGTACACGGGTGGGGGTGGTGGGACACGGGGAAGGGGGCCATTCACAGACATAACATACATTACAAAGTTGTATAACTTTGTAATGTGTGTTATTCTGTCAATAATTCTTTACTGCCGCACTACCCCTTTAACTGAAAGGACTCCTGACGAGCGCTAGCAGTTATGACTATGCTTGATGGCTTAGTAGTCAGCCATTTGTAGTTACGCCCTGAGCATTGTGTAGTGGTATTATTTTGGCAGTGTGCAGTGGTTTTGTATTATTGCTGTTTGGGTAGTGTGTGATGGTATTATTTGTGTAATGAGGTGTGGTATTACTTAGGTGGTATTATTTTGGCAGTGAGGGGCAGTGTTATAGTGGTGTTATTTAAAGCAAATGTACTATCTGGTACATCGCGGTACAACGGATCAGAGCAGGTAAGGGGATGCCGGTGGCATGGCGCCGGTCTATTCTCGAACACCGACATGGAGCACTTCGGGCCTGCTGCCTTCCACTATGACTATCTCCCCTCTGTGAAGTCGGTGAGCCGCATCACAGAGGAGAGATCATCACACTAGGGCCTGGCGGGCCTGCCCCCAGTGCTCCGTGCAGGTGCTCTGGAATAGACCAGAGTAGACCATGGTTCAAAAAAAAGT
This sequence comes from Dendropsophus ebraccatus, assembly GCF_027789765.1. Classification (NCBI taxonomy): domain Eukaryota; kingdom Metazoa; phylum Chordata; class Amphibia; order Anura; family Hylidae; genus Dendropsophus; species Dendropsophus ebraccatus. The sequence goes on along the minus strand of NC_091464.1, from coordinate 59,845,984 downwards.
ACTGTGCCACCGGCATCCCCGCGCCCATCAGTTACAGTATTACAGTAAAAAACTCAAAGTGATGTACCTGATGGTACATACGCTTTAAGCAAGTGGGGGTGGTATTATATTGGCAGTGTGCAATGACATAATGTGAGCAATGTGTGGTGTTAATAACAATGCAGCATGTAGTAATATTATAAGGACAGTGTGTGATGGTATAATTTAAACAATATATGATAGCATTATTGATGCAATTTGTGGTGGTATTATTTGAGCACTAAGGGGTAATATTATTAAACAGTGTTTAGTAATATATTTAAAGCATTGTGTGGCGGTGTTAGGCAGTGTGTGTGTGTTTTTTGGTCAATAAAGGGTGGTATTAGTTAGGCAGTATGTGGTGGTATTATTTGGCCAGTATGGGGTAGTAGTATTAAGGCATCGTATGATGATATTTTTGGAACAGTCTGTGGTGGTATTATTGCAGCACTGAGGGGTGGTATATGGGCAGTATGTAATGGTATAATTTGTGTTGTGATATTATGTGATCAGTGTGAGGTGGCATTATTTAGGTGGTGTTTGGTGGTATTATTTGAATGAGGCGTGATATTATTTGGCCAGTATATGATAAAATAAGTTAAACATTTTGTGGTGGATTAGTTAGTCAGTGTAAGGTGGTATTATATAGGCAATGTGTAGCTATAATGTTTAGGAAGTGTTAAATGTTTTGTTTTTAAGGTGGTGTGTGGTGGTATTATTTGGGTAATGAGGGGTAGTACTTTTTGAGCAGTGTGTGATGGTATATGTTGATCAATGTGTGTTTTTTTTTTTGAGCAGTGTGTGGCTGTATTATTTGGTTAATAATGCAGGATGTGATGATTATATGAGCAGCGTGTTATGGTATCTGGACAATTTTAAAGGTTTTAGTTAAGAACTATATAATAGAATCAACTGAATTGCTGTAAACTATGCTAACATTATATTAAAGTTTTATTAGGGCACAGTAGAGCGGTGTTTTTGGGTACTCTATGACACCATTAGTCACTCTGTAGCACTATTTATGTACTTAGAGAATACCTCTACAGGAATATAATGTGAATGATATCACCGGATATTTTTATATACTCCACTTTTACAAGCTGCCGACTTAAGGTTTAATGTTCCTTTAAGCAGATTCCCTCCCTGCAGTTTGCTGAGTGTAAACATGTAAGTATTTGCACCCGGCTTTCCCATTATCCTATTAAACAAGGCTGAGCACACGCCACACTGTATGATGGGTGCAGCCTCACTAATGGCGGAGGAGGCGACATAAGCACAGCCAGGGTATACGGCAGTATATGTCATACAATATGCATGTATCTGTGTGAGCAGATGGCGACTGTCATGTGTCTCATTCAGATCAGCTTAGACCTGATTAGCTTCAGTCATGACCAATATGTCACATCCCCGTATGAAATGGGTCGTCTCTCCAGGAGTGATTATATATGGCGGGGTAAAGCAGCCAGCAATAAACCCGCCACACACTACAGTGTATTCATCTCGACCTCAATGTCTCCTACGCTTCGGATTTATCTAGAGCCAAGGTTGCCCCCTTGTGTCCACATGCAGGTATTACATCAGGCTGTTAGCAAGCAGTTTTCTTTTATTACTCAAATGAATCCAAAATAGAAGCAATTTGATAATTTCATAAAAAAATCGTTTTGTGTACACAGCTCCTATGCAGACCTATGTGTCTTCATGGTTGTTGACTACAAATAAACTCTGTGTAGTCTGATCCCACGGTCAGCTACTGGCTATAGACTAGAAAGAATCAATGAAAAGGTCCATGCCTAATAAAAGGTATAAGCCTATTATAGAGAGCGCACTTATAATTTCTGACCTGGAAGGAAGAAAGCAGAAAATAAAAGATAAATGTGGCTGACACTATTATATTTATTCTAGAGCTGGTACTATTACATTGATACTGTGAATGGCTCTATGTGGTATTACGTGTACACTGTATGGAGTTATGCAGGTGTGGTGACATTACATGGGCACTGGATACCACTACTATATGGGCACTATATGGGGGAATTATTTGGGCCCAGGTGCTTGTGTTACATGTACAGCCTATGGGATATTTAGGGGTACTGGGATATGGTGACATTATGTGGGCAGAGTTATTTGGTTCCACGTGCTGACATTACATGTACACTGTACAGGGATATTATTTGGGTAAAGTATGGGACTACTATATGAACAGTGCATGGTGGATTTATGCAGTTTTTTGTGCTGATATTACATGTACATCATATTTGGGCATAGTGTGATATGGTGATATTATTTGGGCACTACTGTATGAACAGCATATAGTGGAATAATTTGGGTCTATGTGCCGGTGTTACATGTACACTCTGTGGGGTTATTTAAGCATAGTGGGATATAGTGATATTATTTGGGTCATGTATGGTACTACTATATGGGCACTATATATCAGACTTATTTAGGTGTGCTTTTGTATACCTTATGGGTTTATTAAGGCATGGGGTGGTATGGGCACATTATGGGGCATTGTATGGCACATCTATATGGACACTATATTGCAGAATTGTCTGGTCCTATGTGCTGGTGTTACATGTACACTCTGTGAGGTTATTCAGGCATAGTGCGATATGATATGGTTTAAATTATTTGGGCACTGTATGGTACTACTATATGGACACTATATGGTGGAATTAATACATGTATACTGTGGGATTATATAGGCATGGTGGGAAACTGGGCACAGAATAGCACTACTATATAGTCTCTATAAGGCAGAATATTTTCTGTATGGGTTCATTTAGGCATGGTGGGATATGTTGATATACTACTTTATGAACTCTATATAGCAGAATTATTTAGGCCTAATTATCAGTGTTACATGTACACTCTTTGTGGTTATTTGGCCATAGTAGGGACACTATGTAGACCAGGGGTCCCCAAACTTTTCACACAGGGGGCCAGTTTACTGTCCCTAAGACCATCGGAGGGCCGGACTATAAAAAAACAAACTATAATCAAATCTCAGTGCAAAATGCCACAAACCGCCCCCCCCCACAAGTAAAAGCATCCCTCTTTCTTTCCACCCCTCACCCAGACCGCACTCAACCCCTCACTCCCCCCTCAACCAGCCCCTTACTCCCCCTTCACACCCTCAACCAGCCCCCCCAACTCCCCCTTCACACCCTCAACCAGCCCCCTCACCCCACTTTCAACTCCCCTCCACTTCACCTTCACCCCCTCAAGCAGCACTCAAGCAGATATGTAGGTTACCCCCTGTATGTAGGATCCCCTGCTGTGCCCCATATAGTAATAATGTCCCCTGCATTGTCCTCCATATACTAATAATGTGTCCCTGCATTGTCCCTCATATAGTAATAAGGCTCCCTGTTGTGCTCTCTATGTAGTAATAATGTCCCCCTGCAATGTCCCCCATATAGTAATAATGTTCCCCTGCAATGTCCCCCATATAGTTATATTGTCCTCCTGCAATGTCCCCATATAGTTATATTGTTCCCCTGCAATGTCCCCCATATAGTTATATTGTCCCCCTGCAATGTCTCCCATATAGTTATATTGTCCCCCTGCAATGTCCCCCATATAGTTATATTGTCCCCCTGCAATGTCCCCCATATAGTTATAATGTCCCACTGCATTGCTACAAAAAAAAAATAAATAATAATTATACTCACCTAATACTGTCTTCATCTCTCCTGGCCTCTTCTCTCCTCTTCAGCCAGTCAGTCGCAGGAAGGATCCCCCAGCAGGTGCAGCGACGTCATCACTGCCCCTGCCGGAGGATTCCTCAGAGATCATTTCCAGGTTACATCCGGGGCGGGGGGTTGGTGGTCCGTGCGGCGCCGAGGAGGCAGACGGCAGACGGCAGGACAGACATCTCACACTGCTCCGGGATCTCCCCCCCCGGAGGGCGGTGCAATGGACCGCAGATCCCGGAGCAGTGTGAGATGTCTGCTCTGCCGCCTGCCTGCCCTGCCGAACTCCCGCCCCGGATTTAAGATGGAAATGATCTCTGAGGGATCCTCTGGCAGGGGCAGTGATGACGTTGCTGCACCTGCTGGGAGATCCCTCCGGCAACTGACCAGAGGGATTCCAAGAGTGCAAGGGGCTCAGCCCGCCCGGGGATGGCGACGGCGGCGGCGTGGATGCGGGGCAAGGGCAGGGATTGGCAGTGGTGTGAAAGTGCGGCGGGGGCCAGATAAATAGCCTCGGGGGGCCATAGTTTGGGGACCCCTGATGTAGACAGATGGATGTATGGGTTCTGCTTTGTACGGAATGTCACGTAAGCATTGAGGAGCCGTATTATTTAGACATTGTAAAGGTACAATACTATACAAACCTCTGATAGATATGGTGGCCGTCTTTTTGTTATGACTTATAGGTATGCAAGTGTACGATGGGTGTTGGGAGGAATAGCTTTGGCACAAACAGTGGATGGATGCTCAATATCTTGGCTGTTAAAGGGGATGTTCTTGTATCATTGTCATCTTCTATCAATATTTCCTATACCATAGTGCAGGCATGGGGAACCTGCGGGCCTCCAGCTGTTGCAAAACTACAATACCCATCATGCCTTTGTCCCACCATGTACCCTCGGGTAGTGACTTTTCCTGCCTTTGTCCATGTATCTTTGCACTGTTGGATACTTTTATATTGTGCTTGTTCTGACCTATCACAGCAGTAAAAAAAAAAAAAAAAGCTTTATTGATATGCGTTAAAATAATGCCTACACTGGTATACACAAACAATGATAAACCAATCCATTAGATCATACTAATAGTACAGACAGGAAGGCAAGAGAGCACAGTAGGAATACCAGTGATGTCAAAGGAAATTTCAATTACTCACCATTCTTTGTATTCGTAGACACTGGTGCTATAGGGTGTAAACAACATATAATCAAAAGGAAAAAGACACTCGATACTTGGGTAGATAGTCTATTTTTTCTGGTACAGGTAAGGGAGAGAGTAGGGGTTATAGGGTTGGGCCTTGCTAGGTAGATAATAATAGGGTCAGAATAGACTATCTACCCAAGTATCGAGTATCAATTATTTGTTGTTGACTACCTATAGCTCCAGTGTCTACACAGAAATATAGAGAAGTGAGAATACAACGAATGGTAACTGAGATTTACCTCTACATCACTGGTATTCCTACTGCACTCTCTTGCCTTCCTACCTGTACTATTGGTATAATCTTATGGATTGGTTTTATCATTGTTTGATTATACCAGTTTAGGCATTATCCCTACTTTAATGCATATCAATAAAGGTTTATATTTTGCAAGAATGTTTTTTTTTTTACTGCTGTGATAGGTTGTTCAATATTGACCGACCGTTATACATCTATATATTGCTGTGCTTGTTCTGACAAGTACATCTTGTTTCTAAATTTACATATGTCCGTATACTTTGTATTAGAAATATTCCGGAGTGAAGAGGAGCCCCCTCTAGCTCAGCCTCTTTCTGCCCAGACAGAGGAAACCAGTTTAGTGTAGTGTAGCCAGACCAAACCTAAGATCTTGGTGACTTTCCTAATCCTATCCTGAGAAAGAGAACTGAATAGAGAAAAGAGATAAAGGAATTTATTCTGAGAGACAGAGACTATGAATAAAAGTTAAACCCTGCCCCATAGCCATCTTAGGACCCTTTAGGGCTTCAGGCCAGGCCTAGATACCCAAGCTGCTATTCCTACAGACATCTTCAGACTGCAGTGGGTATTAAAGCCCCAAGACAAGCAAGCATCATCTGTGAACTTACTGGGAGCCAACCAGTTGTAGTGTACACCCCCTCAGGGAAGTGGATTCAGGACTAGTACTACCATTTGGGCTGAAGTGATATGCAGTTTGTAACCTATGGGCCTGTGGATATGCTGTGCAGTGGGTTTCCTGGCATACACTTTTTGGGGGACCCAAGATCCTTGAACATGGCCTAGAACAGGGATGGGGAACCTGTTACACTCCAGCTGTGGTAAAACTACATCATGACTTTGACCATGAAGGCATGATGGGAATTGTAGTTTTGCAGTACTTGGCGGGCCTTAGGTTCCCCACCACTGACCTAGATGGTCAGTGGAGAGTAGATGATGAACTGAACTGATGCCATAGAGTAATGGTGTAAGCACCTTATGAGGATACAATGGGCCCTGTGGCCACTATGACCAGTTATGCGTTTATGAAATGATAATCGTATTGGTGTAACCACTTAGGACTATGAGCTCTAAGACTGATAGGGTGCTGAGAATGGTAGTGGCGGCCATGTTGATTGTCATCTTCCTTTCTAAAGTCAGATATAACTGGAAATACTTTGCTAAACACAATGGGGGACATTTATTATATGGAGCACAGGCCATTTTCTGGCGCATAGGGCCCACTTGCGCATAAATCTCACCTCTACATAAATCCTCAGAGCTTCGGCACTGCAGGGACATTTTTAAGCTGGGAGCAACAAAAAACAAAAAAACGCCAGCCTTTAAATGTTTTGCATGCAATGCAATGTGTTGCATTCTGAATATAATGGTCTCTGTACTGACTGATGTGTATTGTCGGCTCTTTAGGTGAGTGACACCCCTGCTGCAACCGAGGAAAACGAAAAGCAAGAAGAAGCTAAATCTGAGGAGAAGCAGGTATGATATGTAATGAGGATATCATGTTCTCGGCCAGTATGCCTTGCTAGGGGGTTTATCCATTTTGCGCTTGATGTCACACAAGTGCTTACCAATTCTGCGGCGGAATTCTCGTATTGTTTTCCCTACGCATTCCTTCCCGCATTCATAGGTAGCCTTGTATACGACGCCTTTTGTGCGGCAATTTATGAAGTGTTTTACTCCATAACTCGTGCTAGTCACATTGCTTATAAATGTCTTCCCTGTTTGCAGATGACCGCAAGCCACACACCCACTGCAGCGAGAACAACCCACTATTGGTCAATCTAACCATGTGGTCTTAGTGGGGGACAAAAATGGCTTTTGACTAATCTGTCCCTCAAACTCATTCCCTTTTCTAAATGTGACTTCAGGTGTGGGGCCAATTTTATCTTTTAGATCTGGGTCTAGTTTGAGGATGCCCCAGTGTTTCCCCAATATCTTTTTAATCTGGGAAGCTCTCGCATCATACGTGCCTATGATGCGGGTGGTTGTTGTCTCATGCTGCTTGGGTTGGAGTACTATCAATGTGGATCTATCCCTTGTCTTGGCCTCCTCATATGCCTTTTTAAGGACATCATCAGGATAGCCTCTGGCCAGAAATCTTGTCTGTGAATCATCGGCCTAAACTTTAAATTCAGTCTCTGATGAACAGTTTAGTCCCTTAGTTATTCCTATTTTAGGGGCCTTGGGTGACTACTTTGCTAGTGGAGTAGTGAGTTTGTGGAGGTGGGTTTGCAATACATTGAGGTGCTCAGGTTGCCCTTACTATTCCTACAAAATAGGACATCCAGGAAGGCCAATCGGTCCCTGTGTATCTCATAGGTGAATTTCAAACCCACCTCATTCACATTCAGAGTGTCAATGAACTCCACCAATTGAGCCTCCGGTCCATTCCAGATGATGAGCACATCATCAATGAACCTGGACCAGAGGCCCACCTGCTCCACATAGTTCATATTGTTCTTATTGAACACCAGGGATTCCTCCCATCAGCCCAGGAAGAGATTTGCAACTGTGGGGGTCCAAGGACTCCCCATGGCAACTCCCCCTAGCTGGTGGAAGAGGCGCCGATTAAAGGTGAATGTATTCTTGGTCAGGATAAATCCTAATAGTTCAATGATGAACTGGTTATGTCTATCGAACTGATGCCCCCTACTACACAGGAAGTACTGTACAGTGACAATAGCCAACTCATGCTCTATAGATGTGTATAAAGCTTCCACATCTATACTACCAAGAAAAGAGTGTTCATCTATTGGTATGCCCTCTAGTTTTGTAACAAATCCGTTGTGTCCCTTGTGTAGGACGGGAGTGATGTGACAAATGGCTGGAGTACACGATCTATGTAGATCCCAATGTTTTGGGTTTCCACCCCTGAGACCATAGGCCTCCCCTTTAGAGGGATTGTTCCTTTATAAACCTTGGGGAGGGCGTAGACCGTGGCCATGACCGGGTGGGTAGGAATCGGGAATGACGCCTCCTCCTCGCTGATGATTTTATCAGTTGGAGCTGCGGGGAACGAGTATCCGGAGCTCCCGTCTATGGATGTTAATGGGATTTTCTCTCAAATGTTCATAATTTTCCGGATTTCTCAGCAGGCGGAGGCACATTTCCCCATCACAACCACGTTTCCACCCTTGTCCGATTGTTTGATGACTATAGAGGGGTCATTTTTAAGCCGGGAGCAAAAAAAACAAACAAATGCCAGACTTTACAAATGTCCCCCCAATGTGCTTCATGCTGTATGGTCTCTGTACTGACTGATGTGTATTGTCGGCTCTTTAGGTGAGTGACACCCCTGTTGCAACCGAGGAAAATGAAAAGCAAGAAGAAGCTAAACCTGAGGAGAAGCAGGTATGATATGTAATGATGATATCATGTTCTCGGCCAGTAAGAGGCTCCCTGTGTACTGACAGTATTGTCCATTCCAAGATTTTTTTTTACAGAATGTCTTTGTCTGAATAGCTCCGTACATTATTGGAGAAACTTGGCTATAGTGCTCAAATAAATATTGCCATACAGTGACCAGATAAATGGTGCTGTACAGTGCCCAGATAAATAGTGCCACACAGGGCCCAGATAAATATTGTTGTACAGGACCCAGATGAATAGTGTTGTACGTAGCCCAGATAAATAGTGCCGTGCAGGGCCAAGATAAATTGCACAGTGTGCAGATAATTAGCATTGTTTAGTGCCCAGATAAATCATGCAGTACAGCGCCCAGATAAATAGGGCTGTACAGTGCCTAAATAGTGCGACACAGGGCCCAGATAAATAGTGTTTTACACTACTCAGATAAATAGTGCTGCACAGGTATAAGTGCATAAGTGTTGTTGTGCAAGGCTCAGATAGTGTTGTACAGCAGGGCCTGGATAAATAGTGCCATACAGGGCCAGATAGTGCAGTACAGGGCCCAGATAAATAATGCTGTACAATGGCCCAATAAAGAATGCTGTACTGTGCCCAGATAAAAATCACCATACAGTGCCCAGATAGGTAGTGTCAACATGGCTAGAAATGCAGTGTGCCATGTATTGCAGAGTGCTATGCAGCACAAATTGACCACAATATACAGAGTGCATAAATTGCCTAATATTGCAGCTATTGTGTCATAGGGTTAAAGTGACTCTGTACCCACAATCTGCCCTCCCCAAACCACTTGTACCTTCGGATAGCTGCTTTTAACCCAAGATCTGTCCTGCGGTCTGTTCGGCAGGTGATGCAGTTATGGTCCTGAAAAAATACTTTTAAACTTGAAGCCCCGTGCCAAACGGGAGTATCTGTGCCCTAACTTTGCACCACCCCTCCGTCCCTCCTCCCCACCCTCTTCATTATTAGGAATGCTCCAGGCAGATTGCCTACTATTCCCCACCTGTGGCTGCCCGGCACATTGGCTGGATCGTTAAGGACCAGTGCAATGTTCAGCATGGAGAAAATGTTTCAGTGGCATTTCTAATGCTGAAGAGGGTGGGGAGGAGGGACGGAGGGGTGGTGCAAAGTTAGGGCACAGATACTCCTGTTTGGCATGGGGCTTCAAGCTTTTAAAAAGTGCTTTTCTAGGACAATAACTGCATCACCTGCTGAATGGACCGCAGGAGAGATCTTGGATTAAAAGCATTAAAAGCAGCTATCCGAAGGACCAAGTGGTTTCGGGGGGGGGTCACATTGTGGGTACAGAGTCGCTTTAACACAGCGCCATAAAATGATAATATAGTTTCATATTGTACCCACATAGCACATAGTAGCAAATGCCCACACATAGTCTTTACCTGGGGCAAAAATTCAGTTTGCTGCAGTTTCTCTGATCTATATACTCTGGGCATGGTTTCTTGGTGTCCCCAATCGCACCCACATAAATGCCCTACTATGCCCCTCTTAGGTTTGCCCTCGCTGTTTGTTTCTACTTCTGTGCCCTTCACTATTGCTGATACATTTCTGTATTCTTACAGGAGGAAGCAGAAGCAGATAAAGAACAAGAAGAATCCTAGACATCACTACTATCTCAATTTTATTATTCAGGTACTGCCTGGAGACCGTGGCCCTCACTTATCTACTTAAAGGGAACCAGCCTGTCACCATGAAAATACTGTCACCATCATGTTAGGGTGGGTTCACACTGAGGAATTCTCGCTGATAAATTCTGCGGAATTCTGTCGCCTGTACGTGCGCACGTCCACGTGCTTTTCCGCCGGCTCCATAGACACCATTCTATGGGCCAGCTGATTCCGCATTCTGCCGAAAGAATTGATTGGAGCCGGCGGAAAGGCACGTGGCCATATGCGCGTACAGGCGACGGAATTCCGCGGAATTTATCCGTGAGAATTCCTCAGTGTGAACCCACCCTTATAGAGCAGGAAAAACTGAGCAGATTGATATACATCTTTGTGGGAAAAGATGCAGTATTATTCAATGAAATGCCTCTTAGGAGTCTGGTGGATTGTGCTATTTAACCCCTTCCCCCCTGTCTAGTGGCTGGATCCTCCCCCCACCATGTGATCGCGGAGGGGGGATCCCTTCTTCTTACCAGCCCGGGACTCAGCGTCCGAAAGATGCTGATCCCGACTCTGTATTCTATTGATCTGGGCTGCAGCAGACCAGACCAATAGAGCACTAATCTATGTGTAACGTATACTACACTGATCCCTATGAGGGTATCAGTGTAGTTATATTAAAGGTCACCCAGGGGGCTTTTAATGAATAAGTTAAAAAAAAAAAGAGTGTTTTAATTAATAAAAAAACCCTCCCGTAATAAAAGTCTAAATTACTTCCCTTTTCCAATTTTAGAAATAAATAAATAAACATGTTTTGTATCGCCGCGTGCATAATTGCCTGAACTATTAAATTATCACATTTCTGATCTCACTCGGTAAATGGCGTAAGCGCCAAAAATTTCAGAAGTGCAAAACTGCGTTTTTTTTGGTTGCATCAAATCCAGAATAAATTGTGATAAAAAGTGATCAAAAAGTCACATATATGCAAGTAAGGTAACGAAAGAAAGCACAGATCAGCCCCATAGATCAAAGGATAAAAGCGTTATAATAATGTTAATAGAGCAATTTTAAGGAACATTTAGTTTTTTTAAAAAAAAAGGTTTTAATTTTTAAAAGCTGTCAAATTAAATAAAATGCAAGTTGCCTATCATTTTAATCATACCAACTTGACGAACATAGATAACAAGTCAGTTAACCATAAGGTGAATAGCATAAACACAAAACCACCCCAAATAAAAAATATTGCGTTTTATTTTCAATTTCACACCACGTATAATTTTGTTTTGGTTTTGCAGCATATTTAGTAAAAAATTAAGTCTGTTATTGCAAAGTACAATTAGTGACTCAAAAAATAAGGGCTTATGTGGGTCTGTAGGTGAAAAAATGCAAGCGATATTGCCTTTTGAACACGAGGAGGAAAAAGAGAAAACACAAAAATAAGAATTAGCCCGGGAGGGAAGGGGTTTAAGTGTCACTGCCGTTATAACTTTCAAAATGTAAATCAACAGTGGATGTGATATAAAAAGAAAGTTTGCAATATACATTCATTATTTTTTTGTTGTTGTTATGCTGTTAAACAAAGCTGAACTTACCAGAAATCCAGGTCCAGTCTCCTGAAGGCACACAGGAGATCCAGCCAGTACAAAGAGTCACAGCTCAATGTGTCCATCAATCACATGACTGCCTTCTCTCTGTGAGCGCTCAAATGGCCTGGGAGACACAGGACTTCCTGTTTTCTGACTGTTTCCTGTTTTTTTTTTTTTTTTAGAAAATAAGAGTCAGAAAACAGGAAGTGCTGTGTTTTCCATGATAACTAAAAATTTTTTAGTTGTATAGTGACATGCTTGTTGACTGTCTCCCTTAATGTATTTTTTATTTTTTAGGTCACTAAAAATAATTGTCACACGAATGAACTGCACTCGGCCACTCATCTGCCATTTGTTTCACAAGAATTTTCTGGAATTTGGACACAGCACCTCCCGATAAGGACTAAGACCGGCTCCGCTAAGCCCCTACCTGGCACCTTAACTCTCATTTCCACCAGGGGTTTTCACATGGGTTCAAGTCATTTGCGGTGGTGAACTTTGCACTGGATATCCTCAGGATTTCTTACATACTTTGGAATTGTGGATGTGATTTGTAATAAAGTTAGAAATAAAACTTGTTTTCTTTTTCAAGGAGAGCTGGGAAATTCTGTGATTTTTTTTTTCTTCAGTATTATTTTCCTCATACACCAGGGTACTTGCATATTCTGACTCCTGTCCTCACTAACTTAACCATACAAGTGGACAGCTTCCAGCATGTCTCTAAAATAAAACATTAAACAATTCATGACTAACCTTTTTCTTTTTACCCTATTGCAGTTAATTGCATACACAATGTGACCAGCAGGGGTCAGTGTGTATTGCTGCATTGTAAGAACCTATTATTGTCATTGTTCTTGTTAAGATATTTTACAGATGTGTTCCCCACTTTATGGCCCCTTCAGCTGATGCAAAACTACAACCCCCATCATGCCCTAACAGTTGAAGGCTATTAGCTGTTGGGTTTAATACTCCCCTCTCTGTGTAATATTCAATAGTGTAATATTCAATAGGCTAATATCCTGTATTTTATGTTTTTTATTTTATTTTTCGGCTTTTTATCCATAAAACATCTTCCTGTCTTTATGTAATAATTTCAACCCTTATTTCTCATGTTGCTTTTGACCTTGACATCCATTCTAATGACTATATAGAGATACCCTCCATAGTGCAGATATAACCATGTGGCCTTCATAAAGTTGTTGACACATAAAAATCCCTTCCTGATATGATCTAGCTTGTAAGTATATGATATATAATGTAGAAACAGAAAACTAAAGGACTAAACAGGCGCCCACTGGTCTTGCACCTGCTCAGTATTGAACTGGCAGGGCAAGGAAGCTGGCACTGGTAGCCGATTATATGAGAGCTGTATGAACATGCATTGGCAGGTTACTGTCATGGTGTGCAGCATTTTACAGGACATAACAGTGTTACATGCTGTGCAGTTTGGTCTGACATTTTTAATTAAGTCTGCAATGCAGCCTTCTAGCAGATGAGGACAGAGCATCACCCCTGGATTTGCCCATATAAGTTCCACCACAAAAATACCCATACTTACAAACAATGCTTTTGTTATCAAGTCCAGCAAACTTCACATAACAAATGTAGGAAACTTTGTTTTATATCTTATCAGGGAAAACGTCTACTTCCTCCTTTTATCAGGCTTTGTACTCCTCCTTCCCTAATTTTCACTTAAAGGGGAATTATGAGCAGGCTAGATAAATCTAACCTGCTAATACGTCCCTATTGCACAGGAGACACAGAGGAGGAAGGTATGTCTTACTTTTCTCCTCAGCGTTGTTCCGGTGTAGTTAGCCATGTGCTCCCATAGTGCCGCCCACGACACATACCTTCCCCCTCAGCGTCTCCTTTTAGTTCCCCTTTAACAGCTTTATTGCATTCTGTGTTTACAAGTTGGTTTAAACTTGGCTGATTGTGTCATTTAATCCTGCCTAGAACTCCTCAGCGGATGGGCGGACATTGCTATGTGTAATAGATATGCATGGCCAACAGCTGATGAATGTATAAAAAATAATAATAAACTTTATACTTACCTGTCCATTCTCCCCGGTATTCTTCTAGCTTCTGCCCTCTCCCAACAGTTGCAGCTAGAACGTCTGAGCTGGTCTCTGCAGTGACAGGCTGCTAAGCCAATCACTGGCCCAGACAAGACAGTGTGCAGCCAATGATTGGCTAAGTCACCTGTCACTCGGAAGTCACCTGTCGCTCGGAAGTTCTAGGGGCAGCTTCGGGGAGTGGACAGAAGCAAGGAGAATACTGGGGAGCTAGGACAGGTAAGTATAAAGTTTACTATTTTACACTTAAAAGGCAAGGGATGCATGCAGGGCCATCTTAACAGCATTATGGGCCCCTGGGCAGAGGTGCGAATTGCCCCCCCCCCCAACCGCCGCCATCAAATCCCCCACATCTTTGCATATAGTGCCACACATAGTAGCCAATGCCCACATATAGTGCCCTCCATAGTAGCCAATCACCCCATATAGTGCCCCCCATAGTAGCCAATCCCCCCATAGTAGCCAGTGCCCCCCATAGTAGCCAGTGCCCCCCATAGTAGCCAGTGCCCCCATAGTAGCCAGTGCCCCCCATAGTAGCCAGTGCCCCCCATAGTAGCCAGTGATCCCCATAGTAGCCAGTGCCCCCATAGTAGACAGTGCCCCCCATAGAAGCCAGTGTCCCCCATAGTAGCCAGTGCCCTCCATAGTAGCCAGTGCCCCACATAGTAGCCAGTGCCCCCCATAGTAGCCAGTGCCCCCCATAGTAGCCAGTGCCCTCCATAGTAGCCAGTGCCCCCATAGTAGCCAGTGCCCCCCATAGTAGCCAGTGTCCCCATAGTAGCCAGTGCCCCCCATAGTAGCCAGTGCCCCCATCGTAGCCAGTGCCCCCCATAGTAGCCAGTGCCCCCCCATAGTAGCCAGTGCCCCCATCGTAGCCAGTGCCCCCCAAAACAACAAACCAGTTACTCACCCGTCCGCCGGCCCCAGCAGCTGATGTCTCCCGGCAGCGCGCACTCCTGTCATCCTTCGGGCACAGGCAGCGGGGTACAGAGAGACTGCCTGTGCCGGAAGTGTCCGGCTGCACGACACATCCAGGACACAGGCAGCGTCTCTGTACCCCGCTGCCTGTTCCCGGAGGATGACGGGAGCGCGCTGCCGGGAGACATCAGCTGCTGGGGCCGGCGGACGGGTGAGTTCCTGGACCGCCCGCCCAGCCCGTCCCTTCTATCGCCGCTTAGCTGAGCCGATCAGAAGCCCAGGAAAGTGCTGCTCATTGCACTTTCCTGGGCTTCTGATCGGCTCAGCTGAGAAGCGATAGAAGGGGTGGGCAGGCGGAGGGGGTCGCTCAGGGCCGCTCACTATGCATATGCATAGTGAGCGGCAATACAGGGGCGGGCGGGACGGCTTCCTTGCGGTGCTCAGCACTGCTTGGGAGCCGTCTTCGCTTTATAGGACGCACTTAGTTTTATAAGCGCGTCTTATAAAGCAAAAAATACAGATATGTCACAGGGGGCAGGGGCCCCCTAGGATGCAAGGTCCCCCGGGCAGCCGCCTACCATGCCCAATGGGTAAGACGGCCCTGGATGCATGATTATCGAGGCTCAGTAAGCAAGTGCTGATCTAGCAGATGGGCGCTTGCTTACACTGCTCCTTGGGTCGTGTAGTATGGCCATAAGTCTCTGCATTGTCTGCAGACAGATAACGGGTGGCTACGTTCTTGACTATGGCACAACATCTCCCAGCATCCTCGCCATTGGGAAGTAGTTTCACCTTGTAGGACACTATGTAGACTCTGTAACTCCTTGAAATATGCTCTAAACAGCTGACAGTAACACTTTGTCTTTGCAGAGTTTGTAAAATATAAAACATAAGTCGCTGACGTTTTCGCTTACACAGTGTCACATGATCCGAAGATTATATATCCACAGTGGCTCTGGTAATGATAAGTGGTGTTATAATGATAGAAACCTATCTTTTCAGCATGGCTTACTGTTCATCTTAGCATCTAATGCCACTCATATGTGTTACAGCTTGTCTCTATATGGAAGGCACTTAACCCTTAGAGTGTCCGTGCCCTAGGCCTGTGACACCTCTCTTGTGTTTTTCTCAGCACTCCTTGGCCTTAGTTTTAACCCTTTAAGGATGCAGCCAATTTTCCTTGTTTACTTGTTAATTTTTCCCTCCCCATCTTCTAAGAGCCATGACTCTTTTAATTGTCCTTCTACAGAGCCCTATGAGGGCTTGGTTTTTGTGGGGCCAATTGTACATGTAATGATATGCAAAATTGGAGTATATGTGTGCCTGGTATACTGCTATGAGGAGGGTAGTGTTTAAGACTAGATTTATATTCCTGCCATATCAATTTCCTGTATAATAAGTAATGAATAGTCATGAATAAGCTTAGTGTATGTTCAGGTTCTTCCAAACCCGAACGCTCAGTATTTGACTCCTAATGGCTGAAAAAGTTGGATGCAGCCCTATGGCTGCCTGTAAAACATGGATAAAGTACACAGCTGTATCCATGTTTCCTGAACTCCCTAGAGCTGCATCCAACTTCTTCAGCCACTGGGAATCTAATGCTGAATGTTTGGTAAGTTCGCTCATCACTAGTAATGAGTAAATTAGTGTATATCTTATTATTTTGATATTGTCATTATATATCTTTTTTAATTCGGCAAGTTACAGGTTGTCATTACCCTCTAAGCCCAAGGGAAGGGCAATCCATCAGCCATGGTTCCTTAGAGGTTTCTTCCACCTGGGTTTTTTTCTGTCCTGAATACTAGAGGATGAATCAAGTCAAGGATTTCATGTATCAATTGCAATTTTCTTATTTTAATTTATATATTCATGGCATTTAATTGAGTGGCAAATATCTTATTTCCTGTTTTTATGTACTGGGCTGCTCTTGCAGGCTTCTTGGCACTTGTTCATTTAGCATCACTGTCAACTTCTTCTGTTATTTCCTTTATTACTGTAAAATCTTCTCTAATGTGACATGTGGCTGCAAACTTTAACAACCCCTGATTTAGAGGCTACATATACACTACTTGGACAACATTAGATACCCTCCTGACCTCTACTACAAAATGACATTGAGCTGTTATGAACTAAGGGGTGAAGGAAGCACAGATTGCAATGTAGAAATACAAGTGGCATGTAAGGTCACAGAAACAGGACATCTAGGAAGGCAGAGTTTAATCACACATTAAGATATTGAAATGCAAGTCAAGGCAGGAAGATATGGTAAACATGATAAGGTAAGTCAGGTCAGTAGCATGAGACATGGAACAAAGGTGGAGACTATGAATTCACTAGAACTATCCTAAGATAGAAAATACAGGGGAGCTGTAGCAGTTTATTGGCTGGTAAATTATGAGCCTTTTCTGTACTACCTCTTTATGGCTGTGTTCACACTACGTATATTTCAGTCAGTATTGTGGTCCTCATATTGCAACCAAAACCAGGAGTGGATTAAAAACACAGAAAGGATCTGTTCACACAGGGGGAGATTTATCAAAGGGTCTAAAATTTAGGCTGGTGCAAACTGCACACAGCAACCAATCACAGCTCAGCTTTCCTTTCAGCACTGCCTAAAGCTGAGCTGTGATTGGTTTCTGTGGGTAGTTTGCACCAGTCTAAATTTTACACCCTTTGATAAATCTCCCCCACAATGTTGAAATTGAGTGGCTGGCCGCCATTTAATGGCAAATATTTGCTGTTATTTTAGAACAACGGCTGTTATATTGAAATAATGGCCGTTATTTACTGTTATATGGCGGCCATCCACTTAATTTCAACATTGTGTGAACATATCCTTTCTGTGTTTTTAATCCACTCCTGGTTTTGGTTGCAATATGAGGACCACAATACTGACTGAAATATACGTAGTGTGAACCCAGCCTGACTGTAAGTGCTTAGCCCAACAAATACAGAGAAGATGATGATAACTGCAGTGCACAGATAGGTTGCCAATGCAGTCGAAACCAATGTGAAAAGGGTGTATGTATACAGTATGTGAAGGAAATTCAGGAAAAGTGTATCCAAAGTAGATCCCAGCATATAGCTTATATACTGCTGTATTAACCTGTCAACTGGATGATAAAGGCTTACACTAGGTCAAGCATCCAATTGGAATAAGATGATTTGTTCACCAGATTTTAGGCTGATAGACATAGTTTGTAGTCCTAATTTCAGATCTTGCTTTATATAGTGCAGCATACATAACTACATTCTTCCATCTAAAATTGGGTGAACAAATTATCATCCCCCTATTGCAGCTGCAAAACTACATGTCCCATCTTGCCTGGACAGCCAAAGCTTCAGCTATGGCTGCCCAGGCATGATGGCAGGTGTAGTTTTGCAACAGCTGGAGAGCCAAGGTTCTCTACCCTTGCCCAATTGGATGCCTGACCCATCCTGCCACCCACCCATATATATAAATATATATATATATATATATATATATATATATATATATATATATATATATATATATATATAGTCCATAAGTGGCGGCCAATGGAGGGACATTGTATAGTCAGCTAAAAGGTGGCCAACCCCTTTAAATGGTCTAAGACCACCAATAAGCTTTAACTCCCCCTCCATAGCCTGTGGACCTTGTTTCTATTAGTGTTTGTGTCCTGGTTTTCTCTATGTTTTGTAATGGCCATAATATGTTTAATTTGTTCTTGCTTTTACATTTGCTTCCTGGCATTGGGCACTACAGCTTATCTTAGCAATACAAAACTCACAATAACTAGAGGATAATTTGTACTAACTTGTAATTTTATCACTCTCCTCTGAGAAGCTGGTATAATAAATGCTGCACATTAGACAGTGCCTTAGCCTTTCTGATGAAGCGACTGGCAGTACCCTTTATTTCCTATTCTTACAGGTTTTTGCATTGATTTCCATCTACCACTTCCCAGGTTTATTTGAAGCCTATGGAAGGATTGAGGGAACAATGGTCAGAGGCAGAGACTGTCCGGTGATTATCACTGATGTGCATTTTTCCCATTTTGTTAAGGCTAGGTTCACACTGCGTTTTCAGCATCCGTTTAACGCATCCGTTTTTTTTAAAAAACGCATGAAAAACGGATTGCAAAAAACGGATTCATTTGTGTGCATCCGTTTTTCCATTGACTTCCATTATAAAAAAAAACGGATCCGTTTTTTTTGGCGGACCAAAACGGACCAAAAAACGTTGCTGACCCTATTTTTCTGGACGTTAAAAAAAACGGATCCGTTAAACGGATGCTGAAAACGCAGTGTGAACCTAGCCTTAGTAAATAAAGTAGAGGTAATTTAAAGAATATATCAGACAATGACTTATCTAGCAATTGTCTAATACATTGCGATTACTATACTAATAATTTATAGGACTTCTAAAGATGTGGGTTCTTCTACATTGGGAAGACCATCAGGTACTTATATGTCAGATTTAGGGAGCATTTCAAATCCGTTAGGTCAGGTGTAGGCTCCCCTAGACTAATTGAACATGTAAAGTTTAAACATGATGGTGATCCCACTGTTTTGCGATTCGCAGTTTTGGCGATTGTTCACACTCCTAAAAGAGGCGGAGATCGCCGGCGAGTGTTGTTACAAAGAGAAGCTGTGTGGATCGCAAAGATTGGAGCCTTGGGTCCCCTTGGATTGAATGATCGCAATGATCTGTCTGTATTTGTGTAATTGTGTGTTGTTTACATGTATTTAATTTTAGTGTACTGCCACTTTAATTGCACTTGTATGTTTTGTTGTTATATATTTCCGTGGGAAAGGGGTGGGTATTTAACCTACCCAGAACCATGTCATTACGTAATACGAGGCCAGTTGAAGCGCTGAAAGCGTGAAACGGCCGTAGCCTCAGTGGGACACACTCGCAATGTTATTGCCTTGCCTGTGAGCTGATGTACAGCATTTTGCTTTGAATAAACTGCACTGGTTGGTGAGTTGCCACTTCCTGCTTTGATTCTTTACTCTGCATATCAGATGATCTACATGCAGAGCATCACCTGTTAAGTGCTAAAGACGCCGTACATACCAAGACTGCACGTCAGCAGCCCGCCCCCTATTGAATCTTAAAGGGACAGTGCCAAGCGCTCCAAAGTTTCTATTTACTGCTGTTAAGTAAATAAAGCAAAGGTAATTTAAAGAATATATCAGACAGTGACTTATCTAGCAATTGTCTAATACATTGCCCTTACTATACTAATAATTTATAGGACTTCTAAAGATTTAAGGGGTTTCTGTTTTGCTTATAGATGAACAGTAAGTCTATGACCAATAGGGATCGGTTGGGTAAGGAGCCTTTCTCGCCCATTTGCCCCTGAGTGGTTAATATGTGGTAATATATGGAGACACAATATATTACTAAATGAAAGATTTAACAGATTCTACTGAGCATGTCCAGACAGCCCTAACAACAAAAAAATGACTTACCCCTAAATCCTCCACCACTTTCATGTCGCTTGTTGGGGCTGCTGTGCTTACATTGTCACATCATTACAGCACCTCTAAATAGGTAAGTTCAGAGGTAAGTCGACCAACAAAACACAGTTATCACTGAACTCAAGGAGAACAGTGAAAAAAATTCCAATGAAGTACTCAATCAAGAGTCTCCACTGATGCCCCCCAAAATTTAAATATGCAAAACAGGAGTCCGTGGAGCCTCGGTTGCGAGTCTCAAAACACGGGATAGCCAGATATCTCTAGCCTGTTGCCACGGGGTGCCTCCATGATAGGGAGAGCACCACACCACCCTGATAAATAGCCCCTTAAGTCCCACTCGGTTGCGAGTATTGGAACATAAATAGGGAAACACCAGGGTGGCCCCTTTTTGTCAATGTCTAACTCAAGGTGCGAGTATTGCGATCATGACAAGGGCTTGCCAAGGCAGGTATCCATCCACAGACAGCCGTTTCAGGGCCTTGGCAAGCCCTTGTCATGATCGCAATACTCGCACCTTGAGTTAGACATTGACAAAAAGGGGCCACCCTGGTGTTTCCCTATTTATGTTCCAATACTCGCAACCGAGTGGGACTTAAGGGGCTATTTATCAGGGTGGTGTGGTGCTCTCCCTATCATGGAGGCACCCCGTGGCAACAGGCTAGAGATATCTGGCTATCCCGTGTTTTGAGACTCGCAACCGAGGCTCCACGGACTCCTGTTTTGCATATTTAAATTTTTGGGGGCATCAGTGGAGACTCTTGATTGAGTACTTCATTGGAATTTTTTTCACTGTTCTCCTTGAGTTCAGTGATAACTGTGTTTTGTTGGTCGATTTGCTATTGCCCCAACTAGCCAGAATCCTACTCCACACTGACGAGGAGCAAAAACCCCGAAACGGCTGTCTGTGGATGGAAGCCTGCCTTGGCAAGCCCTTGTCATGATCGCAATACTCGCACCTTGAGTTAGACATTGACAAAAAGGGGCCACCCTGGTGTTTCCCTATTTATGTTCCAATACTCGCAACCGAGTGGGACTTAAGGGGCTATTTATCAGGGTGGTGTGGTGCTCTCCCTATCATGGAGGCACCCCGTGGCAACAGGCTAGAGATATCTGGCTATCCCGTGTTTTGAGACTCGCAACCGAGGCTCCTCGGACTCCTGTTTTGCAAGTTCAGAGGTAAGGTTTTATTTTTGGGCCTAGCTTTTCTATAATTTTTCACTCTACTAGAAGCACCGGAAACTCACTGAAGAAAGCTCTAGAACATAGGATTGAAGACTGATCTTGTGTTGCAGTATAAGCCTTTCCTCCCTTTCTATAGCCTGTATGAGCTGCCCTCCATGTATGCTTTCCTACCTCTCTACAGCCTGTGTGAACTGCCCTCCATGTATGCTCTTCTTTCTCTCTAAACCCTGTGTGAGCTATCCTCCGTTTATGCTCTTCTTCCTCTTTACAGCCGATGTGAGCTTCCCCCCATGTATGCTCTCCTCCCTCTCTACAGCCTGTGTGAGCCGCCCTCTATATATGCTCACCTACCCCCTCCACAGATTGTGTGAGCTGCCCTCCATGTATGCTCTTTTCTCTCTTTACAGCCTGTGGGAGCTGCCCTCCATGTATGCTCTCCTCCCTCTTTACAGCCCGTGTGAATGACCCTCCATATATGCTCTTCTTTCTCTTTACAGCCTGTGTTAGCTGCCCTCCATGTATGCTTTTCTCTGTCTTAACAGCCTTTGTGAGCTTCCCTCCATGTATGCTCCCCTTCCTTTCTACAGCCTGTGTGAGCTGCCGTCCATGCATGCCCTCTTCCCTCTCTACAGCCTGTGTAAGCTACCTCGATATATGTTCTCCTTTCTCTTTACAGCCTGTGTAAGCTTCCCTCCTGGTATCTGCCTTTCCTCTTTACAGTCTCTGTGAGCGTTCCTCCATGTATGCTCTCCTCCCTCTCTACATCCTGTGTGAACTTCCCTCCATATATGCTCTCCTCCCTCTCTACAGCCTGCTTGAGCTGCCCTCCATATATGTTCTCCTCTTTCTCTCTCCAGCCTGTGTGAGCTGCCCTCCATGTATGCTCTCCTTCCTCTTTGCAGCCTGTGTGAGCTGCCCTCCATGTATGCTCTCGGCCTTCTCTAGGGACTGTGTGGGCTGTCCTCCATGTATGCTCACCTCCCTCTCTACAGCTTGTGTGAACTTCCCTCCATATATGCTCTCATCCCTCTCTACAGCCTGCTTGAGCTGCCCTCCATATATGTTCTCCTCTTTCTTTCTTCAACCTGTGTGAGCTGCCCTCCATGTATGCTCTCCTCCCTCTATAGGGTGTGTGTGGACTGTCCTCCATGTATGCTCTCCTCCCTCTCTACAGCCTGTGTGTGGTGCTTCCCAGATGTCCATAGTAATATAGGGCTATCTGATGCATGGTGAGAACACACATTTGTAATTTATAGTGGTATTGTTTACCAGCAGTAATCCAATTAGTAGGTGACGCATATACAGATGAGAATTGTGGGAGAATCTCGGGACCTTGTAGGGGTCCAGGCTTTTTAACAACTGTAAACTACTTTATCTATCTATCTATCTATCTATCTAATCAAAGAATTCCGCAGCACAACCATGTGGTGAAAAAATCCAAAATTGTGTTTATTCCATATCAGTAGAAAATTCCATGCAACGTTTCTGTCTCTTCTCGAGACCTTTCTCAAGCATAAACATAGTGAGTAACACATCCATTTTATACACACGTGAAGTCAGCTGCAGTTGATTGTCAATCAATGTGACGTCATAGTAAAAGTGAAATCGTTCACAATATAGGGTCCAAAAGGACAAAGTGTACATTGGTATACAATTACTTGTGCATTTATATATACATATCACACAAAATCATAGTGAAAAGTGCTACATTTAAAATAATATGTAGTTTGCTGGGCGGAGTCAGCCACCACTCTCCACTGCTATTGGTTCTTCATTCACATCTCAGGACGTCATCTCCCTGGTGTAAAACAACCTCTCAATGCAGGTGTGTGCAGACTCTCACTCTGCCCGTCCCTGTGGGTGGATACATGGGAGGACCTGTGGGGGCTCGCTTCTGTAGCTCCAATCTCAGTAGGTAAATATGTTATTATACGATCATACTAAAACTCAGTAGAACATCTGTGATCTTCAAGGAGCAGGGGCCATAATAAGTACAACTTGCAAATCCAAACGGACTGTCACTATTCGGAACTCCATCCATCAAACTTCGGGTTATCCGGCCTGACGCTCTTAGCTACGTGTTCACACACAGCGCTAGAGCGAAAGTGTACCTGGGTATCTCAACCACCCTCCAAACAGAGTGGGAGATTCCCATACCTGCCCAAACCCAATAATAAGTTGTGAAAAAGTCCTATTGTACTATATCAGTGTACTAACCCCATAGTTGGAATTAACCCCATCCTGATGTTACTGGTTAGCAGTGGGTTGTGGTGGATTCCTCGCGCTCAGTCTTGATAATTCTAAAAAAATTAAGAGAGAAAGAATGTGATTACTCAAAATTATCAAGGTACAAGACCATCATGTTGGGGTACGCTCAGGACAAATCACCCCCCAAAAAAATTCACTTATACATATACGTATTAATTTTAAACTCCACATTAAGACCCTTTGGTTGTAGGGTATCCAACCGAAAGATCCATAGTAATTCCCTTTTCTTCAGTGCTGTCACACGATCACCTCCCCTAGATAATGGGGGAATATGATCTATGATCATAAATCTTAAATCCCTCTCACTGTGTTTCAATTCGGTAAAATGTTTCGAGACAGGGAGATCTTCTCTCCTCTGTCTGATGGAATATCGGTGCTGATTAAGTCGAGTGCGCATCTCGCAATTGGTCTTACCCACATATAGTAGCTGGCATGGGCACCAGAGTACGTAGATTATCCATTTGGACGTGCAGGTAAGATAAAACTTAATATCATATTTTTTATTTGTATGTGGATGTACAAATTCATTCCCTTTGTGCATATAGGTGCAGGTAATGCACTGTCTGCATGGAAATGACCCCTTATTTTTAACCATAAGGAATCCCTGTCCTGTTTTCTCTTTTTTTTTGTAAATCCGATTTAACCAACTTATCTCTCAGATTACCACTTCTTCTGTAAGACATAAGTGGTGGGCATTGAAATTCTTCAATCATTTGGAAACTGTTACTCACAATTCCCCAGTGATGTCTAATGATGTTAGTTATTTTGGGGGATAAGTCATTGTAAGAGGATACAAACGGTATTCTATTCCTTTTCTCCCTTGTATGTGTACTGTCCAACTCATATATTCTATCCCTGTGTCTCATCAACAGGTCTCTGGGGTATCCCCTCTCCTGGAAATCCCCCACCATCTCCCGCAGTGCGGACTCCAGTCTATCAGGTGAGTCTGTAATTCTTTTAGCCCTTATCATTTGGCTATAGGGTAGGCTGCGGACCATTGGCCTAGGGTGACAGCTAGAAAAATGGAGACACATATTGGTATCTGTCTCCTTTCTATATAGGTTTGTTCTCAGTAGATTGTCTTCTAGTGTAAGTTTTACATCCAAGAAATTGATCTCCTTGTAAGACTGTGTCAGTGTAAACTGAATATTGCTGTCAATGCTGTTCAAAAACATATGAAACTCCTTAAGGGAATCCTCTCCCCCTGTCCATAGGAGGAAGATGTCATCAATGAATCTCCACCACCCCAGAACATGTCTGGAGTGATGGGATTCAAAGACGACATCCTCCTCCATCGTGGCTATACAGATGTTTGCAAAAGTGGGGGCTACATTAGCCCCCATTGCCACGCCCCTCTTTTGTAGGTACAGTGTGCCCTCAAATGTGAAATAATTGTTCCTCAAAGTCAGTTCTAACAGTTCCAAAATAAAACTGTGTGCTGCATCCGGTATTTTAAGTTTGTGTAAATTGCGTCTTACCGCTGTCATGCCAAGTTCATGTGTGATCGAAGTGTATAAGCTAACAATATCAAATGAGGCCAAGATACATTGTGGGGGTAAGGTGAGTCCCTTGATTTTTTCCAAAAAATCACCTGTGTCTTTTATGTACGATTTTGTATTGGTAGCCAGGGGTCTGAGTACTTTGTCTAAGAATATCGATGTGTGCTGCATAACAGAATCCCTGCTGGAGACTATTGGTCTCCCCGGTGGGTTCTGAAGGCACTTGTGAATTTTTGGTAAAAAATAAATAATTGGTGTTACTGCATGTTTTACTTTCAAAAACTCAGACAATCCTTCATCTATCAACCCCTCATCAACCCCCTTGGACAAAATCCTGGTAAGTTGTTCCTCTATTGCTTGTTTGGGATCTCTAGGTAAAATTTCATACACTTCCCTATCCCCCAATTGTCTATATGCCTCTTTCACATATTTGACCCTGTCCATGACCACGATCGCACCCCCTTTATCAGCGGGTTTAACAACCAGATCGTGGTCATGGACAAGGGAATCCAAAGCCATTTTATCACTAGTAGACATGTTTGGAACCAAAATGTTATGTTTGTCATATGTTTCTCTCAATGTTGCAATATCTTTCTTAACCAAAGAAATATACGTTTCTATCGCCGCAGACATAATAGGAGGTTGAAAATCACTAGCATTGTACAGGTTTAATTCCTTAGCAGAAAATACACTTTTACTAGTTTCACCAATTTTCTCAGTGACATCAGGTTTAGCAGAGAACCACACCTTTAAATTAATTCTTCTGAAAAACTGTGATAAGTCTAGTTCTAACTGGAACCAATCTACAGGTGCACTAGGACAAAAACTTAAACCTTTCTTCAAGACAGACATTTGGGCAGTATTTAGTATAGTAGAGGAGATATTTACCACGCTTTTGGAGTCTCCCTCCTCAAGCTGATTGTTCTCGGTGTTGCTGCCTTGTTGTTCTTGTATGTCCTTGTCTTTTTTGTGGCTCCTGTGTCGTCTGCGTCCTCCCCTTCTAGTTGGCCGTCTGAACGCTGTCCTAAAAAAACTTCCGATTCTTCTGCTGTGGTTAAAAATAAGGGGTCATTTCCATGCAGACAGTGCATTACCTGCACCTATATGCACAAAGGGAATGAATTTGTACATCCACATACAAATAAAAAATATGATATTAAGTTTTATCTTACCTGCACGTCCAAATGGATAATCTACGTACTCTGGTGCCCATGCCAGCTACTATATGTGGGTGAGACCACTTGCGAGATGCGCACTCGACTTAATCAGCACCGATATTCCATCAGACAGAGGAGAGAAGATCTCCCTGTCTCGAAACATTTTACCGAATTGAAACACAGTGAGAGGGATTTAAGATTTATGATCATAGATCATATTCCCCCATTATCTAGGGGAGGTGATCGTGTGACAGCACTGAAGAAAAGGGAATTACTATGGATCTTTCGGTTGGATACCCTACAACCAAAGGGTCTTAATGTGGAGTTTAAAATTAATACGTATATGTATAAGTGAATTTTTTTGGGGGGTGATTTGTCCTGAGCGTACCCCAACATGATGGTCTTGTACCTTGATAATTTTGAGTAATCACATTCTTTCTCTCTTAATTTTTTTAGAATTATCAAGACTGAGCGCGAGGAATCCACCACAACCCACTGCTAACCAGTAACATCAGGATGGGGTTAATTCCAACTATGGGGTTAGTACACTGATATAGTACAATAGGACTTTTTCACAACTTATTATTGGGTTTGGGCAGGTATGGGAATCTCCCACTCTGTTTGGAGGGTGGTTGAGATACCCAGGTACACTTTCGCTCTAGCGCTGTGTGTGAACACGTAGCTAAGAGCGTCAGGCCGGATAACCCGAAGTTTGATGGATGGAGTTCCGAATAGTGACAGTCCGTTTGGATTTGCAAGTTGTACTTATTATGGCCCCTGCTCCTTGAAGATCACAGATGTTCTACTGAGTTTTAGTATGATCGTATAATAACATATTTACCTACTGAGATTGGAGCTACAGAAGCGAGCCCCCACAGGTCCTCCCATGTATCCACCCACAGGGACGGGCAGAGTGAGAGTCTGCACACACCTGCATTGAGAGGTTGTTTTACACCAGGGAGATGACGTCCTGAGATGTGAATGAAGAACCAATAGCAGTGGAGAGTGGTGGCTGACTCCGCCCAGCAAACTACATATTATTTTAAATGTAGCACTTTTCACTATGATTTTGTGTGATATGTATATATAAATGCACAAGTAATTGTATACCAATGTACACTTTGTCCTTTTGGACCCTATATTGTGAACGATTTCACTTTTACTATGACGTCACATTGATTGACAATCAACTGCAGCTGACTTCACGTGTGTATAAAATGGATGTGTTACTCACTATGTTTATGCTTGAGAAAGGTCTCGAGAAGAGACAGAAACGTTGCATGGAATTTTCTACTGATATGGAATAAACACAATTTTGGATTTTTTCACCACATGGTTGTGCTGCGGAATTCTTTGATTATTTACGGGGAGACGTGGATTCGGTCTCCAGCTGCTGGCACCCTTGCACCGGTCTGAACAGAGTGCACTTCATACTGGACGTTTATCTATCTATCTATCTATCTATCTATCTATCTATCTATCTATCTATCTATCTATCTATATCATAAAAATCAAAGTCTGTCTGTCCTCCTGTCTGTCCTTCTGTCTGTCTGTCTGTCCTCTATAGACTTCCAAACGCCTGAACCGTTTGACCCCAAATTTGGCACACAGATACATTGGGTGCCCGGGAAGGTTATTGCGAAGGTCCCGTCCTCGCCAGATGTACAGGAGGGGAGGGGGAGGGGAAAGAGAGGCGCCTCATAGAGATGAATGGGAAAATCTCCTCACTGCACACACAGGTGATATAATTAGCTGCAGCAAACACGGCAGTTGGAGCCTTAGCAACCAATAGGATTACTGCTTTCATTTTCACAGGGAGCAATGGTTGCTAGGGAAGCTGCCTCACAACATCCACAGTAATAACTGGTAGACGCCCTACTCCATCTATACAGTACATGTATATACAGGACCCCCTACTCCATCTATACAGTACATGTATATACAGGACCCCCTACTCCATCTATACAGTACATGTATATACAGGACCCCCTACTCCATCTATACAGTACATGTATATACAGGGCCCCCTACTCCATCTATACAGTACATATATATACAGGACCCCCTACTCAATCTATACAGTACATGTATACAGGACCCCCTACTCCATCTATACAGTACATGTATATACAGGACCTCCTACTCCATCTATACAGTACATGTATATACAGGACCCCCTACTCCAACTATACAGGACATGTATATACAGGACCCCCTACTCCAACTATACAGGACATGTATATACAGGACCCCCTACTCCAACTATACAGGACATGTATATACAGGACCCCCTACTCCATCTATACAGTACATGTATATACAGGACCCCCTACTCCATCTATACAGTACATGTATATACAGGGCCCCCTACTCCATCTATACAGAACATGTATATACAGGACCCCCTACTCCATCTATACAGTACATGTATATACAGGACCCCCTACTCCATCCATACAGTACATGTATATACAGGGCACAACAGATATACCAAACTGTGACTGGGTAACACTGCTACACCAGACCTGACCAATACCGCCATACTGTGCTGGATAACACTGTCATACCAGACCTGACCAATACCGCCATACTGTGACTGGATAACACTGCCAGACCTGACCAATACCGCCATACTGTGACTGGATAACACCGCCACACCAGACCTGACCAATACCACCATACTATGACTGGATAACACTGCCACACCAGACCTGACCAATACCGCCATACTGTGACTGGATAACACTGCCACACCAGACCTGACCAATACCGCCATACTGTGACTGGATAACACTGCCACACCAGACCTGACCAATACCGCCATACTGTGACTGGATAACACTGACATACCAGACCTGACCAATACCGCCATACTGTGACTGGATAACACTGTCATATAAGACCTGACCAATACCGCCATACTGTGACTGGATAACACTGCCATACCAGACCTGACCAATACCGCCATACTGTGCTGGATAACACTGTCATACCAGACCTGACCAATACCGCCATACTGTGACTGGATAACACTGCCATACCAGACCTGACCAATACCGGCAAACTGTGACTGGGTAACACCGCCACACCAGTCCTGACCAATACCACCATACTGTGACTGGATAACACCATCATATCAGACCTGACCGATACTGCCATACTGTGACTGGATAACACTGCTATACTAGACCTGACCAATACCACCATACCGTGACTGGATAACACCGCCACACCAGACCTGACCAATACCGCCATACTGTGACTGGATAACACCCCCATACCAGACATGACCAATACCGACACTCTGTGACTGAATAACACTGCCATACGGGTAAATACAACCCTGCAGGTATACAGGACATTACAGGTACACAGGACCCCAAAACTATACACTACAAGTGCACGGGACCTCCACAAAACTATATACTACAGGTATACAGGACCCCAAACTTTACACTACAGGTATACAGGACCCCAAAACTATATACTACAGGTATACAGGACCTCCACCAACTATATACTTCAGGTATACAGGACCTCCACCAACTATACACTACAGGTATACAGGACCCCAAACTATACACTACAGGTATACAGGACCTACACCAACTCTATAATACAGGTATACAGCACCTTCACCAACTCTATACTACAAGTATACAGGACCCCAAATATACTATAGGTATACAGGAACTCCATCAGCTATATACTACAGGTATATCGGACTCCAAACTATACACTACAGGTATACAGGACCTCCACCAACTCTATACTATAGTTATACAGGACCCTCAAACTATTTACTACAGGTATACAGGACCCCCAAACTATATACTACAGGTATACAGGACCCCCAAACTATATACTACAGGTATACAAGACCTCCACCAATTATACACTACAGGTATCCAGGACCCTCAAACTATAAACTACAGGTATACAAGACCTCCACCAACTATACATTACAGGTATACAGCACCAACTATATACTACAGGTATACAGGACCCCCGAACTATACAGTATAGGTATACAGGACCTTCCCCAACTGTACACTGCAGGTATACAGGACCTCCCTCAACTATACACTATAGGTATACAGCCCCCCCAACTATGCACTACAGATATGCGAGACCCCTAAAAACTATACATTGTGGGTATACAGAACCCCTCCAACTATGCACTACAGGTATACACTAATTCCACTGATTAACTCAGATGAAACAATACCTTTAGCTTGGCCTCCTGGGCACCTTAGAACAAATCTAATTAACACACTGACACTTTATACCCGGGCAGCGCCGGGTACATTTTCTATTCTATATATAAAACAATGCATGGCGCTGTGGTTTTTCAGCTGACAGTTATTTCTTCTGATCTTTTCCATACACGTGCACGCTTGGCTTGGTTGAGCATGCATGTGCCATGAAAAGGGAGAGGGAAGTAAGACCCTTCCAGGCTGTTGCAGCGGCTTATCTCTTCTGAGTTCAAAAGATCCTGGATGTTGAAATCTAACAGCTCGATCCTTCATTTCTCCACCATCTTCTGTTGGAATAAAAGTTGGAACATGCCCATACTTTGGTCTAATGTGTGTGCTAACCTAAAAATCTCAAAAGCCAACATAGATTTTTGCTCCAGTTAAACATCCTAAATGGAATCCAGAACTCGAGGAGTAGAAAAGCAGATTTGCATCCCAGGACCCTAGGGGAGCTGGGTGGCACCTAAACATATCCTACAGGAATTGTCACCCAGCTCTCCTAGAGTCCTGGGATGCAGATCTTTTCATCTGCTTCTTCTTGAGTTCTTGATCCCTTGATGAGTGAGCTGGGTGACAACCCCTGTAGGACATATATATATAGGTGTCACCAGCAACTCATACTATTAAGAACTTCTCAAGAATTACTAAAATTAGGTGAACACAATGCACAATATGAATGATGCCAATAATTTTATCTTCTGTGGCTCACAAGCCAAGCGTGAGAAGTTCTCCCTCCCCCTGGCACAGCTTCATTGTGTGGTGTCACTTTATACACAGTCCCTTAACTCCCTTTACCTCTAGGGGAAGGACGCCCTGCGGCATTTATCCCTGTTTGTTTCTAGTCCTTATTGTCATTGATTGCAAACACTAAGGTGACGTCTGTCCTCCATGATGGAGCAGGAGGGTCGCAGGATCTACAAGGTAGGAGCCATTCCACCTATTCCTATCCAGGATGTTATATATGATAACACTACAATACAATGGACCTGGGGGAAAAGGCTGGGATGTGCAGTGTGAGCATACAGTATAGAAGGTGCTCCTATTATATGCACATAATGGGAAAAACACTATAAATAGCATAACAATCCGTAATAAATACAAAGTGGGAATAACGACAACTATCATCGGAAAGTGGGGCACATCTGGGTTGTCCCCAAAAAATTTTTACACAATATTATAGTATTATTATTCAAACATTTTTCAACTATTTTATCACTAAATATAATAATAATAAAAAAATTTAAAATGTTTAAATAATAATAATAATGATAATAATGATGATAATAATAATAATGATGATGATAATAATAATAATTGTTATTTAATATTTTTTATAGTTTCTATTATTCCTTTTATTATTTTTAATATATTATATATTTTTGCATAATTAATTATTATTATTTTTTTGAATATCTATTCATGTATTTATAAATAAATATTATAGTTCTACTTTTTGTTGCCTGATTATACTTTTATTATATTTTTAAAGTTTTACAATATTTACATTTTACTTGTATTATTTTGTATACTCATTACTCTTATTCTACTTTTTCTATGATTCTTATTTTATATTTTTATTATAGTTTTCATAGTCCATCATTATGCAGTTACATCTCTAGATGATGTATGTTAATATGTTGTATTTCAGTAAGTAGGATTGCCGCTTATTTACTTTTTCATTATATATATATATATATATATATATATATATATATATATATACACACACACACACACACACACACACACACACACACACATGCAAACACTTCTATCTCTGACATGTCTATGAATCCTAGTTTGCTAAAACTTCAGCTCAGAAGTAAAACTTTATTTGTATGTAACAAATGAGTTGTTTGGTACAGTTGTTTGTCACACTCTAGAGGGTCTTTGTTTACATTTGGGTGTCCCTCATTTGCATATCCCCAAAAATATGTGGAAATGTTTAAAGTATTAAAATATATACAGGTTATGGTGCAAAAATTAACCCTGATACAGTTCCGTAGACTGGGAAAAAAAAGTTATAAAAGGGTCAGAATATGGCATATTATAATATTTTTTAGAAAGAGTTTTTTTTTTTTTAAGTAGTAAAACATGCTGGACAGTAAACAAATTGGGTATGGTAGTAATATCTCCAATCTGAGGAATGCAGATACCATGTCAATATTACCGTACAGTCAACCATCCAAAAACAGAACCCCCCAGCCTTTTTTTCCTATTTCACGTAACAATTTTTTTCCTGCTTCTAAGTTGCTGTTTCAAATTCAAATACATAACAAAAAAATGGAAAAATAAATATGGCTCTTAGAAGGAAAGGAGAAAAAAAATGGGAAAAATTAAAATTTACAGGGATAGGTCACATAACTTCATAATCATTATAGTCAACTTACCAAAAGAGCCATATGGATGTGGTTAGATTTCTGGGGTCAGTGCAAAGTTGCTTTAAGGGGGCCTTTTACACAGGCTGATTATCAGCAAGGAGCAGAGGTGTAACTACCCCTGTAGCAGCCATAGCAGCTGCTATGGGGCCCGCTGCATAAGGGGGCCCCATTGCCCCCTTATCAATACAATGGGCCCCCTGAACTGTCATCATTGGCAGCACCAGCTGGTCAAACAAGCCCTATGGCTTCTCCAAATGTCCCTTTAACTGCAAGCACTCCTGACCACCACTTGCAGTTATGACTAGACTTGAAGGCTTAGTGGTCAGTCGGGAAGGGGGGGGCCCAATCAAAATTTGCTATGGGGCCCAGCCATTTCTAGTTATGCCTCTGGCAAGGAGTGTAGCTAGAAAAGCTCCTTCGACCAATGATCGGCCCGTGTAAAATTGTAAGTGATCAGCCAAGGAGGCGGAAAACACCCAATCCTCGGCTGAGCACATCTTTTTTGTGGCAGCAAATTTAATCAATATCAGACAGCAATAAAGTGAAATGGCCACTCAAACAATACAGTGATAATCCATATGGCCAGACAGCACTGCCCTATATAGAACAGCTTTCTCCCTTTCTAGTAGCCTGCCCTAACTATGGTGAAAAAAAATTGTATCCTATTTGCAGGCGACTACTGAGCCAGTTTCACTTCACACCATGTTTGATAATTCTCCCCCTAAAAGTTACCCCCCTATCCACAGATTAGGGAATAACAGCTGATTGGTGAGGACACTGAGACATCCACTGATCAAGGGAATGGAGGGAAATTGTTATCTGAATGTATAGTGCACTATGTGGTAGCAGTATAACACTATAGCACTATGTACGGCACTATGCTTGGTAAACAGTAAAGGGGACATGCAGCTTGTCAGGGCAACACAATCCCTTTAATCAGCTGAACAGTGAAGGGGTGCAGAAATCAAACCCATTTTTAATAAAATTTCTTCTCGGCTTAGCAACTTGTTGCTTCCCTTATGGCACTTTTCTTGGTCACATTTCTTGATATACAGCTCCACCATCCATAGAGACTATTCCTAAGACCTGATATGAACTTTACAAACACTCTTGAGAGAATATTAATTATAGACATACTGTAGACTATAGCCATGGAAATACCGATAAGGGAAGGTGGATTCTTCAATAATTGACCATGTATGTATTGAGGTTTGGAGTTAAAGGGGTTATCTAGTGTTAGAAAAACATGGCCACTTTCTTCCAAAGACAGCTACACTCTTGACTCCAGTTTGGGTGTAGGTTTTGCAACTCAATTGAAGTCAATGGAGCTTAATTGCACATCCCACCTGAGCTGGAGACAAGAGTTGTGCTGTATCTGGAAGAAAGCGGACATGTTTTTCTGACACTGGATAACCCCTTTAATTGCAGACAATATTTACTAAGATGGTGTGAACCCATTTCCATTTAAGGTGCTTTTCATGAACATAGTACAAGACCTTAAAGAGGTAATCTGGGGGGGAACCAATCACTGGAACCCCCCAAAAATAGGGGGCCCTTGTTCCCCTGAGTAAGTAAAGTGGCAGTCAACAATCCACACTGCTGCCCCATTCTCACACTACCAAACTTAGCCGCCTGGTTATCTTTGGCATCATTATAGTATGTGAATGAAATGGTGATCAAGTATGTGCGCCACTTTGACAAAGGACCTCTGTTCACATTATGTACTGGTACACACACACAATATCCCACAAAGACAAAATGTGCAAGATATATAGTTTTAAAAAATAGGATCTAAAAAAAAAATTGAAAAAGTAAAAATTTTACAGAAAAAATTCAAATCGTTTTAGTTTGTAAATAAAAAAAATTAGCATAGCAATACATTGTTTACACAACCACAACACGCAACAAACACAGTAATATCAGTTGTGTACAAATGTTTTCATTGTTTATTATTTTATGTGACAAATGAGGGGGAGGGTTAAATTTTTTAGTTTGTTATATTTAAAAAAAAAACAAAAACTTAAAGGGGTACTCTGGCCAGGACCACTTTATTCACAATGCCATATTATTTTCATCCACCCCCTCCCTGAGTTTTGTGAAAAAAGGGGGGCCCGGACGGGATATGCCTTTGATTTCACTTTTTTAGTCTGGGTTTAGTGATTTCTTAAAGGCCGTTTCTTGGCTTTCGGCTGATAGAGCTGTGCCAGGCGCTAAATCTGATCCAAGCTGCTACTGAAAAGGAAAGGAATATGCAATGAATGGGAAGGTAAATGTGGGGTTACCATGGGATTAAACAGCATGAAGAACATAATGAAGAATAAATATAATACATTACAAAGAGGTGAACAACTACATTCCAATAGGGAGGAGGGAAGAGGATTACACTGAGCTCCAGGGACTTTACCATGGAACCAACACCTGCAGGCTACATATCTGAGGATAAGGGTCTGTTCACATCTCATTCTTTGTATACAACCAAAGCCATATACCTCTGTAATAGGGTTTTAATGGCCAAATGGCCACTGACTTCTATTTTTTAAAATGTGTTTCCCTGTATTTGCATGGAAACTAAGGATATATGTGCCCTATGATACTGCTGTATATTGCTCTGGGACTGGTAGAAAAGTGAGTGCAGCTCTGCAGTATAATACAGATGTAACTCAGGATCAGTACAGGATCAGTAATGTAATGTATGTACATGGTGACCCCACCAGCAGACTAGTGAGTGCAGCTCTGGAGTATAATACAGATGTAACTCAGGATCAGTACGGCCCTGTCACAGAACGGTTGGTGTCAGTGAAGTTCATCCTGGCCGGTACTACAGTACCGGCAAGATGAACCTCATTTCTTTTGATTTGGAATGCGGGCATGTTCCAGTGTGCCCGCATTCGAAAGCACCATAACTGACAATGTAAAGTACGGCCAGAGCCAGACTTTACATTGTCTGCTCTGTCAGTCTTGTGCATTGCCTCTGTCAGTCAATGACATGTCAGTTTTTTGTGAAGCCGCTTGGAATCCCGGCAGGAGTGTATATAGAGTGTATAGACTTCAATCTAATCATTTTCATTAAATAATGGCTGTGATTGCAAAACTGCAATGTTGTTTAATGAAATTATATCTGATATTTTATGGTATACTTAAGTGCTTCTCAATTCCAGCCCTCAGGCCTCACCAACAGGTCATGTTTTGAGGATATGCCATACGAAGAACACCTGAGATAATACCTGATGCATTGACTATAATTATATCACCTGTAAAATATGAAGGCTATCCTCAAATCAAGACCTGTTAGTGGCCATGAGGACTGGAATTGAGAAGCTGGTATGGGCTCGTACAGTAAAGAACCCGCGTCGATGCTGATGATGAAATCTTCTTTCCTCTAGACGTAGAGGATGCCCCCTTGTCATGGTTACAGACCTAGGAGTAAAAAGACCACTACAAAAATCTCTGTACTGTCCATTCATATATTTGTACATTGTGATCAGATCGCCCCTAAGACGTCTTTTTTCTAGCGTAAATAACCCCAAGCGTGATAACCTGTCCTGGTACTGTAACCCACCCATTCCCTTAATGACCTTTGTTGCCCTCCTCTGCACCCGCTCTAGTTCAGCTGTGTCCTTCTTATATACCGGTGCCCAAAACTGTACATAGTATTCCATGTGTGGTCTGACCAGTGATTTATAAAGAGGCAAAACTATGTTCTCATCTTTAGCATCTATACCTCTTTTGATGCACCCCATTATTTTATTAGCCTTGGCAGCTGCTGCCTGGCACTGATCACTAAAGTTGAGTTTACTGTCCACCAATACCCCCAGGTCCTTTTCGGAAGTAGTTTTACCCAGTGTTTTATTATTTAGCACATAACTGTACTTATTATTTCTATGGCCCAAATGCATAACCTTACATTTATCCACATTAAACTTCATTTGCCATTTCTCCGCCCAAGCCTCTAGCTTCTCCAAATCCCTCTGTAATATGATATTATCCTCCTCTGTACTGATTACTTTACCCAGTTTAGTATCATCTGCAAAAATGGAGATTCTACTCTGTAGCCCCTCTACAAAATCATTAATAAAAATATTAAAAAGGAGTGGACCCAACACTGACCCCTGTGGTACCCCACTAGTAACTAAAACCCCATCTGAATATGTTCCATCAATGACCACCCTCTGTCTTCTATCACACAACCAGTTACTTACCCATTTGCATACGTTTTCCCCGAGTCCCAGTATCCTCATTTTGTAGACCAACCTTTCATGCGGCACAGTATCAAATGCCTTTGAAAAGTCCAGATACACAACATCCACAGCCTCCCCCAGGTCCAGTCTATAACTTACCTCTTCATAGAAGCCGATCAGATTAGTCTGACAGGACCGATCCCTCATAAATCCATGCTGGTGCTGCGTCATAAGATTATTTTCATTAAGATACTCCAGTATAGCATCTCTTACAATCCCCTCAAATACTTTACCTACTATAGATGTTAGACTTACAGGCCTGTAGTTTCCAGGATCACTCCTTGACCCCTTCTTGAATATTGGTACTACATTAGCTATGCGCCAGTCCTGTGGAACAATCCCTGTCGTAATAGAATCTTTAAATATTAGGAATAACGGTGTGTCTAACACAGTATTTAATTTTTGCAAAACTCTAGGATGGATACCTTCTGGGCCCGGTGACTTATGGATTTTAATGTTTTTAAGGCGTTTCCCCACTTCTTGTTGTGTTAGGCAGGTGAGATTTATGGGAGGATTAACATTATCCCTAGTCATATCGTCTGTTATGGGATTCTCCTCTGTGAATACAGTAGAGAAGAATGTATTTAGTAGATTGGCCTTTTCCTCTTCCCCCTCCACCATTACACCCAGATTATTTTTGAGGGGACCAACATTTTCGGTTTTAAGTCTTTTGTTATTTATATAGGTGAAGAACATGTTGGGATTTGTTTTACTTTCTGTGGCTATCCTTCTTTCTGTTGCTATTTTTGCTTCTTTTATTTGCGTTTTACACATTCTATTCTTCTGTCTATAGTTGCTCAATGCTTCCCCACTACCTTCTTGTTTTAGTTGTCTGAATGCTTGTTTCTTATCATTTATTGCACCCCTTACAGCTGTAGTTAACCACATTGGATTTCTCTTATTTCTACTACGTTTATTCCCATATGGTATGTGTCGTTCACACGATTTACCCAGGATGCTCTTAAATATCTCCCATTTCTCTTGTGTACTTTTATTTCTGAAGGCATTGTCCCAGTCTATGTTCCCAAGGTCCTCTCTTAGTTTTTGGAAATTAGCCTTCCTGAAATTTAATGTTTTTGTAGCCCCTCTGCTAATCATTTTATTGAAGGATAATTGAAAACTTACTATGTTATGCTCACTATTACCTAGGTGACCCCCACCTCTATTTTTGATATTCTGTCTGGCCTATTGGTTAAGATCAGGTCCAGAAGGGCCCCCCCTCTTGTTGGTTCCTCTACTAGTTGGGAAAGGTAATTATCTTTTACTATTTCCAAAAACACGCTTCCCTTCCTGGAGCTGCAGGTTTCTGCTTTCCAGTTGATATTTGGGTAGTTAAAGTCCCCCATAATAATGACTTCCCCCTGCTTCGCTGCCGCATCTATTTGTCTTATAAGAAGATTTTCTGATTCTTCCACTATACTTGGAGGTTTATAACTCACTCCTATAAGAATTTTATTATTCTTCGTCCCTCCCCTTATTTCTACCCAAAGAGACTCCACATTATCATCACATATATCCTCCCGCAGAATAGGCTTAAGGCAGGATTTAACATATAGACAGACCCCTCCCCCTTTCTTATTTTTACGGTCATTTCTGAATAGACTATAACCCTGGATATTAACGGCCCAGTCATAGGTCTCGTCCAGCCATGTCTCGCTTATCCCCACTATATCATATTTCTCTTCAACCATTATGAGTTCTAATTCCTCAGCTTTATTAGTGAGGCTTCGAGCATTAGTATACATACATTTAATATATTTGTCCATATTCCCTTTCCTCTTGTCACTAGTGACTGTTCTAACCCCTCCCGCCGCTCCACCCTCAGTTCCATAATCTAGGCCCAGCTCTCCATCTACTCTGTCTTTACTTACTATATTGTAGTTGCCCTCCCCCCCGGTCCCTAGTTTAAACACTCCTCCAACCTCTTAGCCATCTTCTCCCCCAGCACGGCTGCACCCTCCCCATTGAGATGCAGCCCGTCCCTACCGTAGAGCCTTTAACCGACCGAGAAGTCGGCCTAGTTCTCCATGAACCCAAACCCCTCTATCCTACACCAGCTCTTGAGCCACTAATTTACCTCCCTAATCTCCCGCTGTCTCTCAGGTGTGGCTCGTGGTACAGGTAATATTTTGGAAAAAATCACCTTGGAGGTCCTAGTTTTAAGCTTCCTGCCTAAGTCCCTGAAATCATTTTTAAGGACCCGCCACCTACCTCTAACTTTATCATTGGTGCCAAGAAGTGATAGCTTCTTTGGTAGATAATGGAGACCATAATACAGTAAATGTTGTCCTACTTTTCCAGAAATGAATAGAATGGATGGAGAGTCTTGTGATTACATAACTGATTGCTTGGTCTATGGAGTTCGTGCTACAT
Source organism: Dendropsophus ebraccatus (assembly GCF_027789765.1). Lineage (NCBI taxonomy): Eukaryota > Metazoa > Chordata > Amphibia > Anura > Hylidae > Dendropsophus > Dendropsophus ebraccatus. The sequence goes on along the minus strand of NC_091464.1, from coordinate 59,806,428 downwards.
TGTCCCTGGCAGCTTCTCATGCACATAATCACCATGTTAATAGGGATTGGCCATTCGGCACATGATGAGAGTGGGAGAGCAGAGGGGTGGGGGCTCGCTGACTTACAATTAGTTCATTGTTAATTGCTTGCTGATTAATTACTTGCCAAAATCCGTTATCCACCATCCGGACCAAGCATCTGGCAGCATAGGGACAACAGCTCCTCCTGTAGGATAAAGAAGGAAGCAGCAGCAAAGAGGTTACAGTTACAAAAATAAAATTATGACAATGTGTCTCCAATGTATTCTGCAGCATTGTACAGAACTTAGTGTTGGCTCACCTTGGTGGGGCTCTAAATATAAATTACAATAGAATAGTTTGTAGATCAACTGGGGTCAGAAAGTTATACAGATTTGTAAATTACATCTGTTTAATAAAAATATCAAGTCTTTCAGTACTTATCAACTGCTGTATGCCCTGCAGGTAGTGGTGGATTCTTTCCAGTCTGACACAGTGCTTCCTACTGCCACCTATGTCCATTTCAGGAACTGTCCAAAGCAGGGGAGGTTTTCTATGGGGATTTGCTATTGTTTCGACAGTTTGTAAAGATGGCGGCTAAAGATGAGCGAATCACTCAAGTTTGCAAATAAGTTTGCAAATATTCGCACAGATTCACAAATATTCGTAAATTGCATACAAACGAATTTCATTAAAAATAGTGGGGAGCGAACATGTCACTAATTGTTCGTGTTCGAAGTGGTTATAACAATCATTTTCGAGCATGCCAACTTTTATCTTGTGATGTACGCAACTTCATAATATTTGCAACTGCATAAGTGTAAACTAACATGTGCGATAGCTATTGCGGCCTCCATGTTTAGCAAATTTGTGAAGCGAATCAGGCAAATTTGCAAATCGTAAACCATTAAACGCCTGATTTGCTGATAATCAGAATTCATCATATTTCTAATGGTGGCCACACAGTTTAATACACATAAAAACACATTACTACACATTATTCCCTCAATGTCCTTTTTAAGGTCTCTGGTGTCTCCTGCTGATTGTAGCGTCTCCAGACCAGACTGGACAGCGTCGCAGCCAGTGATTGGTTAAACAGGCTCTCACTCTTGTCTCAGGAGTGCTGTCATGTCTCAGTCAATGAATAGCTGAGCAAGCTGGAGGCGGCTGTAGGAGACATTGGAGACCGGAGGTGGTTGCAGTGTCCCAGAACAGGCTGTCTGTTTCTCACTTTAAGTTTACTTTTATTACTATAGCCATGCCTGTCCTGGAAACTATATGCACTGCAACTGTTTACTGTGTAGTCCCTATTGCTCTCAGGTTCATGTGTATCTTGTGTGCATAACTATGTGCAGTGGTATGCAAAGGCTGGTGATCACGTGACCGTGCCCCGTAACCATGGTTCCTCCAATGGCCGTCGAGCTTTGGCCAGGGGTACCATGTGACTTTCCCCTGGTGTGCAGTTCTGACCCCTGCTCCCAAGCAAGGAGGTCGTGCGTGTGTGTCCCTCTTTACCTTCAGAAAGGTGGACTCGGTGCTCTGCTGTAGCAGTTCCTGGCTGTCCGCCTGCTCAAGTGCCTGGAGTATCCTCTCATCTGGGTGTCGTTCCTGCTCTCTATCTACTCATCAACTCAAGATATTCACCGCAAGTACTCTAATCCATCCAGCCTCTCTATTCCTCTATCACTACTACTCCCATCATCCGGCACGCTTCACCTCAACCTATGCAGCACCACCCTTGCTCTACTTGTACAAGTCTGCTATATACCCGGTTGCCTCCGGAAGAGACTGTTGCTACCAGTTACCTCAGTTATAATAAACTTGTAACCACCGCTGTTACTGAACCCTGGCATTGGTGTCCGTTTACTGGTGCCCCGACTAGGTACAGCGAAGAATCTCATGCCCAGTGTCCCGCATAGTACCGCAGACCGGTCCCCAGCTGTGCCACCCTCGTGCCATTACCGTGACAACTCTATACCCTGCAGCTGCCCCGGTTTCTGCCTGCTAGTAACACCTGCACTGCGGAGTGGCCCCCACGGGTCAGGGCATTGCATGGTGGTCACTGGGGGAGTGTGGACAGGTAAGTATTGATAAGCAAACTTAATGAACCGCATGAAAACAGCTAAAAGCCTGCAAATGTTAAGCTGATTTAGTGCGTTTTGTTTAAGGTTTGTTTTGGACAAACCTGAACTTTACTCAGAAGTTCTGTGAACCTGCTAAGCTGAACTTTTGAAAAGTTCGCTCATCTAATTCTAACACTTTTGTACACTTTTCTAATCTCTGTAGGGGAGTATCGCTTGATTCCTTATGCATATCATTGTAATGTGCATTAGCTGGGGGCAAGATGGTGGTGTACCCCTCAGGCACTTGTCACAGTGGCCACCCCTGAATGTACTGACATACACTCATTAAATAGAATATGTGCAGGTGTAGTGTGAAGAACCACAAAGTCCAGAAGTTAACTTAACCAGGAAAAATGTTTACTTGAAACTCTTTAAAAGGCACAGTAATACAGTCAGGGCCGGCCTTAGGGTAAATGGCGCCCTGTGCGAACCTTTTTTTGGGCGCCCCCCCAAACACACACACCTTTAAAGGTAACATAAAGCTCCTTCAGCCTCCAAGCCCTCCAGACAACACCCATGACCCGACCATACACACAACTACCCCCAGCCATTCACACAACTAGCCCCGCAAAACACACAACTACCTTACCCCTCAGCCATACACACAACTACCCTACCCCCCCCGGCCATACATGCAACTACCCCTCCACCATTCACACATCTACAACAACCAACCCCCCTGGCCATACACACAACTACCCCAGATCCATTCACCAAACTACCCCCCAGCCATACACACAACTACCCCCAGATCCATTCACCAAACTACCCCCCAGCCATACACACAACTACCACCCCCAGCCCTCCACACAACTACCACACCCAGCTCCCCAAACACAGACACTCAGACAGACACACACACACGACAGAGCTATGTACACACACAGACACATGACAGAGCTATGTACACACACACACACACATGACAGAGCTATGTACACACACACGCACACATGACAGAGCTATGTACACACACACGCACACATGACAGAGCTATGTACACACACACACACGACAAAGCTATGTACACACACACACACACGACAAAGCTATGTACACACACACACACACGACAGAGCTATGTACACACACACGACAGAGCTATGTACACACACACACACACACGACAGAGCTATGTACACACACAGACACATGACAGAGCTATGTACACAAACTCAGACAGACACATGACAGAGCTATGTACACACTAGGGATCCTCATCACACACTATAGCAGCCTCCTCAGTGTATACAGGGCTCCTCATCACACACTATGGCAGCCTCCTCAGTGTATACAGGGCTCCTCATCACACACTATAGCAGCCTCCTCAGTGTATACAGGGCTCCTCATCACACACTATGGCAGCCTCCTCCAGTGTATACAGGGCTCCTCATCACACACTATGGCTGCCCCCTCAGTGTATACAGGGCTCCTCATCACACACTATGGCAGCCTCCTCCAGTGTATACAGGGCTCCTCATCACACACTATGGCAGCCTCCTCAGTGTATACAGGGCTCCTCATCACACACTATGGCAGCCTTCTCCAGTGTATACAGGGCTCCTCATCACACACTATGGCAGCCTCCTCAGTGTATACAGGGCTCCTCATCACACACTATAGCTGCCCCCTCAGTGTATATAGGGCTCCTCATCACACACTATGGCAGCCTCCAGTGTATACAGGGCTCCTCATCACACACTATGGCAGCCTCCAGTGTATACAGGGCTCCTCATCACACACTATGGCAGCCTCCAGTGTATACAGGGCTCCTCATCACACACTATGGCAGCCTCCACTGTATACAGGGCTCCTCATCACACACTATGGCTGCCCCCTCAGTGTATACAGGGCTCCTCATCACACACTATGGCAGCCTCCTCAGTGTATACAGGGCTCCTCATCACACACTATGGCAGCCCCCTCAGTGTATACAGGGCTCCTCATCACACACTATGGCAGCCTCCAGTGTATACAGGGCTCCTCATCACACACTATGGCTGCCCCCTCAGTGTATACAGGGCTCCTCATCACACACTATGGCTGCCCCCTCAGTGTATACAGGGCTCCTCATCACACACTATGGCAGCCTCCAGTGTATACAGGGCTCCTCATCACACACTATGGCAGCCTCCTCAGTGTATACAGGGCTCCTCATCACACACTATGGCAGCCTCCTCAGTGTATACAGGGCTCCTCATCACACACTATGGCAGCCTCCTCAGTGTATACAGGGCTCCTCATCACACACTATGGCAGCCTCCTCAGTGTATACAGGGCTCCTCATCACACACTATAGCAGCCTCCTCAGTGTATACAGGGCTCCTCATCACACACTATGGCAGCCTCCTCAGTGTATACAGGGCTCCTCATCACACACTATGGCAGCCTCCTCAGTGTATACAGGGCTCCACATCACACACTATGGCAGCCTCCTCAGTGTATACAGGGCTCCTCATCACACACTATGGCAGCCTCCTCAGTGTATACAGGGCTCCTCATCACACACTATGGCAGCCTCCTCAGTGTATACAGGGCTCCTCATCACACACTATGGCAGCCTCCTCCAGTGTATACAGGGCTCCTCATCATACACTATGGCAGCCTCCTCAGTGTATACAGGGCTCCTCATCACACACTATGGCAGCCTCCTCAGTGTATACAGGGCTCCTCATCACACACTATGGCTGCCTCCTCAGTGTATACAGGGCTCCTCATCACACACTATGGCAGCCTCCTCAGTGTATACAGGGCTCCTCATCACACACTATGGCAGCCTCCTCAGTGTATACAGGGCTCCTCATCACACACTATGGCAGCCTCCACTGTATACAGGGCTCCTCATCACACACTATATCAGCCCCCTCAGTGTATACAGGGCTCCTCATCACACACTATGGCAGCCTCCTCAGTGTATACAGGGCTCCTCATCACACACTATGGCAGCCTCCTCAGTGTATACAGGGCTCCTCATCACACACTATGGCAGCCTCCTCAGTGTATACAGGGCTCCTCATCACACACTATGGCAGCCTCCAGTGTATACAGGGCTCCTCATCACACAATGGCAGCCTCCAGTGTATACAGGGCTCCTCATCACACACTATGGCTGCCTCCTCAGTGTATACAGGGCACCTCATCACACACTATAGCAGCCTCCAGTGTATACAGGGCTCCTCATCACACACTATGGCAGCCTCCTCAGTGTATACAGGGCTCCTCATCACACACTATGGCAGCCTCCTCAGTGTATACAGGGCTCCTCATCACACACTATGGCAGCCTCCAGTGTATACAGGGCTCCTCATCACACACTATGGCAGCCTCCAGTGTATACAGGGCTCCTCATTACACACTATGGCAGCCTCCTCAGTGTATACAGGGCTTCTCATCACACACTATGGCAGCCTCCAGTGTATACAGGGCTCCTCATCACACAATGGCAGCCTCCAGTGTATATAGGGCTCCTCATCACACACTATGGCAGCCTCCTCCAGTGTATACAGGGCTCCTCATCACACACTATGGCAGCCTCCTCAGTGTATACAGGGCTCCTCATCATACACTATAGCTGCCCCCTCAGTGTATACAGGGCTCCTCATCATACACTATAGCTGCCCCCTCAGTGTATACAGGGCTCCTCATCACACACTATGGCAGCCTCCTCAGTGTATACAGGGCTCCTCATCACACACTATGGCAGCCCCCTCAGTGTATAAAGGGCTCCTCATCACACACTACGGCAGCCTCCTCAGTGTATACAGGGCTCCTCATCACACACTATGGCAGCCTCCTCAGTGTATACAGGGCTCCTCATCACACACTATGGCAGCCTCCTCAGTGTATACAGGGCTCCTCATCACACACTATGGCAGCCTCCTCAGTGTATACAGGGCTCCTCATCACACACTATGGCAGCCTCCTCAGTGTACACAGGGCTCCTCATCACACACTATGGCAGCCTCCTCAGTGTATACAGGGCTCCTCATCACACACTATGGCAGCCTCCTCAGTGTATACAGGGCTCCTCATCACACACTATGGCAGCCTCCTCCAGTGTATACAGGGCTCCTCATCATACACTATGGCAGCCTCCTCAGTGTATACAGGGCTCCTCATCACACACTATGGCAGCCTCCTCAGTGTATACAGGGCTCCTCATCACACACTATGGCTGCCTCCTCAGTGTATACAGGGCTCCTCATCACACACTATGGCAGCCTCCTCAGTGTATACAGGGCTCCTCATCACACACTATGGCAGCCTCCTCAGTGTATACAGGGCTCCTCATCACACACTATGGCAGCCTCCACTGTATACAGGGCTCCTCATCACACACTATATCAGCCCCCTCAGTGTATACAGGGCTCCTCATCACACACTATGGCAGCCTCCTCAGTGTATACAGGGCTCCTCATCACACACTATGGCAGCCTCCTCAGTGTATACAGGGCTCCTCATCACACACTATGGCAGCCTCCTCAGTGTATACAGGGCTCCTCATCACACACTATGGCAGCCTCCAGTGTATACAGGGCTCCTCATCACACAATGGCAGCCTCCAGTGTATACAGGGCTCCTCATCACACACTATGGCTGCCTCCTCAGTGTATACAGGGCACCTCATCACACACTATAGCAGCCTCCAGTGTATACAGGGCTCCTCATCACACACTATATCAGCCCCCTCAGTGTATACAGGGCTCCTCATCACACACTATGGCAGCCTCCTCAGTGTATACAGGGCTCCTCATCACACACTATGGCAGCCTCCAGTGTATACAGGGCTCCTCCTCATCACACACTATGGCAGCTTCCAGTGTATACAGGGCTCCTCATCACACACTATGGCAGCCTCCTCAGTGTATACAGGTCTCCTCATCACACACTATGGCAGCCTCCTCAGTGTATACAGGGCTCCTCATCACACACTATGGCAGCCCCCTCAGTGTATACAGGGCACCTCATCACACACTATGTCAGCCTCCTCAGTGTATACAGGGCTCCTCATCACACACTATGGCAGCCTCCAGTGTATACAGGGCTCCTCATCACACACTATGGCAGCCTCCTCAGTGTATACAGGGCTCCTCATCACACACTATGGCAGCCTCCTCAGTGTATACAGGGCTCCTCATCACACACTATGGCAGCCTCCTCAGTGTATACAGGGCTCCTCATCATACACTATAGCTGCCCCCTCAGTGTATACAGGGCTCCTCATCACACACTATGGCAGCCTCCTCAGTGTATACAGGGCTCCTCATCACACACTATGGCAGCCTCCTCAGTGTATACAGGGCTCCTCATCACACACTATGGCAGCCTCCTCAGTGTATACAGGGCTCCTCATCACACACTATGGCAGCCTCCTCAGTGTATACAGGGCTCCTCATCACACACTATGGCAGCCTCCTCAGTGTATACAGGGCTCCTCATCACACACTATGGCAGCCCCCTCAGTGTATACAGGGCTCCTCATCACACACTATGGCTGCCTCCTCAGTGTATACAGGGCTCCTCATCACACACTATGGCAGCCTCCAGTGTATACAGGGCTCCTCATCACACACTATGGCAGCCTCCAGTGTATACAGGGCTCCTCATCACACACTATGGCTGCCCCCTCAGTGTATACAGGGCTCCTCATCACACACTATGGCAGCCTCCTCAGTGTATACAGGGCTCCTCATCACACACTATGGCAGCCTCCAGTGTATACAGGGCTCCTCATCACACTATAGCTGCCTCCTCAGTGTATACAGGGCTCCTCATCACACACTATGGCAGCCTCCTCAGTGTATACAGGGCTCCTCATCACACACTATGGCAGCCTCCTCAGTGTATACAGGGCTCCTCATCACACACTATGGCAGCCTCCTCCAGTGTATACAGGGCTCCTCATCACACACTATGGCAGCCTCCTCAGTGTATACAGGGCTCCTCATCACACACTATGGCAGCCTCCAGTGTATACAGGGCTCCTCATCACACACTATGGCAGCCTCCTCAGTGTATACAGGGCTCCTCATCACACACTATGGCAGCCTCCTCAGTGTATACAGGGCTCCTCATCACACACTATAGCAGCCTCCAGTGTATACAGGGCTCCTCATCACACACTATGGCAGCCTCCAGTGTATACAGGGCTCCTCATCACACACTATGGCAGCCTCCTCAGTGTATACAGGGCTCCTCATCACACACTATGGCAGCCTCCTCCAGTGTATACAGGGCTCCTCATCACACACTATGGCAGCCTCCTCAGTGTATACAGGGCTCCTCATCACACACTATGGCAGCCTCCAGTGTATACAGGGCTCCTCATCACACACTATGGCAGCCTCCTCAGTGTATACAGGGCTCCTCATCACACACTATGGCAGCCTCCTCAGTGTATACAGGGCTCCTCATCACACACTATGGCAGCCTCCTCAGTGTATACAGGGCTCCTCATCACACACTATGGCTGCCTCCTCAGTGTATACAGGGCTCCTCATCACACACTATGGCAGCCTCCAGTGTATACAGGGCTCCTCATCACACACTATGGCAGCCTCCAGTGTATACAGGGCTCCTCATCACACACTATGGCTGCCCCCTCAGTGTATACAGGGCTCCTCATCACACACTATGGCAGCCTCCTCAGTGTATACAGGGCTCCTCATCACACACTATGGCAGCCTCCAGTGTATACAGGGCTCCTCATCACACTATAGCTGCCTCCTCAGTGTATACAGGGCTCCTCATCACACACTATGGCAGCCTCCAGTGTATACAGGGCTCCTCATCACACACTATGGCAGCCTCCAGTGTATACAGGGCTCCTCATCACACACTATGGCAGCCTCCAGTGTATACAGGGCTCCTCATCACACACTATGGCTGCCCCCTCAGTGTATACAGGGCTCCTCATCACACACTATGGCAGCCTCCTCAGTGTATACAGGGCTCCTCATCACACACTATGGCAGCCTCCTCAGTGTATACAGGGCTCCTCATCACACACTATGGCAGCCTCCTCAGTGTATACAGGGCTCCTCATCACACACTATGGCAGCCTCCTCAGTGTATACAGGGCTCCTCATCACACACTATGGCAGCCTCCTCAGTGTATACAGGGCTCCTCATCACACACTATGGCAGCCTCCTCCAGTGTATACAGGGCTCCTCATCACACACTATAGCAGCCTCCAGTGTATACAGGGCTCCTCATCACACACTATGGCAGCCTCCTCAGTGTATACAGGGCTCCTCATCACACACTATGGCAGCCTCCTCAGTGTATACAGGGCTCCTCATCACACACTATGGGAGCCCCCTCAGTGTATACAGGGCTCCTCATCACACACTATGGCAGCCTCCTCAGTGTATACAGGGCTCCTCATCACACACTATGGCAGCCTCCAGTGTATACAGGGATCCTCATCACACACTATGGCTGCCTCCTTAGTGTATACAGGGCTCCTCATCACACACTATGGCAGCCTCCACTGTATACAGGGCTCCTCATCACACACTATATCAGCCCCCTCAGTGTATACAGGGCTCCTCATCACACACTATGGCAGCCTCCTCAGTGTATACAGGGCTCCTCATCACACACTATGGCAGCCTCCAGTGTATACAGGGCTCCTCCTCATCACACACTATGGCAGCTTCCAGTGTATACAGGGCTCCTCATCACACACTATGGCAGCCTCCTCAGTGTATACAGGTCTCCTCATCACACACTATGGCAGCCTCCTCAGTGTATACAGGGCTCCTCATCACACACTATGGCAGCCCCCTCAGTGTATACAGGGCACCTCATCACACACTATGGCAGCCTCCTCAGTGTATACAGGGCTCCTCATCACACACTATGGCAGCCTCCAGTGTATACAGGGCTCCTCATCACACACTATGGCAGCCTCCTCAGTGTATACAGGGCTCCTCATCACACACTATGGCAGCCTCCAGTGTATACAGGGCTCCTCATCACACACTATGGCAGCCCCCTCAGTGTATACAGGGCTCCTCATCACACACTATGGCTGCCCCCTCTGTGTATACAGGGCTCCTCATCACACACTATGGCAGCCTCCTCAGTGTATACAGGGCTCCTCATCACACACTATGGCAGCCTCCTCAGTGTATACAGGGCTCCTCATCATACACTATAGCTGCCCCCTCAGTGTATACAGGGCTCCTCATCACACACTATGGCAGCCTCCTCAGTGTATACAGGGCTCCTCATCACACACTATGGCAGCCTCCTCAGTGTATACAGGGCTCCTCATCACACACTATGGCAGCCTCCTCAGTGTATACAGGGCTCCTCACCACACACTATGGCAGCCTCCTCAGTGTATACAGGGCTCCTCATCACACACTATGGCAGCCCCCTCAGTGTATACAGGGCTCCTCATCACACACTATGGCAGCCTCCTCAGTGTATACAGGGCTCCTCATCACACACTATGGCAGCCTCCTCAGTGTATACAGGGCTTCTCATCACACACTATGGCAGCCTCCTCAGTGTATACAGGGCTCCTCATCACACACTATGGCAGCCTCCTCAGTGTATACAGGGCTCCTCATCACACACTATGGCAGCCTCCTCAGTGTATACAGGGCTCCTCATCACACACTATGGCTGCCCCCTCAGTGTATACATGCCAGTGTGTGGTGTGTACAGCTGCAGTCATTCTTTATGTACAGGAAGCACAGCGCTCACCTTTCCCCCCAGCTAAGAGCAGCATTCCCAGGTGACAGCCCTTCTCCTCTCCTTAGTGCTGGTGATTGTGTTCTATACCAGCGGCACCACAGCTCTCACCTGCCTGTTCCCGGAGGGCCGTGTCTCCTGCAGCACTTCCTGTGTGTCTCCTGCAGCACTTCCTGTGTGTCTGCCCTCCCCCGGGCAGCTGCTGTTTCTCCCACCTTCTGTCTGTGCCTCCTTCTCGGTCCCAGTTCTCCCTCTCTGCTTCTCCCTCAACGTTCTTCACCTCTGCTGCATGGAAGAGGCAGGCGGCCAGCAGGGGGGGCGCCCCGACACACAGGCAGCACATCTAACTTCCATAGATGTGCAGAGCAGCAATCTGTCTGCCAGAGCGCCCCCTAGCTGGCCGGGAGTGAGGCGCCCTGTGCAAGCGCACAGGTCGCACACCCCAAAGGCCGGCCCTGAATACAGTCACAGTCTCTAGAATCAATAAAGATTCAATACAGTAAACTTTTGCTGACTGAGAGCCCTTGAGCTGGGTATCTTTGGATATACTTGGTAATAGAGAACTTCTACTTAACAGCCGGTGCTTATAAGATACCCTAAGGTTCTCAACTGGAGGGACTCTGACCACCTTGTGTGAGTGGTGATGAACAGTATCTGCATCTCCCGTGATGAACATCTGCCCTTTGTTATCTTGTGGGCACAGAGTGTCACAAGGTCAGGAATGTAGGCCCCACTTCTGGGTAAGCTAGCAATCGGGGTGACCTCTTAGAAATGCTAGCGCCGGGAGCAGAGTTCTTGGCTTGAAATGTGCTTTGCTGACTGGTTTAAAATATGTCCTGCAGAGTGCTATAACAACCCCTCAGTGTAGACAAGCTTTCCCCCTACCTCTCGTAGCCGCACAAGTCTTTTCTAGCTAGATATGTACTGGCCTACATATGCTAAAATAAATCAGTGGACACTGGCTCTGTGGAAACACTGCAAATGCATGTGGATTACACTGATCTGTTAGATCAGTGCTCTGCTATAGCAGCACATTAGTCATGGTAGGCACCAAGTCCTAGTATAGACCTCGAACTGCCATGACAACTAGTCGGCACCCCGAAACCACCCATTAAGCAGGCAGAAACTGTTTTGATGTTGCAATCACTATTGATTGTGGCATTTAGTAAATGACCGGCTTTGAATTGATTTACAAGGTCGGTCATTACAGAGAGATGCCATCTGCAAATAGCAGGTAGATACTTTTGGAGACTAGAGGTTATTGAAAGAGCTATTCTCCTTCCATAGTTCAATATGGAAATAGTAAGGGATCCCTAATTTTGAAATCCAGGTTTCATGTACACATTAGATGCGACTCCATTAATACACAATTAAACCTTCCTTCAAGGGAGTTAGCAGGAGAAGGTAACCAAGCAGTAAATTAGTTGCAGGTGCTAAGATGTGTGTTTGTGTGTATGAAATGCAGAGGTCAGAGATTCAGAAGGTAGGAGTTCACCCTCATCTAAAATATCTGAAATTGATACCGCTATTCCTCCTGATATCTTTGATCATACTGATGTTGGTCATTTAAACATATAAGTGCTGTGATTAATAGTGGCCATGGCATTTTAAAGGCTCACTAAACTGTCAGGTGTGTGTGTGTGTGTGGTGTCCAGTTGGTACCCTGGCGAAACTTTCACGGGGTGCCAAACAGTTACTATGGGAGCCGAGATCCTTTACTAGGCCTCATTGCCTGCCATAGTAGTTCTGGTGATACAGTCTGCCTCAGGCAGGCTCTACCAGCAGAGCACCAATCTAACTGATCAATGTTATGCAATAGCACAAATTGATCTGTGTGACGTGATTCTTTTCTAAGCTTTTCTATAGAAGGCAATAATAAAACCTTATTTGCCAAGATCTTACAGTAAGTGGAGTTGGTTTAGTCAAATAATCACATTTTTATGTAATTTTAGGCAGAATCTTGGATTGGATGAGACTAGAGAAATATGGCCAATCTCTTTCACAAGCAGCACCACATCACTGCACTGGTTGTGTTTTGTATTACAGGTCAGCAGCATTAAAGTGAATGGAGTTAAGTTGAAATACCACACACAACCTATGGGCAGGTGTGGTGCTGTTTTTGTAATACTAAACATCTACTTTAACCCCTTCCTGCATGCAAATGTATATGTGCATGAACCCGACAGTGTGCTGTAGTTGCCAATCCTCTAGTGAGCATGGTACCTTTTGGTAATTTGTCCATGGAGTGGATTATGCACAATCTGGGGTCTCCTACTGTTAATGAAGAGTCAAAGCGTGCCTCACCACTGCTTCCTCCTCCCTATCCTATATAAATAATCTCTGCTGCCCGGCCTCCTGCTCATTCTTGCTGTAATCCAGTGTCTTTGAGGACCGACCTGCATATAGTTGAATCTCCTGTCCTAGCTGTGTTGGAGATGTAGTCTAGGGGTAAACCATATTGCTTAGTGGCCAATAACAGTTTTTTTTTCTCCCTGGGTTCGATTTCCCTGATGGAAATGAAATATAGATATTTATTTTTAAATTTTTCTCATCATTGTATAGTAAAATTGAATTTTAAACCTAATTTAGACCTGATTGGAAATTCTTTGCACTTTTAAAAATGATACAATAATGAGAAAAAAGAAAAATAAATATCTAGATTTTATTTCCATCTGAAGAATCGATCCAAAGAAAAAACTGTTGCTGGTCTCTGGACAAGTGGTTTACCCTAGACCACAGCTCCAACACAGGTAAGGAGATTCAATTATATCTGATTGCAGATCAGTCTTATGTTGGCAGACACTGACTGACTGGGTGAGCCAGCAGGAGTCCTGGCAGCATTGATTATTCATGAAGAAGAGGGAGCAGGAAGTGAGTGGTAAGCTTCGCTAGAAAGAGGCGCAAGCAATAAGCCACAACTCCTCTTTGACTCTTCACTACAATAGGAGACCTAAAAATTGCACATTAATCACTCCACAGATAAATTACCAAAAGGCAACATGCTCACTAGGGTACTCCCAACTACAGCACACTGTCTGCACCTCGGGTAGGGCCCAGGTGCTGACAGATTCTCTTTAATATATGTTTTTTATTATGTAATTAAAACCTAATTTCCTTTATACACATGGATTAACATTGCTTGGATTTATGACAACAACCGAAGACCTCCAATAACCCTCATGTATGTAAGTTACTGTTATGTTAGGATAAATACCCATTCTAAATGATTATAATAATATCATGATTTTCTAAATAATCCACATAGAGGATTAAAGGAAGATCACAATGCTTGCATCAGAACCTGCTTTGTGTTGTCCGCATTGAGATCTGGAGGATTATTGTATCCAATATAACAAGATAAGTAGATAACAGTACAGAACATGTAGTACAGGTAGAAGCAGTACAGTGAATATAGTTAGTACAGGTAGAGAGCATTACATGTCAAAGTACAGGTAGAGAGCAGTACAGCACATGTAGTACAGGTAGAGAGCAGTATAGGACATGTAGTACATGTAGAGAGCAGTACATTGCATGTAGTAGAATGAGACAGGGGTTCAGTACATCTTGTACAGGTAGAGAGCAGTACAGTACATGTAGTACTGGTAGAAAACAGTATAGCACATGTTGTACAGGTAGAGAGCAGTGCTGAACATACAGCACAGGTAGAAAACAGTACAGGATATGCAGTACAGGTAAAAAGCAGAACAGTACATGTAGTACAGATAGAAGCAATACAATACATGTAGTACAGATAGAGAGCAGTACAATACATGTAGCAAAGTTAGATAACAGTATACTACATATGCAGAACATGTAGTAAAGGTAGAAGCAGTATAACAGTTTTACTGTCAGGATTTTTAATTTAACAGTACACGATTCACAGAATGTAGCTATGTACTCTGCTGGAACCTGAAGATATTTTTGTAGTGAAGAGTTATTTGTACTTGTGTATAGACTAAGTCTTAACACCTTCTGCCCCCTAGTATCGTCGAACCCGTCACAGTAGGGTTGCACAAGTCCCAGCCGTGGTTATCTGGGTGTAGCTAGGTGTCCGAGTCTGAGAAAGAAGTACAGAACATGTAGTACAGGTAGAGAGAAGTACAGCGCATGTAATACAGGTAGAGAGCAGTACAGTACATGTAGTTGAGGTAGAGAGTAAAACAGTACATGTAGTATAGGTAGAGGGCAGTATAGTACATGTAGTCTAGGTAAATAGCAGTACAGGACATGTATCATTGGTAGAAGGCAGTACAGTACATGCAGCACAGATGGTAGAGCAGTACAGTCAGTAGAAGTACAGGTGGAGCAATACTATATATATATATATATATATATATATACACATATATATAGTGTACAGGTAGAGAACAGTTATGTATCTAGATGTCTAATAATGCTCATCAGGCTGTTATAAATGTATAATATGAATACTATGCTGTTCTGCACATTACACATTAAGATGATTCCTGGAAGTAAGGGACCATAGTAAGAGATACTTGGCAATAACTCGACATATGTGCTAACATATGTGTAAATGTATTCATGTCAGAAAAAGTTCACTTCTGCCTTCTGCATCCTACTCTGGCAGGTGCTGCCCCATTCTTGCAAATATAGGGGGATGCTTAAAAACTTGTGGTCAGCTGCATTTTCTGCAGGCACAGGGCAGAGGGCAGAGCATGTCCAGAGCTCATCTATCTGACGGTTGTAGAAAATCATGTAGACCGGCCACGGTGCAGAGCAGGAAATGTATGCTTCGGGCTGGGGCTTCAGGCTGCGGGTGGCTGGGGGTTAAAGGGGGCGGGTCACATATCTGCAGCGGAATGAAAATTCCGCTGCAGGTATGTGACCCCATAGGCCTTCACTATACCAGGATATTGCTGCAAGCTCGCATCGTGAAATCCGCTGCGGATCCGGTAAGTGTGAAGGCACCCTTAAAGTAAATTTTACACCTATGCTACATGATCTCCCACTCCTCAACCTGCCAAGTCATCCCTTGGACCCCCTTAGCAGTAGTGCTGGGTGTTTAGGGCAGGGGTGGATAACGCTTTGTATGAACTTGTTTTAGACATTGTTTGGATATTTGTGGAGTTTCTAAATCACTGTTTGTTGCACACAGGGGCAGGATGGAAACACGTTTCTTCATGACTTGCTATCAAATTAAGACTCTTGGACCGACCAATCTGCATTTGGATTTCATCCCCTGTGGATTACCAGGTAGGAGATAATTATTGCCGCTAGTAGGTTTGTTGTTTCCTGGGAGACCCGGCTTGGAAAATTTGTATAAGCCATTAAGAGGCTGGAAACGCAGCTCTTTACGCTTTATTATAGGGAAAATAAAAAGCATGGTGGACAGTGTTCCCTGAACTGTTGCTTTCCAGCTGTTTGGGCCCTAGAGGACAAGGCCCATGTCCTGCTACACTGCAGCAAATATTCATCCAACAGGATTACTTAAATCCAGATACTCTCCACTCTCATCCCGGATTTCATCTCCATAGATGAGGAGAGAAAACTCTCCATCCTGCAAGGGGAGGAGCCCACCCTGGAAAAAGCAGCCTAATACATTTCTACCTACCACCAGCTGAGAGGAGCATAAGACGCCACGGACTGTTATATACCCTATACTGTCCCTATACCCCACCTCTACTCTGCCTATTTCTGATATTTTACAGTTCAGTCCTAGTTCCCTTCAGCAGTTGCTCTTAAAGGGGTTATCCAGGCTTATAAAATCATAGTTGTTTTCTTCCAGAAACAGCGCCACTCTTGTCTCTATTTTGGGTGGCGTTTTGCAACTCCATTGAAGTAAATACGCCTAATTGCAAACCCCACCCAAACTATAAACAAGAGTGGTGCTGTGTCTGAAAGGATGCGGACATAGGTTTCTAAGCCTAGATAACCCTTTTGAAGCATTTTTACTAAAGTCTCTGAATGCTCTTGAGCACTTTAAGCACTTTCTAGCAGGAATGTATGCAGCTTAGGGTCCGTTTAAACACACAGATTATCTGACAGATTTTTGCAGCCAAAGCCAGGAATGGACTATAAACAAGGAACAGGTCATAAAGGAAAGACTGAGATTTCTCTTTTTTTCAAATCCATTTCTGGTTTTGGCTGCAAAAATCTGTCAGATAATCTGTGTGTGTAAACGGACCCTTATGCTAAGTTTATACGGAGCGATTATCGGGCGAATTTTTGCGATAACGATCGAATTCAAACGATAATCGTACGTGTAAACGCGGTGAACGATTGATAAATCGTTCATTTTTATCTTTTAACATGTTCATAAATCGTCGTTCGTAGTTCGCAAAAAATTTGCCGATCGTTCCGCCGTCGCGCGATAGTCCGGCCGCCCCCAAAGGCTCCTTGCAATGCCTTGCATTGATTGGCTGAAGAGGGGAGCCGGGAATTTCAAACGGCTCCCCGTCAGCCAATCAGTGCTGAAGAGGAGCACCGATTGGCTGAAGAGGAGCCGTTTGAAATTCCAGGCTCATCTCTTCAGCCAATCAATGCGCTGAAGAGGGGAGCCGGGGATTAAAAGACCTGCTACACGGAGCAGGTAACGTATGCTCGCGAACGGGGCGACGGGGGCGGGGGGGTGGCGATCGGAGCGGCAGCAGCGGGGGTGGCGATCGGAGCGGCAGCGGGGTGGCGATTGGAGCGGCGGGGGTGGCGATCGGAGCAGCGGGGGTGGCGATCAGGGCGGCATAGGGGGCTGCGGTTGAGCGGGGAGGGCGGGCTGCGGGCGGGCCAGGCTGCGGGCGCGCAATTGCAAAATGATCGCAAAACGATTTTTCCGTACCGTCTAAACGCTGATCGTTATAAAAAAAAAATCGTTACTTCAAAATCGTTATTCGTATGATCGGCCCAATAATCGCCTTGTGTAAACTTAGCATTAGTGTTGCTAGTTTAGATGTCTCTAGAGTGAAGCGGGCTTTGTCTAGCCTTGTACAAAACGAAACGATTGGGTTTTAAATCCTGCTGTCTGCCTGCTCCGTGAAGAAGGTGGTGACAGCCCATGGACCGCCTGGAAAATATAAATACAACATGGATAAATTATAAAGCCAGGAGTTCAAGAGTTCAGTCTGTCATATACAGTCAGCTTACATACCGTATATCGCAGACATGTGAATGCAGCCTAAGACTTGCTGTGAGGCCTAGCAAACTGGTGGAGACATGGATAGGTATTGTCACTAATCTGGTCATGCCATGACCAACTAAAATGTTCCATGTTTTTCTGTACCTCAAAGTATGCAGTTTCGGCATGTGTGACAAATAAAATTGCAGTACATATATGTACCTTACAATATCCAGCAATAGTTTAAAGGGAATCTATCATTAGGTTCTGGCATACTAACCTGCATGGGTGATATGATAACCATAGCTACATCCATGTTTTCCAAGCATTTTCCAGGTAGTCCCCGGGTGGTATCTTCCCTTTGTATGGAGCCTGAGGGATACGAGCACAGATCAGTTTTGCTTTACACAAAGTAAAACAGATATGGTTCCCTCATCTCTACCATTCAGCCTTCTCTTGCAGGTTAGTATGCCAGGACCTAAGGATATAGTCCCTTTAAGACACCTTGCAAGATATTCCTCACAGCAACTTTAACTTTAAAGTAGCTGGGATATAAGTACCAGGGCATTGCTGAAAAAGTTGAATAAATCCCTAGGGAGTCCTGTAAAATATGGTTACAGCCATAGGTTGCATATATGTTTTGAAGGACTCCCTAGTAGAGATGAGCGAACCTCGAGCATGCTCGAGTCCATCCGAACCTAAACATTCTGCATTTGATTAGCGGTGGCTGCTGAACTTGGATAAAGCCCTAAGGCTATGTTGAAAACATGGATATAGTCATTGGCTGTATCCATGTGTTCCAGAAAACCTTAGAGCTTTATCCAAGTTCAGCAGCCCCAGCTACTCAAATACCGAACGTTCGGGTTCGGATCGACTCGAGCATGCTTGAGGTTCGCTCATCTCTACTCCCTAGGGTTGCATCCAACTTCTTCAGTCAACGGTATTCAAATGCTGAATGATAGGACTTCAGCATGTTCAAGCCCTGCTCATCTCTAAAGGTGAAGTAACAGATCTTCATTTAAAACAACAAGGCTGCTGCCACTGCCAGCATCCATAGAAGCGCCAAGAAATCAGCATAGGCAGGGAAGGTGAAGAACAAAAGGTCTGTCCCCTCTCTGACAGAAATTTGATCTTAAGTAGGTGGCAGTTAAGAGATCTTTATTCATATAGGAAAGAAATGACATCAGGGCAGCTGTACCCAGGGAGTCTGCACAATAAGGAACGGGGTCAGGACAATAAAAAGGTCTATAATCCTACTTCAGAGCTCTTCTGAGATGTGCATGCAGATGCTGATTCCAGAGGGAGGACCGCCTGGAAAACTGGGATACAGCCAAAGCCATAGTCTGTATCCCAGTTTTTCAAGCGGTCCTCCCGCTGTATCCACCCGCTGCACGGAGCGGCCAGACAGCGGGAATCTGATGACGAGCGGGATACTGATGACCTCGGCAGGTTCGGACCATCCTTAGATCGGAGATAACACTGATGTTGACAGTTTAACTTCTTAGATGTTGTGGTCAATAGTGATTGTATCATCTAAGTTGTTTGACAGTAGGAGGAAACACAGACGGAGTTCCCTCACTCTCTTAGGCCGTCTGTAACCTACAATGTGACCACAGAATGTATCAGTAGCTACCCATAAACATACACATTACATTTGAGACTATGTTACGCATGTGCTCCTGAATGTGGCCTGCCAATGGATACTCTGTGTAGGAGAGCTTCCCCCTAGTATAGTAGTCCAAGTAGGCATAAAAAGGCCACTAACAATATCTTTCTCCTTTTCATTTCAGATGGCTCGTAAAAAGGTCATCTTCGCCTCCCTGCTGATGTTCCCAGCTTTGCTCATGGTTGGGTTGTTCATCAAAGTTCAGGAATACGAAATCTGGTATTTCTGCTTGAGCTGCACTGAAAGCTATTTGAATTATGGTTTTGACTATGGTAACAAAATCTTTATGAAACTTCCCGACGTGGACTGCAAAGATTCACCCCCATTTTTGGTTTTTCTAGTCACCACCACGTATGGCCAGAAAGAGGCTCGAAGTGCCATTCGCCACACATGGGGCAAGGAGAGACTGATCCAAGGTAAGAGGGTGGTCACTTTCTTTCTTCTGGGTACGAGGGAAACTGAGAGTGCAAGAGAGAAGGTCAACTTGGCTCAGGAAAATATCATCCATAGAGATATCATCCAACGAAACTTTGTAGACACTTATTACAATTTGACCATAAAAACCTTGATGGGTCTAGAGTGGGTTACGCACCACTGCCCTCAGGCCTCCTACATCATGAAGACAGACACGGACATGTTCATCAATACATTTTATCTAGTTGAGCTTCTTCTAAAGAAAAATCAGAGTTCTAACTTCTTCACCGGCATACTGAAGCCGGATGACAGCCCCATCCGCAACATCTTCAGCAAGTGGTACATAAGTAAGCGAGAGTACGGGGGGCAGAAATACCCACCGTTTTGTTCAGGGACAGGCTATGTGTTCTCCACAGACGTGGCCCACAAGATTTACAACATATCGATGAGCGTGCCCTTCTTCAAGCTGGAGGATGTGTATATAGGCATGTGCCTGGAAAGACTCAAGATCCCGTTGCAAGAACTTCATAGCAAGGAAATATTCTTTGCGTCAAAACTTCCATTCTCGGTATGTAAGTACCGAAACATTGTGACTTCACATGAGGTCCAGCCCCAAGAGATTGTGCTGTATTGGGAAGCATTACAGCGAGCGGGAGGGGAACTCTGTCGATGAATAGTATTTGCTTTATATTTTTGAGAACTCTGGGTCTGTATTACCCACGACAAAGAAATCAGGACTTTAAAGTTTTGTGCCTTTACTGGTTTCTTGATGTTGCACTAATACATTGGCGACTCCCCTGAGAAATGAGGACATGTACAGATCCACTATTTTTCAGTCATGTCCGATGGTACCTCTTTTCCAAAGAACCCTGGTTGGAACCTAATTGTTACATGACTGTGGACTAACCAATAATATAATAATCACCCCTCACATTTGGGGGCACATTTTCTAGTAGTGGTTTCACCAATATAAAAAATGTACTGTGATGGAAAACAAAGAGGGAGATTTATCAAAGGGTGCAAACTGCCCACAGCAACCAATCACAGCTTAGCTTTCCTTTCAGCACTGCCTAAAGCTGAGCTGTGATTGGTTGCTGTGGGCAGTTTGCACCAGTCTAAATTTTACACCCTTTGATAAATCTCCCCCAAAGGGTCTACAGAGATTCTGTTACTTTCATGTGGATGCAGAGTCTTATGTAAACAAGGTGTAAAGAAACTGATAGACTGTCTTATGCCAAGTGTTGGGCTGAGAGGGTGTAGCAAGTTATATCCTGCCCCGTAGGGTCTTCACTTAGGGGGACATTTATTAAGTCCGGCGTTTTCTGCTCCAGACTTAAAAATGTCCCCGCAGCTCCGGTACTACGGAGATTTATGTAGAGGCGGACTGCGTAACTGTGCGCACGGAAGAAAACCTACGCCAACTCAGAGCTGGAGTAGGTTTTCTGTGTATCTTTCCGAGAAAACAGTGATGAATCGCACAGACTCTGAGTATACATCTAGAATACAAGCCATGCCTGTGTGTAATAAGGGGGCTGTAGGGTTAATGCACTGTAAGCTCTGCTGAAGCAGATCTGGATGTAATATGTATATGTTGTCTATATTGTCTGTACAGTACTAATAAATTTGATTTCTATCTTATGTCATTGTTCTGTGATTCTTGTGGGACTTTCTGAACAACCTATCATGGCTCATCATCATCTTTCATCATGGTCCTGTATAGCGGAGTCCCCTTTTTCTTCTAAAATAGTAGTTCTGCAACAGCTGGAGAAAGTCGCAGATTTCCCATCCCTGCCCTAAGAGATGATGATTCTGGTTTTCCTAAAATAGAGGTCCACATATACCCAAGATGTTTATTCTCCTAAGAAGTGTTCCTTATCACTCATTACAGTCCTAATCCTTTTCTCTTGATAACCTTCCTTGTCCTTAGATGATCATCCTAGTCTTCCCCAGATGTTGCTCTTCAAACACCTTTGATACAGTACTTTTCCTCTTAACAAGATGATCCTTCTCCTAAGTGATGCTCCTAATTATTATGATCTAGTTCAGTGTTTCTCAACCTGTGGCCCAGGTTAAGGGGGTATAGTTGATAGTTGATTTTTATTTTTTAATAGTATAAGCCTATGTTCACACAACGTATATTTTCTTAAAATCGTGGCCGTGATTATTACGAAAATATACGTTACCTCTCATATTACCTGACATGTCAGGTAGGAAACCATGTCAGTGCACACTATAGAGCGAGCGGCTCTGGCCGCTCACTCCATCGTGTGCTGTGGGGAGTTCTGATGCGGGCCAGGTCACGGAACGGCTGGTCTCTTACAACGTGTGAACATAGCCTTAATCTGTACATGAGTATATTCATACATAAAAAAACCTAAAAAACTTAAAAATATCATTTATTATTATTATTATTATTATTATTATTATTAATAATAATAATAATAATAATAATAATAATAATAATAATAATAATAATAATAATATAAATCATCATAATCTAAATCCAGTTTATTGTACTTATTCTGAAGCGGAGAGGCAGCGATCTCTCTGATCATGGTCAGTATAGTAAATAGAAATGCAGACAAAAAACGAAGCAACACAAACATAAGTTCAAATTCTTTATTCAATATGCAACATTGTAATGAAATATTACCGACTCTTGAATAGTTGATCCGGTGACTCCCAGGTCAGGTCTGGTGGAGACCACAGAACGTGCCGCAGTCATTCCCACCCGTCCTCTATTATCCTGGTCTGAGAGTCACCGGACCTAAAGATCCAGGGGAAGGCGAAGAAACCCCCCAGAGAGTTCTACCTCAGGGGGGAAAAAAAATCCTTCCTGACCCCACAAGTGGCGATCGGATCTGATCACCCTGGATCACAACTAGCCTGCTGCATACAGCTGTGGCATAGATTCAACAAGGTGCTGGAAGCATTCCTCAGAGATTTTGGTCCATATTGACATGATGGCATCACACAGTTGCCGCAGATTTGTCGGCTGCACATCCATGATGCGAATCTCCCGTTCCACCACATCACAAAGATGCTCTATTGGATTGAGATCTGGTGACTGTGGAGGCCATTTGAGTACAGTGAACTCATTGTTATGTTCAAGCAGAAATCGAGACTCATCAGACCAGGCAACGTTTTTCCAATCTTCTACTGTCCAATTTCGATGAGCGTGTGCAAATTGTAGCCTCAGTTTCCTGTTCTTAGCTGAAAGGAGTGGCACCCGGTGTGGTCTTCTGCTGCTGTAGCCCATCTGCCTCAAAGTTGGACGTACTGTGCGTTCAGAGATGCTCTTCTGCCTACCTTGGTTGTAACGGTTGGCTATTTGAGTCACTGTTGCCTTTCTATCAGCTCGAACCAGTCTGCCCATTCTCCTCTGACCTCTGGCATCAACAAGGCATTTCCGCCCACAGAACTGCCGCTCACTGGATGTTTTTTCTTTTTCGGACCATTCTCTGTAAACCCTAGAGATGGTTGTGCGTGAAAATCCCAGTAGATCAGCAGTTTCTGAAATACTCAGACCAGCCCTTCTGGCACCAACAACCATGCCACGTTCAAAGGCACTCAAATCCCCTTTCTTCCCCATACTGATGCTCGGTTTGAACTGCAGGAGATAGTCTTGACCATGTCTACATGCCTAAATGCACTGAGTTCCGCCAAGTGATTGGCTGATTAGAAATTAAGTGGTAACGTGCAGTTGGACAGGTGTACCTAATAATGTGGCCGGTGAGTGTAGATGGGGAGTTTGTATAAAAGTGAGGATGGTGCTGATATTGGGGTCTCTAACATGCTGGGGCCTATAGTGGGGTCTATAATATGCTGAGGGTCTGATAGTTGGGTCTATAATATGCTGGGGGCCTGATAATGGGGTCTATAATATGTGGAGGTGTGAAACTGGTATGTGTAATATCCTGGAGGTCTGTTATTGGGATGTGTAATATGCTGTAGACCTGATACTAGGGCGTGAAATATGCTGGGGATCTGATATTGGGGTGTGAAAGATGCTGGGGATCTGATACTGGGGTCGGTAATATGATGGTGCTCTGTTACTGGGATGTGTAATATGCTACACACATGCTGTAATATGATACTGAGGTATATAATGAGCTGGAAATCTGATACTGGGTTCTATAATATGCTGGGGACCTGATACTGTGGTCTATAATATGCTGGAGACCTGATACTGGGGTATATACTGCATTTTCCGGCGGATAAGATGACTTTTCAACCCCGAAAAATCTTGTCAGAAGTCGGGGGTCGTCTTGTACGCCTGTACTGTGTAATTGCAGACAACGATCAAAAATTTTTTGTACGTTTGTATGTCATTGATCATTGATTTAGATATGAACCTAAAATTATCGTTAATCGTTTGCTAATTGTTCGCTGTAATTCCACATACTGTACATTCGCTGAAGTTCTGCATTTGTTCACTAATCATTCAGTGTAATTGCACATTGTTCATTGTTTTGCTGGGATCAGAGGGAATAAACGATCATAGTAACGATCGCAGTAACGATCGTAACTAACGACCATCGTTCTGTGTAATATGGTGAACAATTTCAGGTTAACAATAAACAATCTCGTTTGCAATCGTTTATCGTTAGTCGTTAATTGTTAAAAATCGCTCTGTGTAATAGGACCCTTAGTGATTTCAGCACACACTGTACAATAACCCATCTGAGACTTTCAGCCATATCATCTTTATGACAAGAACTGTACCTTGAGAACTCCAGCCAACTTTTAGTAAAGTACCACAACGCTTGTCTGGTTTTCTTAAACTACACCTCGCCAAGGGAATATGTGCTATTAACAGACACGGAATCAACACCCCCCACTTTTCTTAAAGGACACCTGTCACCCCCCATGCCGAGGTGACAGGCTCCCGACCCCCTGTTAGATCCCCCTATACTCACGTGATCCCGCCGGGTCCCACTTCCTGAGCCGGTCGGGTCACGGAGATATCAGCGCCCGAAGCCCGGCGCGCACGCTGACAGCAGAGTCAGATGCTCATAGAGAATGAATGGGGAGTCCGATGCTCCGTCATTCTCTATGGGCATCGGACTCATCTCTCAGCGCGCGCGCCGGGCTTCGGGCGCTGAAATCTCCGTCACCCGACCGGCTCAGGAAGCGGGACCCGGCGGGATCACGTGAGTATAGGGGGATCTAACAGGGGGTCGGGAGCCTGTCACCCCCCGTGTCGGAGGTCCTCTTTAATACTGATGGTGATGGAGATTGTAAGTTTACCTTTTCAATACATTAGCAAAGATTTTTATGATTCTGTTCTCACTTATTATTATGGAGTACTGAAGGCAGAAAGATGGTGGCCGCAACCTAAAAAAGTGTAAAAAAGTTAAAGGGTCTGAAGACTTTTCAAATGCATTGTACATATATAAGTATATATATATATATATATATATATATATATATATATACACCTGTATATTGCTCCACACTTTAGTGGTGCCCAATTTGGGACCTCAATTTTGGCACCCCTTTGTGCCACAATATAGTAGTTAGTAGAGATGAGCAAATATGATTCGATCGAGTAGGTATTCGATCGAATATTGCTGTATTCGAAAGATTCGAATTCAATCGAGTAGTGAGGCGAATACGCGGGAAACATTCAAAAGCCCTCCCATCGCAGTTGGAGCTTTTTTTAATCCAATGACCATGCAGGGAGGCCGTGAGGGACCCTGGGAGTACGCACGCAGCGCGAAAACAACGTCTACCCTTATTGGATGGCGAAACCACATGACCTCGAATCTTAAATACTTGGCTCCCACCTCTCGACCGCAGATGAGCTTTCAACCTAGCCAGGGAAAGGTTTTAGTAGCGTTTTGGTTAGTCAGGCTTACTACAGAACCCAAAAGTCCTTTTCAGGGCTAAGATCCAGCGAAAAAGTCATCTCTGAATCAAAAGCTCTTCTCAGTGCTAAGACATAGATGATATAACAGCAGCAGCAGCATTAGCAGGTGTATTCATTCCAGTACCAGTGTGTACAAGTGACTTATAGTGTCCCTGTTTAACACCACTAAGGGCACGTTATACATACTGTTCCAGTAGGCCACTAAGGGCACGTTATACATACTGTTCCAGTAGGCCACTAAGGGCACCTGATATGTACTGTTTCAAATGCCCAGTAAAAGGCACGTGATACATATTGTTCCAGTAGCCCAGTAAAAGGCGCGTCATACATACTGTTCCAGTAACGTTCATACAGCATTACGCGTGATACGTGCGAATAACATGACGCACCTTGGAATCATGTATGTAACACTGCGCAAGTAATACAAACAAAATGTGTGAACATTGCCATAAATGTTCGTAAAGCGTTCGCAAATATTTTTCCTTCGCAACTGCAGAGAGTGGCATTATACTGCGATTTTGGGGTGTTGGGTGCACCCAGGCATGCTCCCCCTAATGTCCTAGTGTCATTCCGGAGGTGTTTGCATCGTTTAGGGAGGTTTCATGGGGGACTTGGTGACCTCCAAGTGGTCGAATTTTCATTTCCACGTGCCACAATTTTTTTTCCCATAGACTATAATGGGATCGAATTATTAGCATTAGGATTAGCATTAAGTCCGGTTTATAAACACCAGAACTAAGATCATTGCATAAATACAGTATCAGAACCAAGCCCAGTACTTATATCCAGTACAAGGACCAATGTAAGTAAATACAGTACCAGAACTAAGCTTATTACATAAATGCAGTTTCAGAGCTAAGTTCAGTACTTATATCCAGTATTAGGGCCAATCCTAATAAATACCTTACCAGATAAAAGCACAGTACATGTAAATGTTGCCGCAACGGCCAAAGCTGGCGGCCAGAGCTTGAAACTAAGGGTTTATCAGGTACAATCATGACACAAGCTCAGTACTCAGAACAAAGCACATTACATAAATACAGTTCCAGAACTAAACTTAGAGCACAAATACCATTCTCAATAAATATAGTACCAGGACCAAGCTCAGAACCTTTATATATATTTATATCTCGTCTATGAATAAAGTTGTTCTCTTTTATTTTCTTCTCCATCTGACCTTGATGACACAGGACACTGCAACCCCTGAAAATCATATCATAAATTGTAGCCTCTAAAAAATGTGTCAAATAATACAGATAAATGCCACGGACTGTGCCCCTGAATATAACAGAGCTACAGATGGTGTCTCCTAAATAAAACTGTGCTAAATTGTGCTATGTTCCTCCTGTATTTAACTATGCTACACAACGTGCCTCCTGAATATAGCCATGTTCCCTAAAAATAGCATAAGTGGTGTCCCACCACGGGTGTGGCTGTTGGTTACACCCTTCATAAAAGCCTGTACTTATCGTGTAAAAGTGGCAATGAAGGTAATGATAAAGTTTTGCCACTAGATGTCGCTGTATTAGATATGTATATTCAGATGCTACACGGCTGAAGTATGTAAAGGGTTATTGTTTGTCTGTATGTCACATGAATCTGTGGACCTATAGAATCTGTTCTTCTTCTTTCCTAGCACCTATCTTCTTACTTCTTCTATTGCACTCTTCACCCACTCACAGCGCACTTTAGATATGCTGAGGAAGGAGGTCACATGGGTAGACAAGTGTGTAGGTCTTTCGTGTTGGACATTATAAAAGAAGGATGCAAGCTAGACAGCTCTTTAGAGCAGTGCTTCTCAATTACAGTCCTCAGGCCTCACCAACAGGTCATGTTTTGAGGATTTCCCATACAAAGACCAGCTGTGATAATACCTGATGCACTGAGTATAATTATATCACTTGTGAAATACTAAGGAAATCCTGAAAACATGACCTGTTGGTGAGGCCTGAGGACTGGAATTGAGAAGCACTGCTCTAGAGTGGTCCTCTTTGGGCCTTGGCCCTCTGCCAGGTCCCCTACTCAAGTTCAGTCTTAGAACCCTGCATGGGTAGGGAGCAAGACAATACACAGCTAACCATTTTCTTCTCAGTAATGCTACACAACACTATGCAGTGCTAAAACCCTCACAGGAGAGGACAAGTCAGAGACAACCTCAACCCACACCGTGGTCTAGGAGAGTCACAGAGCAGGACAGTATCCACAGACAGCAGTAAGCTAGGAACTGATCCAGATAGAGCAAAGTTACTAAGGCCTAGGAACTCTATCTCGCAGCACGGTTGTCAGCAGAGAACACTCAGCATTCTGCTCATCCCAGGTAACAAGGTCTGGGGCCTTGTGTCACCCTCATAGGATGATCAGCCGACACTGGTAGGCATAAGGTGGTGTGAAGACCCAAAAGTCAATACACGGACACAAGTATTCTCTTCTTCTTCGTTTAAGTATTCTTCTACCTCATCCTCCAACATCCCGGCAGAGCACAGTACTACTTGGGTTGAGACTCATACGACATCCTTCTCTCTGCTACTCTGATTCTTTTTATCTCTCAACACGCTACTCAGTCAGCACGGCTGTACGCTCTCTACTATATTCCTATCGCAGATCTGGTCGCTGTATTGTCCAGTATTTGTCTACAAGTATTATCAAGTGCTTTATCAAGTGCTTTATCAAGAGAAATGTCTACTGTCAAGGCAATAACCTTCTTTTTTAGTAAAGACGGGCTTATTTATGATAAAGAGACTCTGTGATTCTTCGCCTCACACCGACACAGTAAACACCACAATCTTCCCCTTTCTGTGGGTGGCAGTTCCCATAGTCCAGGAGGGTCACTACACCACTCCGGCCATCTGTGACTACACTAACCCAAGGGGTACCACACCACACATTGCTATCCCTAATGTCTCCTGAATATGATCGTCTTTATTTCCAGGTAAAAAGAAGGGTGTTATATTTGTGAGCTAAATGAGTAAGGTAAAGGGTCATTCCTGTAGTGGAATATTAATTATTTTTAAAGCACACTTGACTCCAGAGCGCTATACAAACAACAAGGAATAACAAGCAGAACATTACAAAATCAAAACACATTTCATGAAGGCAAATGGCAGATTTGTACATAAGGATAGAGGACCCTGCTCGCGAGGGCTTACAATCTACACCGTAAGGAGAGGGAGACAGTAGATAAGGGGGCAGCTAGTCAAAGTATGGTGCAGAGTTATTATAAATTATAGCCTAGTTTAAAGAAGGTGCTTTTGAAGGTGTTTATAGAGGATGAGAGCTGGATATGTTGGTGTAGTAAGTTCCAGAGTATAGGGGAGGCTTGGGCAAAATCTTGGAGGTGGTTGTGTGAGCCACAAACAAGGGGGGAGCACAAAAAGAGATCATTGGAAGATTGGAGGTTGCGTGAGGGACGGTAGCAGGATATCAGGTCAGAGATGTACGGAAGGGACAGGTTGTCATGGTCAATAGTTTAAAATACATTTGTTGGGAAATGGGGAGCCAGCAAATGTATTGGCAGAGGGGAGAGGCACAGGCAAAGTGAGGGGAGAGGAGGAGTAGTCAGGCAGCAGAGTTACGGATAAACTGGAGGAGAGTGGGGGAGTTAAGCCCCTATTTCACGGGGTGACTACAAGGAGCAAACGAGCGCTATTAGCGCTAGTTTGATTCTCGTTCCCTGCTTGCTGCCACCGCTATTGCAGGCGGCAGCAGCAGCAAGCGGGTGAGTGCGGGAGGGGCCACGGGGAACTGCAAGAGGGCTGCCCGGGTGATCGCTAGATCGTACGGGCAGCACATAGAGGATAGTGGTGCTTTGCTGACGCCGCTTCTGTTCTGCAGAGCGACGGCAGCAGATCGCTGCTATCCCAGTCGTTTGTTTTTCAACATGCTTAATATATAAATAACGCAACGATCAGCCAACATGAATGACGTCGGCTGATTGTTGCCTTCTATTCCACGGGACACTTATCCACCGAATATGGTTGAGTCAGGGTTGAAAAAAGAGCGCATCAGGGAAATGTTTTGAAGTGAAGGTGGCAAGAGGTGTCAGGGCCTGAATATGTGGTATAAAAGGGTCAAAAGTGACCATAAGACAGTGGACTTGGGGGATGGGGGACAGAGTGCAGCCATTGACTGTGAGAAAGAGATTAGATGGAGGAGTGGAACAAGATGGGGGAAATATAATTAGTTTTGTTTTGTCCATGTTGAGTTTTAGAAAGCAGGAGAAGATGGAGGAAGATATAACCGATAGACACTGTGGGATTCTGGATAGCAGAAAGTTGACATCCAGGGCAGAGAGGTAGATTTGAGTATAGTCGTCATAGAGGTGGTACTTGAAGCCATGGGATTTTATGATGTTTCCCAGGCAAAAAGTGTAGATGTAGAATAGAAGGCTCCTGAGGACAGAGCCTTGGGGGACACCAACAGTGAGGGGACGAGGAGAGCAGGTGGTGTGGGAGACACTAAAAGTGCAGTTGGAGGTGAGAGGAGATCCAGGAGATCCAGAAATAATGTTGTCATGTCCCTTGGCCACTGATCTAGCCAAAACAAAAAGTTATACCAGTGCAGTCCACTAGGGGCTCTGTCCATCGAATAAGCATCTATAATTAGAAATAACTTTCCCAGCATTGTGTATACACTCCAAGTTCAGAAGATGTGATCTGAAATAAAGTGAATGGAGCCCCTGGTTAATGATTGCTGGTGGACTGAGCGGTGACATGTGGACTCTACCCACTCTTATCTACAGAAACCGCCACTCCATTAGTCAGGGACACAGCCCTTCCTTCTCCAGGAAAACTTGACATTAAGAAGCTTGGCTGGTTCATTAACAAGACATATAAAGGACTTAATAAGCCGCACAGACCAATGTGTCAGGGTGTGCTGTGCCCAGCCCTGAGCATGGCATAAGAGGGCACGCAGGTGTGGATACAATGGACACCTGGTTATCGTCTATATGGAAAGAGAATATTCCAAATACCGGATCATAAGGTAATAAACAGCTGACTTCCCTAAAAACTTACATTTTTCTATTACGTAAATTAAATATAGTAAAAGTTATATCTCATATCTCTAAATACCAGCCTGGGATAAACAAATACGCCCTTAATATTTTTTTTTATGACTGGAGCAATACAGAGAAGATTACCATAAGGATGGAACGCTGATCTATCTTATGGAATAAGTGAAAAAAGAATAGTATAACTATACAGCATGATAAGGCCTAATAGGAGTGGGATATTCAGATGTTCTGGATAATCAAATGTTTTGGATTATCAGGTGGCCATAGAGCTGTTTTTTTTCTGTGAGAATATTATCACAGGAGTTTTACTCTTATACTGTGGTGTCAGAGTATACTGTATATCCGCTATTCTTCTATCTATCTGTCTCTCTCTCTCATATCTATCTATCTATCTATCTAACTATCTATCTATCTATCTATCTATCTATCTATCATCTATCTATCTATCTCCTATCTATCTATCTATCTATCTATCTATCTATCTAACTATCTATCTATCTACCCCGGTAAAGTACCGGAAGGTCACGGAACGGCCGGGTGTTCACGTAATGTGAACATAGCCTAAGAGCGGTAAGACTATGGAACTCTCTGTCACATGATGTTGTCATGGCTAATTTATTAAATCTATCTCCTATCTATCTATCTATCTATCTATCTATCTCCTATCTATCTATCTATCTATCTATCTATCATCTATCTATCTATCTATCTATCTCCTATCTATCTCCTATCTATCTCCTATCTATCTCCTATCTATCTCCTATCTATCTATCTATCTATCTATCTATCTATCTATCTATCTATCTAAAGTGGGGGAAAAAAGCATTTAATCAGCCCCCAATTGTGCAAGTTCTTCCACTTAAAAAGATGAGAGAGGCCTATGTAACTAACGTCATAGGTAGACCTCAACTATGAGAGACAAAATGAGAAAACAAATCCACAAAATCACATTGTCTGGTTTCGAAAGAATTTATTTGCAAATTATAGTGGAAAATAAGTATTTAGTTATTAATAGGGATGAGCGAGCATAATCGTCCGAGGTTGGTACTCGATCGAGTATTAGGGTACTCGATGGTACTTGTTACTCGGGCGAGCATCTCGCGATACTCAAGAAAATCTCATCATCCGTTTCCTGTAAGCTTGGGCGCTATTTCTCAGCCAATAAACATGCAGGAGACTCGTTGGTACATCCTGCGATCACGGAGGACCCATACATGTCAATAGCAGCGATTGGTTGGCCAGATCAGATGACCCTGCCATATAAAAATCTCGGCTGCCGAGGCTCGGCTCACATGCATGCTGGAAAAGATTAGAGAGAGAGCTGCTGCTGGTCAGGGAAAGAGTTAGGGAGTGAATTAGCGTTCCAGTAGGCAGAGAATACTAGTGAAACAATCAAACAGCCCTTGTAAGGGCTTCAAATATCGTTTTTAAATTGTATTACTACAGACTGCTGGCTGGGACTTGCAGTGCAGCTACCACGATTTCAGCAGCACACTGTGGTGATCGGCTGCTGGCAGAAAGGGGACATTAGGTGTTGCATACAGACCCTCTAAGAAGTGCTTAGTACTATTTTATTGGGCCCTCTACTATATTTTCTGATTTCTGTATTTCTTATTGTAAAGGGGGTGTCACAGAGTGTGTATAGGTGCAGCCACCAACAGATTGTATTCCACAGCCCCCTAAAAACTAGTGGCCCCTCTACTATATTTTCTGATTTCTCTATTTCTTACGCAAGGCATATCTAAGTTCAGTACTGCTTGCACAGTGTAAAGGGGGTGTCACAGAGTGTGTATAGGTGCAGCCACCAACAGATTGTATACCATAGCCTCACAAAAACTAGTGGGACCTGACCACCAGTAAATTTTCTTATTTCTGTATTTCTTACTGTGGGAATATCTAAACTCACTGCTAATTGCCCTGTGTAATTGCTGCTATACACCATATAGCAGCACTTACACAAAGACTCAATACGACTACCTCCAACAGTAGTCTGAGTAATATATTTTCTTGGCTTGCTGTGATCTGTAGTGCAAGTGATTCAGTGGGCAGAGGCCATGCTGACATGGATAGCGGATAATGTGTCCAGTAACTTATTCACCACCCAGTCTTGCACGCAGTCCACCCATGCTACCCAAGGGAGTGGAACCCTTGCTCTAGAAGTTCAGCCTCCTTCCCCACAGCCTGGTCCCTCCAGGGAAAATAGGGATTCAGAATTGGAGGAAGGGCTGGTGGTGGATGAGGACTAGGTGACTGATCCTAGCTGGGTGGATAAGCCTAGTGACAGTTCTGAGGAGGAGTCAAGTTCAGCCACAGGACACGTTGGAAGAGGAAGAGGGGTGGGCAGAGGGAGAAGCAGGGCCAGAGCAAGTAGATCAGCAAGTCTGGGAGGTTTTTTAAAGAAACTGCGGATGACCGACGGACTGTAGTGTGCGAACTGTGCCAAGCCAGGATCAGCAGGGGAGCCACCACTACCAGGCTAACCACTACCAGCATGCGTAGGCATAAGAGTGCTAAACATCCCACTCAGTTGAACCAAGGCCGTTGACTTAGTTAGTGCTCCTTCCCCTGTGTCACATACTGGCTCTGTCAGTCCCCCCGCCCAGGCCCCAGGCACGAGCACCTCCCACCCTACATCCACCCCTTCACCTACACTATGATCAAATATGCAAAATAAGGGTCCGTGGAGTCTCAGTTACGAGTCTCAAAACACGGGAATAACCAGATATCCCTCCAGGTGAGGGAAGCCTATTGCCAAGGGGGTGCCTCCCAGTGGGGAGAACACCAAACCACCCTGATACGTAGCCCCTTAAGTCCCACTCGGTTGCGAGTATTGGAACATAAATAGGGAAATACCAGGGTGACCCTTTTTACATCAAAGTCTAACTCTGTGCCGAGTATTGCGACATGACAAGGGTTTACCAAGGCAGGCATCCATCCACAGACGATCGTTTCAGGGTAGTTGCCCTTCGTCAGTGTGGAGTAGGATTTTGGCTAACAGGGGCAATGAAAAATAGACCAACAAAACACAGCAATCACTGAGCTCAGGGAGACCAGTGACAAAAAAATCAAATGGAGTACTCACTGAAGAGTCTCCACTGATGCATTGCCCCCTATAAATTTAAATATGCAAAAGAAGGGTTTGTGGAGTCTCAGTTACGAGTCTCAAAACAGGGGAATAGCCAGATATCCCTGCTGGTACACTATGCTCAAAGTCAGACTCCAGACTGCTGGCTGGGACATGCAGTGCAGCTACCAAGATTTTAGCAGCACACTGTGGTGATCGGCTGCTGGCAGAAAGGGGACAGCAGGTGTTGCATACAGACCCCTAAGAAGTCCTCAGTAGTATTATATTATTATTACTACTTTAATATAGTATATACCACCATCTTTCACAGGGCAATTAGCAGTGAGCTTTGATGTGACTGCAGTCATAAATGAAAAATAGGAAAATATACAGGTCACACTAGTTTCTGGAGGTTGTTGTATACAGTCAGGGCCAAAAGTTTTGAGAATAACACAAATGTTATATTTTTAAATGATCTGCTGCCCTCTGTTTTTCTGTGTGTTTGTCAGATGTTGTTATCACATACAGAAATATAATTGCAATCAAGTTAATGCAGCAAGTCAATATTTGCAGTGTTAACCCTTTTTCTTCAGGACTTCTGCAATTCTCCCTGGCAAGCTCTCAATCAACTTCTGGACCAAATCCTGACTGATAGCAGTCCATTCTTGCACAATCAATGCTTGCATTTTGTCAGAATTTGCTGTTTTTTGTTTGTCCACCCGTCTCTTGACCCCACACATGAATGGTTTCAGGATGCTTTACAGTTGGCATGAGACAAGACTGGTGGTAGCGCTCACCTCGTCTTCTCTGAATAAGCTGTTTTCCACATGTCCCAAACAATCGGAAAGGGGATCCATCAGCAGAAAATGAGCAAGCTCTGCACTGTTGGTAGCCCGATCCCGCAGCTGAAACACTTTTAAGAGACGGTCCTGGTGCTTGCTGGTCTTTCTTGAGTGCCCTGGAGCCTTTTTGGCAACAATGGAACCTCTCTCCTTGAAGTTCTTGATGATGCGATAGATTGATTGTTGCAATCTTTCTAGCTGCGATACTCTTCCCTGTTAGGCCATTTTTGTGCAGTGCAATGATGACTACACGTGTTTATTTAGAGATAACCATGGTTAACAGAAGAGAAACAATGATGCCAAGCACCAGCCTCCTTTAAAGTGTCCAGTGGTGTCATTCTTACTTAATCATGACAGATTGATGTCCAGCCCTGTTCTTATCAACACCCACACCTGTGTTAATGGAGCAATCACTGAAACGATGTTAGCTGGTCCTTTTAAGGCAGGGCTGCTATGATGTTGAAATGTGTTTGGGGGATAAAGTTCATTTTCTAGGCAAATATTGACTTTGCAAGTAATTGCTGTTAAGCTGATCACTCTTTTTTTAACATTCTGGAGTATATGCAAATTGCCATTTTAAAAACTGAAGCAGTAGACTTTATAAAAATTATTATTTGTATAATTCTCAAAACTTTTGGCCATGACTGTACAATCTGTGGGTAACTGCAGCTATATAGTATATAGTATATGCCACCACCATCTTTCACAGGGCAATTAGCAGTGAGCTTGGATGTGACTCACCACTTCTCCCCAACGCTGATTGGATTTTAAATTTGAGTTTGACTTGGAGGTACTGGGCTGCCCTGTCCCTAGCGTGTTGTCAGAGCGGGTCTTCAATGCAGCTGGTGGCATCATCAGTCACTAATAAGCGCACCCGCCTGTCAACTGACAGCGCTGACAGGCCGACGTTTATTCATTTTTTTAACTTATTTATCTCTTATTGAAGCCATATCCAAGCTCACTGCTAATTACCCTGTGTAATTATTAGTGAGCTTGGTTGCGTGTGACAAGGGGCGGAATCTGGTGGCGGCTCTGCAACTCGGCAGCCTCACACATGTACCATGCCTGGCCCATGTCTTCAACCTAGTGTTGCTGCCGTTCTTTAAAACCTACCCAAATTTGGCTGACTTGCTCACCAAGGTGCACCACATCTGTGCGCATTTACGCAAGTCAAACAGGGAAAGTTTCCCCAACTGCTACAGTCAAATTCAAAGTCAAATTCAAACTCAAAACAGCGGTGGGGGGAGAAGTGGGGAGTCACATGATGCCAGAAATGTTACCCGGACTACTACAGTCAAATTCAAAGTCGAAGCAGCGGTGGGGGGAGAAGTGGTGAAGGTATGTCTGTTACATTTATCCTTGGTGGCGTTCCCTTGCTTGTAATTGTTAAATCCTCTACCATGAGGGGGATGACTACGGCCCCGGCTGGTCCACCCCTCTAATTATTATCAATGGAGAGGGCAGACCATATTGGTGTTCAGAGGGGTGGTAGCCAAACCCCTAGTGTCCTAATGGCTTACTTACATAGTTACATAGTTACATAGTTACATAGTCAATACGGTTGAAAAAAGACACATGTCCATCAAGTTCAACCAAGGAGGGGATAGATACAGGGAAGGGGGAGGGGTGATATGTTCTATACATATGCATTTATATTATTTTGGTCTAAGAACTTGTCTAGCCCTGTTTTGAAGCCCTCTACTGTTTTTGCTGTGACCAGATCCTGTGGTAGACTGTTCCACAGATTCACAGTTCTCATGGTAAAGAAGGCTTGTCGCCTCCGGAGATTGAACCTTTTTTTCTCCAGGCGGAGGCAATGCCCCCTTGTCCTTTGAGGGGGTTTTACCTGGAACATCTTTTCCCCATATCTCTTGTAGGGGCCATTTATATATTTAAATAAGTTAATCATATCTCCCCTTAAACGTCTCTTCTCCAGACTAAACAAATGTAATTCTTTTAATCTCTCCTCATAACTAAGATGCTCCATTCCCCTTATTAGTTTAGTTGCCCGTCTTTGTACCCTCTCCAGCTCTAGAACATCCTTTTTATGAATCGGGTTCCAAAACTGGACGGCATACTCCAGATGAGGCCGCACCAAAGCTTTATAAAGCGGTAATATTATATCCCTGTCCCGAGAGTCCATGCCTGTTTTAATGCATGACAATATCCTGCTGGCCTTAGAAGCCACTGACTGACATTGTGTGCTGTTCTGTAGTCTATTATCTACAAGTACACCCAGATCCTTCTCCATCAGCGACTCTCCCAGAGTAACTCCCCCCAGGACATATGATGCATGCGGGTTATTAGTACCCAGGTGCATAACTTTACATTTATCCACATTGAACCTCATTTGCCAAGTGGACGCCCAAACACTCAGTGTGTCTAAGTCATCCTGTAACATCTGCACATCCTCCATAGACTGTACTGTACTACAAAGCTTGGTGTCATCTGCAAAGATAGAAACATTGCTGTTAATTCCATTCTCAATATCATTAATAAACAAGTTAAACAGAAGAGGGCCCAGTACTGACCCTTGGGGTACACCACTTATTACCGGGGACCATTCGGAGTAGGAATCATTGACCACCACTCTCTGGGTACGATTATTAAGCCAGTTTTCAATCCAGTTACACATTAAATTTTCCAAACCGATAGACTTTAACTTACCCATCAGACGTCCATGAGGAACTGTGTCAAACGCTTTTGCAAAATCCAGGTACACGATATCCACAGCCGCGCCGCCATCCAGGCTTCTACTTACCTCTTCATAGAAACATATTAGGTTGGTTTGACAGCTTCTGTCCTTAGTAAAACCATGCTGGTTATCACTTATAATACTATTAGCCACTACATATTCCTGGATGTAGTCCCTTATAAGCCCCTCAAATAGTTTCCCCACAATGGACGTTAAGCTTACGGGTCTATAGTTACCTGGGGAAGTTCGAGAGCCCTTTTTGAAGATCGGCACTACATTTGCCTTACGCCAGTCCCTCGGCACAATACCAGTAAGCAAAGAATCACGGAATATTTCATACAAGGGTAGTGAAATTACAGAACTGAGTTCCCTAAGAACTCTGGGGTGCAATCCATCAGGCCCTGGAGCTTTGGTTACATTGAGTTTGTTTAATTTATCTTGGACCATATCTATAGTAAACCAGTTCAGTACATTACATGTGTTAGCAGCACTGGCCCCACCCACCTCAGTACTGGCCCCACCCACCACAGCTCCATCCTCTTTTGTATATACAGAACTGAAGAACCCATTAAGTAACTCAGCTTTCTCCTGATCCCCAGTTATTAATTCCCCGTCGCCATTATTTAAGGGGTCCTACATGCTCTGACCTTGGTTTTTTTGCATTAATATATTTGAAGAATTTTTTGGGGTTTCTTTTGCTTTCTATAGCTACCTGCCTTTCATTGTGAATTTTTGCTGCTTTTATTACATTTTTACAGGTTTTGTTGACTTCTTTGTAATGTTTAAATGCTACAGCTGACCCCTCTGATATATATTTTTTGAATATACTTGGCACAACTGACAGCATCGGTTTGGCACGGAGGATGAAGGTAAGAGACATACCTTATGGTCAGTGCCACATGTCCTCTAGGGAGCTATCAGCAGGTAGATTAGGTAGATTTGTCTTAATGTGTTGATAGTTCACCTTCACATGACATTGCACTAGAGATTGCACTGCCTTAATGCCACTTTCAGTTCCATTCCAGCGCCTTATGCATAGGGCTTTGTCACCGCCGTCAGTGCACGGATCTGAGGGAGAAAGGTAAGTATATTACTCCCCCTCACAGTGTCCCCTGCTGGTGATTGTATATAATAAACATCCCAGCTCTGTGCTAAGTATAGGCCAAGGGAAATACTTTGCAGTGCAGGGCTATGTTTCACTGACACTCCAGGTGGCCCTTGTGAGGATACGGGCCCTGTGTAGTTGCAATCCGGGCACTGGCGCTGGAACGGAGGAGGTAAGTGACCTCCGGCTTCAATTTCGACCCCCTCCCCAGCGATCCACCAAAATACCCCCGGCCCGGAGCACCCCTTTAGGATCCTATCAAGAAATAACAAAACGTCAAATACTTTGTAGGTTTCTGGTAGGTAAAGGATTCTAATTCAGGATTAGATACAAATAATAATAATAATAATAATAATAATAATAATAATACTAGGAATAATAATAATAATAATAATAATAATAATAATAATAATAACATAGCCAAACATTTTTTATGCCCATTATGTTCCTGACAGTGTAATACATCTGTAAATTGGTATTTTCTACTGTATGTAAGTGTATTTTATGCCTTGTTGGGTATGGTTCTATTTGTAGATTTGCATTGCAGAGTTATTATCTTTATCACACATCATAAAGCACACAGTGTAACGTCAGACACTCTCTGTTATCACCTACCATTAGGACTATAAAGGGAAAATAAGGTTAAAAACAGTCTGTAATTGTAACTATTCAGTCAAGAAGACTTCTGAATCAAAGCTGCTCAAAACTTTTGTGCCCAACTATAGGGAATATGAACAATGCATGCATATGGAAGGGGGTGTCTGCTGGAAGACCCTCCTCTGAGTCACATAGAGATCCCACCCATGCAGAACTGAGTCATCCTTATATCACAGAGATGGGAAACCTTTGGCCCTCCAGCCGTTGCAAAACTACATTTCCCATCATACCTGGACAGACAAAGCTTTAGCTATGGCTGTCCAGGCACAATGGGAAATGTAGTTTTGCAACAGATGGATGGCCAGAAGTTTCCCATCCCTGTATCAATTGGATGCATTACCTGCATGACTGACTAGTAATAGTACATTTCCTGCTTTGGTGCTTAAGTGGCTCCTATTCATCTGTAATAGGACAACCTCTTTGAGGGGAGATTGAGGGAGGCATTGTGGCAGCCATGTTGGTGTAACTCATCTAGGTGCCGTGGCCCTGGCACTGAAATCAGGTGTTGTGGCAGCTGGTAGGCTTTGGGGTAACCTTGTCATGGTGGCGAGGAGTGGCGATACCACCCCCAGACACACACACGCACTGCGCTTGAAGGTTTAGCACTAGGTGTGGGTGCAGGTGCAGGTGTGGCGCAAGTAAACAGACAGAGTCCAGCACTTAAACAGGAGTTGTAACTTTACTGTGGATAATTTCACTGCAATACAATAAAGTACAGTAACAGAACCGCTCACAGGTGCTAGTGCAAAATAAACAGTGGTTGAGGTAATCACAGCTCCTAGCCCTTGGTGTGGCACCTGACAGAGGTACTTTCACAAAAGCAATATAAAACTTAGTGAACAACCTGTACTGGGACACTAAATAGGTATGAAATCAGAGTGAGAGTAGTCAGGCCCATACAAGGTTTCTGTGGTTTCAGCTTTCTGCCACGTTCACACTGGTTCCCTTCAGCTTATTGCCCAATGTGTCGTGGCCCGAGTTTCTGGTACTGATGTTGGGGCTCCTGCTGGGTTTGGTGTTTTGGT
This sequence comes from Dendropsophus ebraccatus, assembly GCF_027789765.1. Classification (NCBI taxonomy): domain Eukaryota; kingdom Metazoa; phylum Chordata; class Amphibia; order Anura; family Hylidae; genus Dendropsophus; species Dendropsophus ebraccatus. The sequence goes on along the minus strand of NC_091464.1, from coordinate 59,766,180 downwards.
GGCTACTTGTCATGTTGGATACTAAATACTCCCCCACTTAAAGAAAAGCTGTCTCCAGCGCAACACCTGGGGAAAAGTGGAAAAGGAAAGTGGCACAGCAAAGTTTTGCATACACCTCATCAATATATACAATATAGAGTTTCAGCATGCAAAAGGCAATTAAACCATTGTCCATAATGCAAGTAAGTAGCTTAGAAACCAGGCAATAAGAAAATCGTCCATAGTAATAGAGAACATCCCTACTAGGCAATGGTAAGATCGTCCATAGTAGGGTACACAATTGACAAAGGGGAAAAACACAGGAACTACACCAGGCTGTAGGTTCAGGTAGAGTCTTTCCCCAGCAAGATGGTGCAGCCAGATGGCGGCCAGCCACACCATCCTATGAAGGCTCTGCTGGTACACAGTCCTTGATGAAGCTGAACAACAGGCACCCAGAGGAGTCTAATCTCCAGCAGTAGAGTGGCCCACAACACAGTACAGTGGAGGCTCTGGTGTAGGAGGTTATCCTTAGTGCAATAACAGCAACAAAGCTGCAGATGCCGGGGAGTCTTTTTAAATATGGCTAGAGGTCAATAAGAGTCCAATCATTGGTGATGCAGGGCGGAGGTGTGCACAGGTCTCATTCTCAGCCACAAGTTGACAGGAAGGCCCCCATCAAACTTGTACTTCGCTGGCAGCTCTCGTAGTGTTTCAGTGTCTAATGGCCAAGGCAACGGTATGGTAATAGGGGGTCTGGTAAGAGGGTACCTGTATCCAGCTGCCAGAGGAAAATCGGAAGCATCAGGCACCAGATGGTTTTTCCTCTTGTCTTCATTGGAGGTAGTGAAAACAAAGTACATTTGTGGCCCGCTTGTCCACAGGGGCAGGAGTGGTGGATCCTTGGCTCTGATCTGCTGCAGGGCCATGAGCAGATATGGTGGTGGCGGGGGGTCGATGTCTGTAGACGTCAAGGTGGCATTGAGGGCCCACTGCAAGAGTGCTGCAGTGATTTCTTGTAGGGCTTTGGCTGTAACCGCTGCCGTTTGCTGTCTCTCCTCCCCCATCTTATGAGCAAGTGAGAGGGGGCAGTCACTTCTGGTGGTTGGGTTCTCACAACTCCCATGTGTTCCTATGAGGTTGGTAAAAAGCAAGATGGCCGCCACTGGTGATGTCAGTGTGGGGGGGGAAACTTACTCCCTACTCCTCCCATGAGGAACCTGTGTCGTAGTTTGGTAGGTATGAAGAGACAGAGGTGCACAACGGGTAAAGGTAGTCAGTGCTTGTTACGGACGGGTTTTACCCCAATATACTGTAATAGAAGAATCCGCAGCACTCTTATTCATGAAAAAGTGTTCAACAGTTTAATAACAGCATGCAAAGGAATAGGCCAGGTATGTATACAACATTAATCACCACACTTGTGAATATAGAATTATGAACTTTGTTTGGCGACTGGTTTGACATTTCGACCCTGCCAGGGTCTTTTTTAACGTCGCAGTAAGGCAGTATGTTCAGGAGTGCTCCTGACACTCTCCTGATGCGTGGCACACAGCGCTTGACACGCACCAGGAGAGTGCCAGGAACACTCTTGAACATACTGCCTTACTGCAAAGTTAAAAAAGACCCTGGCAGGGTCGAAATGTTAAACCAATCGCCAAACAAAGTTCATAATTCTATATTCACCAGTGTGGTGATTAATGTTGTATACACACCTGGCCTATTCCTTTGCACACTGTTAATAAACTGTTGAACACTTTTGCATGAAAAAGAGTGCTGCGGATTCTTCTATTGCAGTTTGGTAGGAACACCGCCTCTTTGGCAGGAACGCTGTACTTTTGTGGGAACTTTTGTAGATTGGCGGGAACTTTTGTAGCTTTTCACACGTTGGTTTTCCCGGTTGATCTGTTAACTCTTGGTGACATAGCAAAGTCAACAGCAACGTTTGTAGAATTTTTAGCAGAAAGGATCTTTTGCAGAATCTCTTGAGCAAAGTCTCTTTGGAAACAGGGGGCTCCCCCACTTTAGAGAATTTTAACAATTTCAGCATTATATGAGTTGAATCCAGGCCTCTGTACAGCAGTCAGCTCTGGGATGAGTTGCAGTAGAATGTATACTTTCTTGCATTTTTACTGGCGTCGTCGAACTACTACCAAACATAAAGCACTGTATAGGATCTCAGCAGTTGGTTGAGCGGTTAGGTAGAGAAAACGCACCGAAATGCACCAAAAACGCACATCACAAAAGTTGCAAAACACCAAAATTTTAACAGAAATTAATAAAGGAAGTCTCTGATACACTTTTGAAAGGAAGGTCCCACTTGTGCAAAAACAGTTGAATCCTGTTTGTGACGCCACGAGGAGTGGTGCCGTGGCCCGGATTGCTGATACTGATGTTGGGTCTGATGGTCGATTTGGTGTTTTGGAGGCTTTTTGTCATAGTAGCCCAGATCTGTACCCCCCCCCCCAGACACACGGCAAGCGAACCTTGGTTAGGACAGGTGTGAGGTGCGGAGTGTAGGTGCGAGATGACAGAATCCCACCTTAAGCAACTTCTAAAATTTACTTGAAAAAGGTATCTTAGTGCAACAGTTACAAACAGTACTTAGTGCAAAAATAGTCAATAACAATACTCCAACAAATACATAGGTAAGTTGATAGTGGAAACAACAATAGGAGATAGGGACTGGATAGGAGGGCCCTTGACTAATGTTCTTTGTACTCAGCCGGGATTTGGTGAAGTGATGAGAAGTGTTTGAAGAAATCCTCGTACTCACGTATAGATGGGCCTAACTAAGTAACTAAAGGAAGTTGTTACTAAAGAAAAAGAATTGTATGTGTAGCTAGACCTAAGTGTTATTTGCAGCTGTTCTGTGTAAGAGTGACATCTAGTGGTTGGAGTAAGAAACAGCGGCCAACCTGTCCTAACCTGTGACACTAGAGTGATACACTTTTACCAAGGTGTAAGAGAAGAAAAGAAAACATGTAGCGGGACACTGCAGATGTCCATTCTGTTATTTCATCTTTCTAGTAAAGGGACTTAGATATTGGCCACAGATTGGAGGTTGCAGACGGCAATAAATGTCAAGTTAGAAAGTTACAAGACCAATAAATTCAAACCAAATCATCCTGCCGAAACCATTCATGTTTATTGCAGGCAGTAAAATGTATGTAGACACCATCACAGCTATGAGGGTGGCACTTCTGTTTCTATTGGATGTGCAGAATCCCCCATGGCTGGAGAGCCGCAAGATCCGATCTCTAGCTTAGCTGTACTTTGTATGAGAATACTTTTTCTATACAGGTTTAACTATGGCCTTAACCACTTAGCATCATCTGCCTTATTTGTATAGTGGATGTGCACTGTAGGGAATGATATGGCACGGGTCTAAAAGTTGTACCCCTCTATGGGATAACTGTGAAGATAACTGTGATCCCAGCCATTTAATTTTTTAGATGGCTTCATAATCACAGGGTGTCGGTGGGTTGTCATGGTAACCAGAGGCCTAGTAAAGAGGGTTCTAATACTCCCTGCCAGAGATGTACGACATGTAATAGGAGATTGATGAGATGACAGAACAATAGAATATTTTAGTATTGCAGTGTATTGTTAAAAGCTGTAAGAACAAAAACAAATATATGGCAGAATTTATTTATTTATGCCATTTCACCCCACAAGTCATTATTCTTTTGTTTCTCAATGAATCATATGGTAAATTAAATGGTGTCATTGACATAAACAGCTTAGTTCTGTCCTCTTGGTTATGACCATCTTAGGGCATCCACTGGTAAAGCAGGGGTGGGGAACCTCCGGCCCGCAGGCCGCATCCGGCTCCTAACACCTCCGGATGCTGCCCGCGGCTCCCCTGTGACATGCGGCGCTCTGAAGGGGAAGGAGCCGGCATCCACCGCATCCTCCTGTGTCTGTGACAGCTGCCAGGAGGGTGCTGTGAGTGCCGGCCCCTTCCCCACTAGAGCGCTGCACGTCTTTCTTCTCCTGCGGGCTACGCGCGATGGCGTCATAGAGGGGAGAGAAGAGGACCTGGGCAGCGTGGGAGCAGAGGAAAGGTGAGTGGGATGTTTATTTTTTTATTTTGGGCAGACACTGGGGTTAACTATGCTACCAGGGGCATGACTGGGGAGGGGGGTTAACTAGGCCACCAGGGACATGACTGGGGGGGTTAACTAGGCCACCAGGGACATGACTGGGGGGTTAACTAGGCTACCAGGGGCATGACTGGGGGGTTAACTAGACTACAAGGGGCATCACTGGGGGTAACTAGAGTACAAGGGGCATCACTGGGGGTTAACTAGACTTCCAGGGACATCAGTAAGGGGTTAACTACAGCTACCAGGGGCATCACTGGAGGTTAACTCTGGTTACAGGGCATCAATAAGGATTCACATCAGGTACAAGGGGCATCAAAGAGGGTTAACTACAATAGCAGGGGCACTAGGGGAACAATACTTTGCCTTGCCCCGGGTGCTGCTAACCCACGCAACTAACTGCTGCGCACAGTATGCGACCCTCGAATGATTTTATTAATGCCCGACCGGCCCTCGAAATAGAAAAGGTTCCCCACCCCTGTGGTAAAGCATGCTCAGGTCAACTGCTTATTACTTGAGATTGTGGGAAAAGAGTGCACTGTTGCATGGCAACAGCAATTATACAGTTCAGAGAGGAAACCAGGAAGTGATCAACTCCATAAGGGAGAAGAACAGTGCAAATTACTTTACAAAAAAAGACAAAAAAGAAAAGCATTGTTCTTTACATATATGTATTTGGTGCACATCTGATTTTATAAGCCCAAACATAAAGGACTGTATCCAATGTTATCTTACATGGGATATACTGTGTATGACTTGTTTTTCTCCAGGTGGGATTGGCAGTGCCGGCTCTGATCCTCTCTGCCGTTTAGCATCATTTAATTGTGTTACTGCATCATCTTTGTGAAAATGCTGCAGAACTGCAATGACACTCCAACATGTGTGAACATAGCCCTAACTTAAGTTGCAGCAGGAGCTGCTTCTGTCACTCCTTGCCTGCTCAGGTGTAGGCTGCAGATGCTGGTCAGAATCATTGAAGGGGAACTCCACATAAGGAAAATTTGTTTTCTATTAAAAGTACAATAAAAGTTATATACTGTAGATGTGTCTATACAATGTATTACTGTATCTGTATGGTTCTGCCACACTGGTAGCTGATAAAAATATAGGAAGTGAAGAAAAATGGCCTCTGTGCCAATTCACATTGTCTCCTGCTCCCACTGCTCTTCCACCTCAGGAGACAAATATTTCATGCCTCTGTCTCACATTGTGTGTGTTTGCTGAGCACAGGCTGATGATGCAGACAGGGGGCAGGGTGTGATGTCACAGGAGGCTTGGCTGGATCCCCCAATCCCCTGAGTGATTCACCATCTCTGACCAGCCAGAAGGAGTTGCTGCAAGGACTGTGGACTGTGATGAACAGCTGAAGGAAAGCAATGCATTCTGGAACCAGTACTGCATTCTGGGAACTGCTCAACCAGGAAGTACAGAAACACAATACAGAACACCTCCTTCTCCCCAAAACAAATAGATTTTTGGTAGTTTCAAAACTGGGATAGACAGGTAAGTAATGCTATATGCTTCTGCATATATGCATATATGCTTCTGAGGGGGGAGAGCAGTGGGAGCAGGAGACAATGTGGATTGGCACAGGGGCCATTTTTCTTCACTTCCAGGATGTCTATCAGCTACCAGTGTGGCAGAACCGCACAGATATGGTAATACATTGTATAGGGAAAAAGAAGAGGGACAGGGGCGCCTCCTGGTGTAGTAAGGGATGATGATAGCACACGTAATTACAACGGAAAAGCACTCACCTAATTGAGTTGTGCAAATACATTGTATAGACACATCTACAGTATATAACTTTTAATTTAATTTTAATTGAATTTTGTTTCTTATCCGGAGTTCCCCTTTAACTGGCATTTCTCATTCGGGACATGACATTCCAGGAACAGAAGTTGCAGGAAGATGGCGGGGTCTGTGAGAGCTGACGATCCACTGCGGGGGCATAATGGCGCTACGGCCCAGAGAATAATAATCTCCATCTCTTTGACACCAACAGACCCAACAGACCATGTTAGTTTAACCTTGACTTCATATATTTAGCTTATTGAGATCCAGTACCTCTATCTACTTCTCATCTTGTCTCTTATAGCACTATAACCAACAGATTTCACTTCAACTGAAATCACTTTATAAAACTTTTTTTGTTGTTGTTCCACTTTTTAACACTAGGTGGAGCTCCATTTCCACACTCTGTCTTAGCATGAGCATCCGCTGAGCTTCACATTCCCGCAGTATTGTATCTATGGCTATGGAAAATTTTGCTTTACGTGTATCTTTTACCCGAATATTGCCGTATAATAGCAAGTAATACTTCTTTACAATTAATGTACTTACATTGGCATTCCCAATGCCTCTGTCCAGCATGCACACTGCCTACTACCTATCAAAATATACATGTACAAGAAATAACTACTGTGCATGGGAATTGTGTAAAAGGGATTGTCCAAGAATAAGAAGCCCCTAATTAGTGACAACTAACTGCTAATGTGTTCTTTAAAGAGTCACTGCCTTTTCATAAAGTGATGGCTATCACTAGTATGTGCCCTCACTTTGTGATTGATGGGGGGGCCAATCTCAAGACCGAATAAAAGGGACGCAGACACACAGATCCATAGCAGCCGGGAGGGTTTCTTCTTATACTGACAGGAATCTTTAAAAAAAAAGTTTTTATCTCTATTATGTAGTGGAGCTCGGAGGCAGAACATTATGTCTCTATCGTATACTATACACCTGTATATAGATGTCCAGCTGAGGACTGCCCGCAGCACTGAAAATATTACATTCAATTTCATGTTATTTAAGGTTTCCTTTTACAGAAGCTGCTCAGAAAAGCCATTTCCTTTGCTGACAGCTAGACGCAGGGCTGCTCATGGGGGTCTGGTCACCACCGCCTGTTATAATGGGGCCCATTCACCTAATAGTCTATCCATTGTCCTAAATACCAATTATTATGACTCACTTCTATCATGCCTCAGGATTGGGCAAATATTTCACATCCTCTTTTCCTGGGACCTATCTTTGCTCACTGTTGCCCCCTAGTGAGATATACATTTAGTACAAGCTGCTAAGAGGACCATTTAGCTTATTTTGACCAACTAAGGCTGGGTTCACACTGCGTTTTTGCAATCTGTTTAACGTATATGTTTTATGGAAAAAAACGGATGCAAAAAATGGATGGAAAAACGGATGCAATTGTATGTCATCCATTTGGATCTGTTTATCCATTGACCTTCATTTAAAAAAAAAAAAAAGGATGCGTTTTTTTTTTAACGGACACAAAAGTAGTGTTGACTTCGTTTTTCTATCCGTTAAAAGGAACCAATTAAAAACGGATACATTGAACAGATTGCAGCCTAAGAAGAATGTTCGAACTTTACCAGCAGCAACTACTACATTACTGCCCCCTGGTGTCAAGAACATGAATCGGAGCTGCCCCAAGCCTTTTCATAGCTGACTGGAGTTGCCCTTTAGCACTAAGAAGTGAGAAGATGAGTGAGTGCCCATCCTCCGCAGACCAATGACCCCCATCAGCCTCCACCATCTGCGCTATCTTTACTGTTTTAATACAAAATGACCAATTTCTCTGAACTCTTCTATTCCGCACTGTAAACCTTGGATGACGGCCCAGATTCAGGGCTGTGATCTTGGGAAGGTCACCCCCTGCAGTGTCAGTGCCGGCTACAGGAACAGCCTCCTACATGTGAACCTGAGGTCCTTTTCTATGTATTTTCCAGCTGAAACTCAGTGTGTAGATGTAGCAGAGCTGAATTAGTTATTTAACTATGTTTATTTTTTTACTAATATTGAGCTGCAGTGACATCTGGAGAGTGTTTCTGTATGGCAAACTCAGCTCTGCTTCATCTGTTCTCATGGTAAGGTGTTGTTTTCTACAACTGTGTATTTAAAAGGATTTTCTGTGCCTATTTGACTCCACCAGCAGAATAGTAAGTGCAGCTTTGGAGGATAATACAAGATGTAACTAAGGATTAGTACAGGATAAGTAATGTAATGTATGTACACAGTGACCCCACCAGCAGAATACTGAGTGCAGCTCTGGAGTATAATACAAGATGTAACTAAGGATTAGTACAGGATAAGTAATGTAATGTATGTACAAAGTGACCCCACCAGCAGAATAGTGAGTGCAGCTCTGGAGTATAATACAGGATGTAACTCAGGATCAGTACAGGATAAGTAATGTAATGTATGTACACAGTGACTCCACCAGCAGAATAGTGAGTGCAGCTCTGGAGGGCGTGGTGAGCAGACGTACCTGTGTGAGCTCCTGAGAACCAGAGCAGAGCAGAGAGGGTGAATTCCATCTGCCTTTCCCAGGAAGGTGGCAGGTTCCTGGGAGGGAGCCCCCACTATGGAGTCCCGGACTCCCACTCTCCGGTCCAGGCTGGCGGAGAGTGGGGAGAATCATCCATTACCAGCCAGTGCTCCTGAGGTGCCTTCGGTAAGAAGATCTAGCCGCACTCCCAGCAATGTGGGTCTGGCTCCGTCGGCACCAGTCAGAAGCCAAAAGGCTTCACAAAGTAAAGGAGGGAGGAAGAAAGATGAGCCATGTGGCCCTAATCCATCTAGGGCCCAAGCAAGTGTTGTGGAGTGGGGGGTTTCAGGCCCCAAGGAGTCTATGGACACCTTCACTTCCAGGATTGTGGCCAAGCTCCAGGAATACCAGCACCTGGGGAAACAGCTGAGAGAGCTGCGGGTGGAGCACAGGTTCCTGAGAAGCAATGCAGGTACAGCCAGCAAGAGGAGCAAGCCTGTGCTCTCCCAGCGTATACAGGCCCTGAGAGCTGAGATCCAGAGGCTGGAAGGTGAGAGGCAGATCCTTCTGGAAGGTGCTGGGCCTTTCCAAGAGAAAATGCTCAATGAGGAAAGGTTTGAGCAGATGAGAAGAAAGAGTGCTAATCTGGACTATGAGGCAAGTGATGAAGAGAGTGAGGGAGAGGAAGAAGCTGAAGCGGGAGAAGTGGCAGAAATGTCGCAGTGCGTTTCCCAAAGCGCTTCCCAGGATCCCCCAGTGATGTCTTCCAGGAGTGCGGGTGAGGAGATGGCTGAGGCGGGAGATACAGAGAGGTCCCAAAGCCAGGAGACTGCACCCAGGAAAATGACTGTGCATGAGAGCAGCGTTCCAGAGAGCCAGGCGAGTGACTACATTCAGGCTGCTCAGGTGGCCCTACCTGAGTCTGCTGAGTCTGAGGAGGAGATGGATGGAGGCCTGCTGAAAGCCATTATCCAGCAGGAGTCTCCAACAAGACTGGAGAATTTCTCCTTTGGAGAGGAGCTGGGGGAAGACTCCTCTGGAAGGAAGAAAAAGAGGAAGAAGAGGAAGAAAAGTAAAGAGGAGCAAGTAAGCTTTGTATTTTCTCCTTTCCAGCAGTCTGGGGGGGCTGAGAAGTCAGTCCAGTCTGCTGGCTCCTCTAACCTGCCAGTCCCCGTTTCTGATGTGGAGCGGGGCCAGCAAAGAGGAGAGATAGATGGCAAGATGGTGGCGGGCATCGCTTCCACTGGTATCTGTAGTGGGAGCAGTGTTAGTAAAGCAAGTAAGGGGCCGAACATGAAGGTGCAGGGCGATTCGAGAAGCTCCAGTGTTGGGGGACGCTCCTCTGTGGGGCACGTCCGGGCACTGGAGGCTGGTGAAGGGCTCGGGCGGCCGAGCAGTGGCAGGGCAGCGGGCTCTGCTGTGTCAGGACACATGTCCGGTGTGGATGCCTGTGCCCCTGCTGATCCTGCAGGTGGCATAAGAGAAGAGGTGGCACTAGAAGTTGCGTCTGTTGTTGTGCCCACCTCTAAGAGGAAAGACAATAAGACTGTAAATACATCAAAATCTGCTAAAGACATTTTAAAACCAGCCATCCTGGTGTACAAGCCCAGCCCAGCTAATACTGCAGAAGCTATGGAAGTGGTGATGGCTGATGAGAGAGGTGGTAGTGGTGTGCATGAAGGTGGTAGTAGTGGTGTGGATGGAGGTGGTAGTAGTGGTGTGGATGGAGGTGGTAGTAGTGGTGTGGATGGAGGTGGTAGTAGTGGTGTGCATGGAGGTGGTAGTAGTGGTGTGCATGGAGGTGGTAGTAGTGGTGTGCATGGAGGTGGTAGTAGTAGTATGCAAGTTGGGAGGGGTGGTGTTGTGCATGATCAGAATGATGGTTTGCAGGATGAGAATGGTAGTCCCTGTATTTCTGTAAATGCTGATGGTACCATGGTTAATGGCAGTAATGTTGGGAATACTGTGGGTAATGTTGCTAGTGAGGCAGGGACTGGTCCGGCTGCTCCCCCAGCTGCTACTAGGAGTTATGCAAGTGTGGCGGCTGGGGCATCGGGGAGATCCTCACCTCCAGGCCCAAATGGGGAAGGTCACTTGCAACGGCGCCTCCTGGAGGCATTGCGGAGAGGAGAGAGAACACTCCAAGTAGAGGGAAGGGAGGTCGACCTGTCTTTCTACATAGAGAGACATGGTTTAGGGGCCTTCCGAGAGCATAATGGAGGGGTGGTCTGGTCCCTCCAAACACCCGGGCAGGAGACTGGCCGTAGGAATGTGGCCCGTCTGGTATGGAGAGGCAGTGATGCGTGCCCACAGAGAGGGAAGGTGGTGGAGCTTCTCTTCCAGATGGGCTTCAGGGCGAGTGACATCTTTGCCCTGATTCACCCCTACGGCACCTCCGAATTTGACATCAGCTTTGTTAGACCAGAGGGGCTGGAGGTGTTCTGGTCTAACTACGAGTTGGTGAAAGATGCGCCCGGATGGCGAGATTTTGCCGTAAAGGCGGTATCTCGCCAAAGTGCTGTGAAGAAAGTGACCGTTCTCACACGTAACGAGTCACTTTCTTGTTATGACATAATGACCTGGCTGAGCAGGTACGGGGAGGTGACGGACGTCCCCCGAAAAAACTGTGATGAGCATGGCATTTGGTCTGGGGCCTGGACGTTTTCCGTTCGTCTCAAACGTTCAGGGAACACGGTCGCCCACATACCATCAGCTGCCTTTCTTGGCCGTGATAGGATCCAGGTTTTCTACCAGGGGCAACCGAAGCTGTGCCACAGGTGCGGCGATCCCACACACTTTAGTGCAAACTGTACCAAGCTGGTGTGTGCACTGTGTGGTGAGGAGGGTCATCTGGCTGCCTCCTGTGGCCGGATTAGGTGTAACCTGTGTGGTGACTTAGGTCACCCATTTAGCCGGTGTCCACGTTCCTTCTCCAATGCTGTAGCCGCCCAGGCTGGGGAGAGCCGTGAGGTTGCCACGGGGGAGGGGACCAGCAAAGGTGAAGGGGCATCGGGGCCAGTGAAGAAAAAGCATAAGAGCCCCTCTCAACTAAAGCGAGAGGAAAGGCGCAGAAGTAGCAGGGACCCTGGAAGTTCCCAGGTGGCAGTAGTAGTTCAGGGTCCTGCTGCTGGCGCTGGCTCAGATGGTCAGGCTGAGGCTCTGGAGGACACTGAGTTAAATGAGGAGATCAGGAGACTTCACCGAGAGGAAGGTCAGGATGCCATTTCCTCTAGTTCTTCCCAGTATGAGAGTCTGGATGAAGGTGGGAGGAAGTGGCCAAAAGAGAAAAAGGGCAGCAAAGGGAAGAGTGGGAAGAGGCCTAAGGCAACTTTACCCTCTAAACCCGGTGTTACAGGCCAAATGTCAAAGGAAACCCCGGCCAATCCCCCTCTGATTGTTCTCTCTAATAGGTATCAGTCCCTTGATGGTTCCCCTTCCTTTTCTTCTTCAGAGGAGGGAGGGGAGGCGGTAGAGCCTCCAGGAGACGTTGAGCCTGCCCCTGTTGAGGCTGGTTCTTTGAGGGGGCAGGTGGCCCCTGGGTCTGGAGATGAGGATCAGAGTATGGATATGACTGCTACACTAAAGAGGTCTAAAGAAGAAGCTAAGGGGTCTTCCTCTGATTTAGAAGGGGGAGGGAAGAAGGGAAAGAAATAGGTGAGTTAGGCCATCCAACTCGATGACCCATGATGGCGGCACTCACCCCATTGACGCTGGCATCCATTAACTGTGCCAGCATTAAGTCTGATACGGCTAGATTTGCAGCCTTTGATTTTCTCGGTCGTATTAACGCCGACATTTTGTTTTTGCAGGAGACCAGGTTGACAGATCAAGCCTTGCTAGTAAAAGCTAAGCGAGAGTGGAGGCATGGACCTTCACACTGGTCTCTTGCGGCTGAGCCGTATAGTGGGGTGGCGGTCCTTTTTACCGCTCCTGTAGAATGCAGACGGGTTATTGAGTTGGAAATGGGGAGGTGCCTGATCTTGGATGTCCTCATGAAGGGGCAAGAGCTCAGGCTCATTAACATCTATGCCCCACAGACTAAGTGGGACCGTAAAAGCCTTTTTATGAGGATTAAGCCCTTTCTTTTTACGAGTCGGCAGGTGGTCTTTGGTGGAGACTTCAATACTATCACAAGGTCTCAGGACAGGAGAGGCGCCAAAGACAAGCTGGCTTATGATAGCATGGCCCTGATTAGTATAGTTAGGGAAGCTCGCCTAGAGGATGCCCACATCCGGACCCCCTCAGGCCACGCGGGTTTCACCTATCATCGAGGTAGCTGCAGGTCTAGATTAGACAGGTTTTATTTAAAGGAGGAAGCTGTCTCTTCCGCAGTGTCCGTGGTTGAGGTGGAGTTCTCCGATCACTGTTTAATTTTGTTTTCCCTGAATGTTTCAGAGACCCCCCGGATGGGTAGAGGCTACTGGAGGCTGAATTCGTCCCTCCTGGAAGAAGCAGAGGTAAGACAGTCCTTTGAGGATTTTCTTCAGAGTCAGGTACCTCTGCTGGGCCTATGTAGTAGTAAGTCAGAGTGGTGGGAGATATTCAAGAAGCGGGTTGCGAGGTTCTTCCGCCAGCTCTCAAGCCTCAGGTCCCTGAATAGGTATCGGGTGTATCAGGGCTTGAGGAGGAAACTCGAGCATCTCGTCTCGACTGGAGGTAGTAGAGAGGAGATCTCCAGAGTGAAAGCCTTGCTCATGAGGTGTCAGTATGATAGGCACGCATCTTTAGTTTTTGAGAGGGATTTCGGGAGGTACCGCTCGCCCGACCCCTACAGAAACTGTAAGATGTCAGTGAGTAGTAAGATCGTGACTGGACTGGTTGATAGTACGGGATCTCTGAACCGGTCCAGATCAGGGATCCTGGAGGTCGTCAGATCCTTTTACTCACACCTCTTGGGGAGGAAGGATCTAGATCGGGATGTGATGTCGGGTTTCCTGGCTGAAGCCATTCCTGAGCCAGGGGTAGACCCCTCTCTTGATGTTTTGGCAGAAGAGATCAGGGAAGAGGAAGTTAGACTGGCGATTGAAGGGCTTGCCCTGAAGAAGTCGCCAGGTCCAGATGGCTTAACATCTGAGTGGTATAAGACCTTCAGGGACCTCTTGGTTCCCCTCTTGACCGAGGTCTTCAATGAGTGTCTTTCCTCGGGCACTCTGCCGAGGTCAATGAGGAGGTCAGCCCTGATTCTTCTGTCAAAGGGTAAAGATTCGAGCCGTATTGAGAATTGGAGGCCCATAGCTCTTCTCAATACGGACAGGAAGATTCTGGCCAAGATACTGTTTAATCGGCTGGTGAAGTTTGCACCCCGGCTCCTTTCGGGGGCTCAGCACTGCTCTGTTCCAGGCCGAAGCACCTTAAGTGCTGTCCTTAGTGTCAGGGAGGCAGTGGAGCGGAGTAGTGCGGGTCTTTGGAAGGGGTACTTGCTGTCCCTGGATCAGGCCAAGGCATTTGATCGGGTGAACCACAAGTACCTCTGGTCTGTCCTTCTGAGATATGGCCTACCAGATACTTTTGTCAATTGGCTTAAGACCTTGTATGCAGGGGCAGAGAGTTTCCCGCTGGTGAACGGTTGGTCTGGCCGCTCTTTTGAGGTTGGGTCTGGTGTTCGCCAGGGCTGTCCTTTGAGCCCACTGTTGTATGTGTTCGCGATCGACCCTTTCATTAGGAGGGTTGGTTGTGGACCATTGGCAGGGGTCGGGATGAGCCTGGAGGAGCCAGAAGCCACCCTGAGAGTGGTAGCGTACGCTGATGATGTCACTATCTTCGTATCCTCGAGAGAGGAGGTCGATGTGGTGATGTCGGAGGTGGACCGCTACTCAGAGGCATCTGGGTCCAGCATCAACCCGGATAAGTGTGAAAGTCTCTGGCTGGGAGGGGGAGATCCCGAGTTTGATCTCCCGGACACCCTTCCAGGGCCCCAAGACTCTGCAAAAATCCTAGGCATTACATTCGGTCAGGGTGATTACCCCACTAAAAACTGGGATAGTAGGCTCCAGAATGCCGCTCAGAAGGTGGACCAGTGGAAGGGTTGGTCTTTGACCCTCAGGGAAAGGGTACACCTGATCAAATCGTACCTGCTCCCTTTGTTCATCTACCTGGGCAGTGTATGTATCTTGCCAGAGGCTTCCTATACTAGGATCTACAGCCTGTTCTTCCAGCTGTTATGGGGGAATAGGCTGAACCTGGTCAAGAGAGAGGTTACGTACCGTACGAGGAGACTTGGGGGTTTGTCTATGGTGAACCCAGTGGTGTTCTTAGTGAACACCTTCTTGAAAGCTAACATCGCAAACCTCTGGAAAGAGAGGGCTCCTCCGTGGGTACTCTCCTGCAGGGAATGGTTTCGGCCTTTCTTCCAGGAATGGGAGACAGGAGGGCGAGTGAAGGACCTTCGTACACCCCATGGGTATCTTCCGGCTTACGCTACCCCGACTCTGAAGATGATACGCCGATGGGGTCTGGGAATGTGGGAAATCAGGACTCAGTCGAGGAAATTCCTTGACCAAAGGGTTCTGTTGACCCATTTCCAGAAGCCCTTGGCGCTCAGGGATTGCCCAGGTCGGGATCTAGAGGTTGGGCTTAGTCTTTTAAATTCGAAACGGATCCCTCAGAAGTTTTGGGATTTGGCCTGGCGCTGCTTCCAGGGGAAGCTATATGTGAGGGACAACTTGAAGTGCAGGAGCTCCGATGATCGGGGGTGTCCCCGTGAGGAGTGTGGTAATACGCTGGAAAGCATGGATCATTTCCTGCTTCATTGTCCCTTCAATATAGGGGTTTACACCAGGGTGGGCGCCTCCATAGGTTGGAGTCAGTTAGTCAGCCTCACCTATCCGGAGTGGGCTTATGGAGTATTCAGGAACCTGGGTGGCCGAGATCGCTGCACGTTATTTTTAGTCAGCATAGTAGTTAGGTACCACACGTGGAACGCACGGTGTCTAGTATCTACACAGCGTAGAGTCCTCTCCGAGGTGGAGGTCTGTAGGAACATCACTGGTGACCTCGGGAAGATCAGGTCTTTGGAGTATGGCAGGCTGGGTACCAGTAGGGCTTCTCTCCTGTGGAGAGGTTTTTCTTTCGCTGTGCCCTAGGTACTGAGCCCACTGGGTGAGGGACAATAATTATGGTTAGGGAGAGATTAGGTAGGGACAGCCGTAGGGAAAGCTTGTAGGGTCAGTTTAAACTTAGGGTTAGAGGTAGGGGGAGAGCAGGGTAAGATAGTAAGGGATAGTTTATAAATTTCTTGTACCCGGTCTGCCATCCTCCGATCCCGGTGGAGGGTTGGTACATGCCACTTTAGATTTTTGTTTTGTTTTTCTGGTCAGCAGTAGGTATAAAGGGCTTACAGGCTACTGAACTTGGGCCTTATTATAATTGTGTATTGTTATGTTATTATGGTGTGCTATGTTTATGTTTATATATGTTTATATATGTTATGTGATAAGTGTTGGCAGGGTTATGGCTGAATAAGTCATATGAACTTTATTGACATTATAGTCATTGTATATATTGTATATATGAGGGGATACAGAATAGGTTGGGAGGGGGGGTATGGGGGGAGGGGGTCTGTGGGCAGCTGAGAACTGAATGGAGCTGATGTTAAAAATGGACTGAACTTTGACTCCATGAACTGAGCTCACACTGGGGTCTAAGGGTAGGTGGTGGGGCACGTGGGTAATAGATAAGAGTTGTGTGTTCTGTTTTGCTGTTATTAGTGTTGTATAGGTTCTGTGTTAATTTTACAGGGCAGCCGGGCTCATGTGTTGTGCTGGAGTAACCAGTTAGTTAGTTTTTTTTTTTTTTTTTTTGTCCCCCCCCCCCCCCTTATTGATTTATGTTTTTACAATATCTGTGGTTATATGATTATATGTTATGTGCTTTATTTGGTTACGCCTGGATGGCTTTTTTTTTTTTTTTTTTTTTTGTGTGTGTATATACAGTATGTGTGTGTATATATGTATAGTTTTGTTTATTTACTTTTAACCCAGGTTTGGGAGTTTTGGTTTTGTTCTTTCTCTAGCCAGGGCGGCTTCTCTTTATTTAAGATTACAGCCGAGGATGGCTTTGTAGTTTACGTTTTATGGCTTAAATTGTCTGGATTGACTTTTTTTTTTTTTTTTTTTTTTTTTTTTTATGTATGAATAGTTACTATTAATGCTGGGCTGGCTTGGTGGCAAAAATGTAATGGTGATTTTGTTTTGCTTTTATACTGTAATAATGGTTATTTAATGTCATTTAATTATGTAATTTACTGATATGTTTAAGTTATGGCGAGATATGCCTTGTTTGTTAATTTTTATATTTTTCTAATAAAAGAATTACAGGATGTAACTCAGGATCAGTACAGGATAAGTAATGTAATGTATGTACACAGTGACTCCACCAGCAGAATAGTGAGTGCAGCTCTGGAGTATAATACAGGATGTAACTCAGTATCAGTACAGGATAAGTAATGTAATGTATGTACACAGTGACCCCACCAGCAGAATAGTGAGTGCAGCTTTGGAGGATAATACAAGATGTACAGTAACTAAGGATTAGTACAGGATAAGTAATGTAATGTATGTACACAGTGACACCCCCAGCAGAATAGTGAGTGCAGCTCTGGAGTATAATACAGGATGTAACTCAGGATCACTACAGGATAAGTAATGTAATGTATGTACACAGTGACACCACCAGCAGAATAGTAAGTGCAGCTTTGGAGGATAATACAGGATGTAACTAAGGATTAGTACAGGATAAGTAATGTAATGTATGTACGCAGTGACCCCACCATGTAATATATGTATACAGTGACTCGACCAGCAGAATATTGAGTGCAGCTCTGGAGTATAATACAGGACCAGTACAGGATAAGTAATGTAATGTATGTACACAGTGACCCCACCAGCAGAATAGTCAGTGCAGCTCTGGAGTATAATACAGGATGTAACTCAGGATCAGTACAGGATAGGTAATGTATGTATACAGTGACCCCACCAGCAGAATAGTCAGTGCAGCTCTGGAGTATAATACAGGATGTAAAGAAGTATTATTACAGGATAAGTAATGTAATGTATGTACACAGTGACCCCACCAGCAGAATAGTGAGTGCAGCTCTGGGGTATAATACAGGATGTAGCTCAATACATGTGTATTTTTAAGCTGGGTTCACACTACGTATATTTCAGTCAGTATTGTGGTCCTCATATTGCAACCAAAACCAGGAGTGGATTAAAAACACAGAAAGGCTCTGTTCACACAATGGTAAAATTGATTGGATGGCCGTCATATAACAGTAAATAATGGCCATTATTTCAATATAACAGCCGTTGTTTTACAATAACAGCAAATATTTGCCATTAAATGGCGGCCATCCACTCAATTTCAACATTGTGTGAACAGATCCTTTTTGTGTTTTTAATCCACTCCTGGTTTTGGTTGCAATATGAGGACCACAATACTGACTGAAATATACGTAGTGTGAACCCAGCCATAGGGTGTAAATTACAGTATAATCATCTAATACATGACTAAATAATAAGTACATGACTGCCTTGGTCATGTCTCAGGTCATCTCCACACTGTTGCACATCTACTGTATGATATACAAATTAGTTTCTTTTAATGAACTTAGATTTTTAACAAATCTAAATTATAAGACATGAATTCCGACCATGTAATGTTATTTTTAATCACAAATCAATTCTTGTTCCCAGAAGTAAGAGACAGGAGAAGTGATGGAGGAATACAGGACACACTTTGTGTGGATCACCATTCTGTTGCTGATACAAAGTAAGATAATAAATATTGATTATGCCATAGACACAGTGTATTATAAGGGCTAAACTAAGACCCCCTCCACCCCATGTTTTCCTCCTTCAGTTGTGCTATACATTGATCAGGGATGGCTTACTTTCATCTGGTTTCCCATCATGCCTAGACCACTTTGGCTTTCCAGGCATGATGGGCATTGTGGTTTTGAAACAGCTGGAGGGCTGAAGGTTTCCCATCCCAGCTACAGATGTATTATTGGTTTGACTAGGGAATCGTGAGGACTAGCACATACTAAGGATGGTGGGTGGGCCTTATAAATAATAGAATGTTATTTGTTTATTTATTAATTTAGTTGTTAAAATGTGTCCAAATTCCAGAGAAGCTTACCCATTGCACTTAGTAACACGCCTCAGCAATACAATAACCATTGGGTTTCTTGTCATTATTTTCAGACTTTGATATATTAGGATCATTCTGAGCCTTAGCCTCCTGTCCCTCTAGGAAATAGAAATTTGACGGTGTGACATTGTGCTAAATGCTGAACCCCTGACAGTGAAAAATATAAAAAGGAAAACAGAAAAACAAGGAAAATGAGACTGGCAGGAAGCAATAGCAGAACAGTTAACTCTTGTCAATGCAGAAATAAATCAGCAAATGTAATAAAAACCATGAGAAAACTAATGCTGCAATTCCTGTTGCTGCCACTAGGGGAGCTCAATTTATACAAATTACAGTTCTTATTAAAGGGAATCTGTCAGCCCAGCACCCGGGGCAGAAACCACCCGACCCCCCCGATAGAGCCTCCAATACTTACCCCCTTCAGCCAGTCCCAATGCCTGACCCACTGTGGAGAAAGCGCCACCCGCTCGTCTGTATGCCCAATATGCAAATGAGAAGACATGAGTCCAATGTCCATAGGAAACAGTGATTTCCATTGGAATCATCGCTTCTCATTTTCATAATGAGTGCCCTTTAAAGTTCCCTTAAAATAATAGCTGCATATATGCAGAGTTCCCCTAGTGGTGACTGAATGCAGTTGGAATTACAGATGTGTCCTTCCTTACCTTTCCATTAGTTAAGTTCATACTACTCCTTTTATATCACTTATATGTCAACATCTGCTATCTAAGGCCAACTTAAATTAAATGTATCACCTAGATTAACTATTTTTCTAATCTGTTTCCATTTTTTAGTTGTAACTATTTTTAATTTTTTTTTTCTCTACATTACTATGGGGCTGCCTAAGTTGTTTTTAACAGCACTTAGTGCTGTGCTTTACAGTAAGCCTCATGGACATAGGCAACTATAGCAAGGATCGTCCTATTGACATAAATGGGAAAGTTCTCTGGGCGTGCTCTGTGACCTTTGCCATACCAGACCTGACCAATACCCCTATACTGTGACTGGATAACACCGCCATACTAGACCTTACCAATACCACCATACTGTGACTGCATAACACAGCCATACTAGACCTGACCAACACCGCCATACTGTGACTGTATAACATCGCCATACTAGACCTGGACAACACCCCCATACTGTGACTGGATAACACCTCCACAGCAGACCTGAAAAATTCTGCCATACTACGACTGCATAACATTGCCATACTGTGACTGGATAACAACGCCATACCAGACCTGACCAATACCACCAACACCCCACCCCCAGGAGGTGGGAGGCCAAAAAAAAAACTGTATCTTTCCCCCTGCAAGGTGCTGCCCTAGGCACTGGATCCGGGTGCCTAGTGGTAAATATGGCCCTGGGCGTTAGGTGTTACCATGTCAAAGTGTTTACAGAAAAACGTTAACTAAATGTCTTTCTCTGTCTTCTCAGGTTTTGCGTCTTGTACAAACATCATTGAAGGTCCGCAAAATGTCACCGTGCTCACTGGTTCTAACGCTAGCTTCCAGTGCACGGTGGCATCGGGGTGGACAATCATCACATGGTACTTACAGGACGTCCTCATCGTGGGTATAACCCCCAGTGACACCACAACCACCAAAGATCACACCATCATAGTACAGAACAGCACAAACTCCATCAACGGGGCCTTCACCTCAGAGATCACCATCATCAACGTCAACAAGAGCAACTCCGGAGTGGTCAGGTGCAGCAGCCTCTCATCATCATTTAAAGATGGCTACCTGTCTGTACAGGGTGTGTATAGTATATATTATTATAATACTAAGTAGTGCATATATACATATGACTACCCACATAGGTGGTATTGGTAAAAATCTGCTCTATCACAGCCAAAGGTCTGTCTATCCTTATCCATCTATATATGTATGTCATCTCTCTCTCTCACTCTTTCATTATCTATCTATCTATCTATCTATCTATCTATCTATCTATCTATCTATCTATCTATCTATCTATCCAATATCTATCTATCTATCTTAGATCTATCTATCCAAAACATATCCATCTATCTAAACTAAATCGTACTGTCTTCTCAGTGAGCGGTTCTCTTCGAATAACAACTGGAGGTGTCACTGTGACTCCAAACTCCACAGTCAGCATGATCTGCGAAGCGGCACAGTGGTATCCAGCGCCATCCATCACCTGGCAGATGAATAATACCGCTGCAGATACTTTATATTACTCCACTACATACTCCACAGACGCCAATAACTATGTGACGGCTCTGAGCACTTTCACAATTACTCCACAATTTGATGTCAGCCTCACCTGTTTGGCCTCACTACAGACTCTGACCCAACCACAGTCAGTGACAGTCAACATTACAGTCCAGGAACATATACCAGGTAAGTGTGGCCCTTATATTTATCATCCTCCAGGTGATGACTGAGACCTACTTACCAGGGTCACATCATCCTTAAGGCCCTATTACACAGAAGTATTATTGGCCATATTCAGCTGTGTAATAGAACACAACGCTCAGCCAACATGAACAATGACAGCTAATCGTTGTAGTCGTTTGTCTTTCAACATGTTGAAAGACAAACAACTCATATAGCAGCGATCTGCTGCCGTCGCTCTGTGGAATATGAGACCGCTGCTACATGCTATGGGCAGTCCGGACGATCTACCCGGGCAGCTCCCCCAATCCCCCCCGCACCTCTCCGCGGCCCCCCGGCTCTCACCCGCCACTCCTTACAGTCGCCCGGTGTAATAGGGGCTTTAGGCTGGTCCCCCATTCTTATTTGCTCTGCATGATGGGCCCAACCATAAAAGTCGTAGTTAAATTAATAAAAGTTTGGCTGCAAACTGCCACCATTAGGGGGAGCTCTCTGCATATGGATTTATACAGATCATCAGAATTTATATGTTATCCAGAACATGAAAATAATGTGGTATTTATGTCCCAATTAGGTAGCAGCTCTTCACTTAGTCAGACAGACATCATCCTCATCGCTGTCTTCGCGTCTCTTGGAGGGTTACTGCTCCTCATCGCCATCATCATACTCATCTTATATTGTTGTAAAAAAAGGAAAAAGAAGAAAGCAGGTAAATAAAGAATCCACAGTGAAGCGTAATGGCACAAAATAAGATGTTTGACTCCAGGCAGGGGATTATTTTAGGAAACCATTATGGGATGGAACTGTGATCTTGCGTCTGTATTTGTTTAAAGAGACTCTGTCACCTCTAACCTCCTTCACCCCTAAGGGTCCTTTTACATGTCACAATGTCTCGGCTGCAGGGGGACTGCAGAACTTTCTCACGCCATGAGAAATCGAGTGCCTAGGCTCAGGAATGGTCACTGTATTATTTGTGCAGCCCTGTATATATCTGTTCTGTCAGTTATCATATCACAAGCAGTTTATACTTACCACGCTGCTTGTGATCTGGCATGTGGCCTCTCCAGCCCTCTGGCTGCCAGCTAAATCTTCAGGCCCCGCCTCCTCTGACTGTCAATCATTCCAAAGGAGGCGGGGCCTTAAAACACAATCGGATACAGCCAATACAGCCAGCTTGCTCAAAAGACACATTCAGCCAATTATCGGCTGCAGGAGGGTTTCTTGCAAATCTCCTGCCCAATAATCTGCCTGTGTAAAATGCCTTTAAAGTTATCAATATATAAGATACCAATCTGTAATTTTTATTAGCATACCCCAGCTGTCAGTCTGTAAACTGGGCATGCTGGTGCACAGAGACGACTTAAAGGGAACCTTTCACTCCCTGTGACGGGGCAGAGCCCAGCTGACCCCCCGGTGGAGACTTACCCCGTGCATGAAGTTCCGCTCATGGACCCGCTCCCGTTGCCGAGATATCGCCGTCAGAATCCCGCCGTCGTTTGTTGAAAGACAAACGACTAATATAGCAGTGCTCCGTGGAATTGGAGTGGCGGCAGCAGACCACTGCTATCTGCAATGGGCTGCCCGGACAATCTAGCAATCACCCGGGAAGCCCCCCCCCCCCCCCCGCAGCTCTCCGTGGCCCACACTCTACTCACCCGCTCGCTGCTGACACATCTAATAGCTGATAGCGCTCATTTGCTCCTCTCCGTCGCCCGGTGTAATAGGGGCTTTAGTTGTCTGTTCTGGGGTCTATATTTGGTCTTGTCTAGTGTCTCCGCATTTATCTAGAGGTGGAACAGCCTGAGGTCTGTATTTGTTTAGATGGTTTGGTCAGGGTTTTTAATTTTTTAGAGGGTCTGATTTGGGTTTTGGAGTCTGGGGGTTAATATTTATTTAGAGGGTCTGAACTGGGGGTCTGTATTTGTTTAGAGGGGTCTGGTCTAAGTTTTTACATTTTTAAAGGGTCTAATCTGTCTAGTCTAATCTGGGTTCTATATTTGTTTAGGGGGTCTGGACTTGGATTTCTATTTAGGGAATTTAGTCTGGGGTCTATATTTATTTAGTGGGTCAGATCTGGGGGTTTTCATTTTTTTAGAGGGTCTGATCAGGGGTCTGTATTTATTTAGCAGGTCTGATCTGGGGTCTGTATTTATTTAGCAGGTCTGATCTGGGGTCTGTATTTATTTAGCAGGTCTGATCTGGGGTCTGTATCTATTTAGCAGGTCTGATCTGGGGTCTGTATTTATTTAGCAGGTCTGATCTGGGGTCTGTATCTATTTAGCGGGTCTGATCTGGGTTCTGTATTTATTTAGCAGGTCTGATCAAGGGTCTGTATTTATTTAGCAGGTCTGATCTGGGGTCTGTATCTATTTAGCGGGTCTGATCTGGGTTCTGTATTTATTTAGCAGGTCTGATCAAGGGTCTGTATTTATTTAGCAGGTCTGATCTGGGGTCTGTATTTATTTAGCAGGTCTGATCTGGTGTCTGCATTTATTTAGGTAGTCTGGTTTGGCATTAGTATTCTAGTGGTCTGCATTTATTCAAGGAATCTAGTCTGGTTGCTGTATTTGTTTTGGGTGTCTGGTGTGTCATTTATATTAGTTTAGGGGTATGATCTGATTTTGCATTTGTTTAGGAGGGTCTGATCTGGGGTCCGTATTTACTTATCTGGTCTGATCTGGTTTTGTTAGGGGGCTGTCTGATCTAGACTATACACCACTTGCGATGCAGATACTTCAGGAGATGTGTTCTACACTAATCTGTGCCCATATCTTATATCACTATAGAACACCAATCAGTGCATTGCTTCTATATAGAATATATAATCCCCAAATTATTCAGCTTTTTTAAGTTGTGCTTTAATGTCCCACAGGAGTCCAGGATGCTGAGATATAAGGGGCTGTTTGATTGGGTTTTAGCACTGCAGAGCTGCCAGTGATTTTCTTTTCCAGAATAACAAAATAGCAACCGTGCCGGATCAAAGAGTCAAAAATAGATTTTTATAGATCCCGCAGAGCTGCCGCTTTATTACTGAACATCTAACAAAGAAGGAAATGCGTTGTGTAAATATTTAGTTGCACCTAATTTATGCCTCTTTCAGCTTCATGGAGACTAATTCTCTTCAGGCTGTATGTGCGGCGTCGCCCATCGCCCTGTGATCTTTGTCTTTTATCCATCGTATCTATCTAGCATAAATTATTATTTCCATACATTTTACTGCTCTCCTGACATTTTCTTTCCTCCTCTTCACAGAGAGCGGCTACCGGAGCGATGCGTGGTAAGTCATCTATCACCATCCGGCAGAGAGCGGTAGATCACACTGCCGTAATTTACTGTGAGATATATGTCCTCAATATAAAATATTAGCTGATGTTATTCATGATGCATGGGGTAATCCGGGGTTCACTTTTATTGTGGTCTAGAGATTTCCAATCCATGTGAAAAGCTGCAGGGGTGTAGATGTGTTATGTGGGATATACTAAAGACTATGGGGGACATTTATCAAAATAAGTCTAATATGAATTTATGAAGCTTTTTTAGACAAGACTATCCAAATTAGATGCGACTTTTTGAATGAGATTTTTTGTTGTTAATTAGATCGAAAGTGCGCCAGAATTCTTTTTTAGCTAAATTTATTAACTGCGCAATTTTTTTAAAAAAGTCGCATATATTGGCGCATCGCTACGTCTGCTCCGAACCAGGTGAATTTATTAGATTAATTAAAAGACCATTATTTTTAAGACACATTTACTATGCTATTAGACAATTTACATAAATTTGAATAAACACATTAGATTGGAAATTATTATTATTGGAAATTATTGGAAAAGTCGCAAATGATAAATTGGGCGCTAATCCCCGGATTATGCAAACTTTTGGGTGAATACTTAAAACAGGCAGTTTACAAAAAAGTTGCAGCTAAAAATATTTACCTGTCAAATACTGGTTCATAAATAGAACTTAGACCAAAAATGGGTGAAAAATGCAATTATTCACCAAAAATTAGGCGCAAACCCCTTGATAAATGTCCCCCGATGTGTTATATGAGATATACTAGTGATTATGTGTTATATGGAATATTGTAGTGACTGTGTTATATGGAATATCGTAGTCACTATGGGGGAGATTTATGAAAGGGTGTAAATATACACCTGGTGTAAACTGTCCACAGCAACCAATCACAGCTCCTCTTTTTTTCTACCAGAGCTAAAAGCTGAGCTGTGATTGGTTGCTGTGGGCAGTTTACACCCGGTATATATTTGCACCCTTTCATAAATCTCCCCCTATGTGTTATAAGGAATATACTAATGACTATATGTTATATGGGATACACTAGTGACTAGGGGGGACATTTATCAAGGGGTTTGCGCCAAATTTTTGGTGAATAATTGCATTTTTCACCCATTTTTGGTCTAAGTTCTATTTATGAACCAGTATTCGACAGGTAAATATTTTTAGATGCAACTTTTTTTTAATCTGCCTGTTTTAAGTATTCACCTAAAAGTTCACATAATCCAGGATTAGCGCCCAATTTATCATTTGCGACTTTTTAAAAAGTCGCATAAACAGGCGCAAGCTTACGTCTGGTCAGAACCAGGTGAATAAAACTGCACAATTTTCTCATGGTTGCACCTTTTTTGCGCCTTTTTATTTAGATGCATTTACTATGGCAGTGCTACATGTTAATGAATCAGTCACAAGATATTAGAACAAAATACACACCAATCCCCATTAGAATAGTTGCACTTATTAGACTCCTTAATAAATGTCCCTCTATGTGTTAAATAGAATATACTAGTGATTTTGTTTTATATGGGATATACTAGTGACTACAGTATGTGTTCTTTGGGATATACTAGTGATCATGTGTTATACGGAATATCGAAGTGACTATGTTATATGGAATATAATAGTGACCTTGTGCTACATGGAATATACTAGTGATTATGTGTTATATATATGGCCTACACTATTGACTATGTGTTATATGGGATATACTAGTGAGGATGTGTTACCGTGTTTCCCTGAAAATAAAACACTCTCCTAAAATAAGACACCCCACCTACTTTACCCTCTAAACTAAAGTAAGGCATCCCCCTTAAAGTAAGGCACCCCCTACTCTAAACTAGGGCACCCCCAAAAGTAAGGGGCCCTTTAAAAGTATTACCAACCCCGCCGCCACCCAGGACTCATCTAATCCCCTGGTGGACCTCCGAAACTGGCACTACAGACAGCCTGGTCCATGGCCCCCACGTCCTTCACGTGTTCCGCCGCACACCTGACCTGCTACCTCCATGGTACGCCTGACCCGCTGCACACCTGATCCCATGCTGACCCGCCGATGCCACTGCACGCCTGACCTGCCGCACACCTGAACCACGGCTGGTGGTGAGTATTCCAGGGAGGTTGTCCTCCCACTGGGAGGGAGCCGGTCAGCCTCTAGTGCAGGGGTCCTCAACTGGCGGAGGCCAGCTGTCCGGACCCCTGGTCAGACCTCCTAACCGCCCGGGACGGACCGGATCCAGGCCAGTTAGGAGGTCCCGCTCCCCACCGCAATGCCTCCCGCCACATCAGTAGTGGATTATAATAGGGGCATTCCGGGCGGCAGCCCGGGGCCCTGAGCTTCTGGGGGGCCCATGACCACCCAAAAAGACTTATACTTTCAGTGGTGTACTGTCTCCTGGCTACACTTCCGCCATGATTTGCAAAAAATCACAGTTTTTTTATGGCAATTTTGCACTAATCAGGACATCATGACATTATCTATACTGTACTATGGCTAGTGCCGCCATAGTTACAGTGGGTTAGGGGGGCCCAGCGCCCCTGCGCCCCATAGGCGTACTGTCCTTAGATGTCAGTACGCCTGTGGGGCTGGGGGTAGTGTCGGTCCGGCCCCCGGCTGATACGCGCTCTGTAGGGATGTCCCGGGGATTCCCCAGCAGAGCGCGCATCAGTGACCTCAGTGTACGTCATCTGCCTGCTCTACCGGAAGTTCAGGCCAGCGGCGTATACTGAGGTCACTGGTGCGCGCTCTGCTGGGGAATCCCCGGGACATCTCTACAGAGCGCGTATCAGCCGGGGGATGGACGACAGGAGAAAAGAAGACAGGCGCGGCAGGGGAGCGAGGTGCTAGGTGAGTTGTGGGTTGTTTGTTTTTTTGTCTGGGGGCTATCTATAAGGGTAGAGCGCACTGGGGGGCTATATACTCATGGGGGAAGCTCACAGGGAGCTATATACTACAGGGGGAGAGCACAGGGGGCTATATACTACTGGGGGGAGCTCACAGGGGGCTATATACTACAGGGGGACAGTGCACAGGGGGGCTATATACTACTGGGGGGCTATATACTACTGTGGGAAGCGCACAGGGGGGCTATATACTACTGGGGGGAGCTCACAGGGGGGCTATATACTACTGGAGGGACCTCACAGGGGGGGCTATATACTACTTGGGGAGAGCATGGGGGGGCTATATACTACTGGGGGAAGCTCACAGGGGGCTATATACTACAGGGGGCTATATACTACTGGGGGCAGCTCACAGGGGGCTATATACTACTGGGGGGAGCTCACAGGGGGCTATATACTACAGGGGGAGAGCACAGGGGGACTATATACTGGGGGGACCTCACAGGGGGGGCTATATACTACTGGGGGAAGCTCACAGGGTGGCTATATACTACTGGGGGAAGCTCACAGGGTGGCTATATACTACTGGGGGTAGCTCACAGGGGGCTATATACTACTGGGGTAGCTCACAGGGGGCTATATACTACTGGGGGGAGCTCACAGGGGGCTATATACTACAGAGGAAGAGCGCACAGGGGGGCTATATACTACTGGGGGAGAGCGCACAGGGGGCTATATACTACTGGGGGAGAGCGCACAGGGGGGCTATATACTACTGGGGGAGAGCGCACAGGGGGGCTATATACCACTGGGGGAGCAACAGGGGGCTATATACTGCTGGGGGAGAGCTTACAGGGGGGCTATATACTACTGGGGGAGCAACGGGGGGGTTATATATTACCAGGGCAGTCACCCCCTTTGTACCTAATATCAAAGTGCTGGTGAGAGAGAAAAAATGACAGTTTTCCCGCTAATAAGCAGCAATTCTGTATGTAAATAGTTGAACGTTTGTGAAAATTAACAAAACACGTTTCCTACTGATGTTCAGCTCGTACTTTCACCTGACAATAGACCCCGGTAAGTGGACCTTGACTAAAAGTTGTTGAGTACCCCTGCTCTAGTGCTTCACCCCGGGAATAGAATGAGGCTGTATGCAGGAACCAGGCCGATATCTGTGTGTGTAATAGGGCCCTAAGAGTTCCTTTACACAAAAGATTTATCTGACAGATTTTTGAAGCCAAAGCCAGGAACAGACTATAAACAGTGAACAGGTCATATTGAAAGATTTTGCCTCTTTTCAAATCCATTCCTGGCTTTGGCTTCAAAAATCTCCCAAATAAATCTCTCAGTGCAAAGGCAGCCTTAGGGCCCTATTACACCAACAGATTATCTGACAGATTTTTTTGAGCCAAAGCCAGGAATGGACTATAAACAGAGAACAGGTAAAAAAGGAAAGACTGAGATTTCTCCTCTTTTCAAATCAATTCCTGATTTTGTCTTAAAAAAATCTGTCAGATAATCTGTTGGTGTAATAGGGCCCTAACTCAGTGTGCTCAATAAAAAAACAAGAACAGTACAACTATCTGTGGGTTATCTGTTCAGTGATATTATCTGTTATCTGCTGTAGATAACTGTCAGGGTAATTAGGGTTAAGAAGGTAATTTTAGAGGGTTCACACACTTTTTCTTGAGTTTTTATATGGAATATTTTTGTGAGTTTGTATACAGGAGATGTTTCTGCACTTGTTGAGTACTACAGTGGTGGAGAATCACCGGGTGACACATTTTGACAAAATCATATTGTATCTATAAAATTAAAAGGGGCATCATTACTACCATTTTTTTTTTTTTTTTTTTAACTAGGAAGGCCCCAGATATGAAGGACAACAATAATCTCAGCACTGTTAACAAAACCAGCCTTGGAGAAAAAAACTATGCATATACACCCGAGCCTGTGTCACTACAGCAAAGTAAGTTGAGCTGATTGTGGTGACCTCCAGAGGTGTTATGGCGGAGGAACAGCCGATTACTTGCTAGATTTTGAGGTGTGACACCACTTCGGTCGTGGTTTGCCGAGATGTAGCCAGACCCTGAGATGTGTCGTGATGCCAGTGCCGGTTGGGCACACAGGTATGGTGGCCCACCTGCTTTTAATTTAAAGGGTCGGTTACACCTTGTTCCCCTGTGGTCAGTGACCTGCCGGGTTGCTACAGGGTCCCATGGGTTGTTATCATGGTGGGCCGGAGTGGTGTAGTGACCCTCCTGGACTATCGGTACTGCCACCCACAGAAAGGGGAAATGTCTCAAGGATGTAGTGTACACAGTTTTGGTGTGGGGCAAAGAATCACAGAGTCTTGTTTACTTTGAAACTTCTGGTGTACAGCAGAGTATGCAGCTGTGTATTGACAGGCTAGGTTTTTCTTGATAAAACACTTGCTAATACACTTGATAATACACTCGGTAGCACCCTTGGTAAAACAGGATGCAGTTCTGTGATAGGAGTATAGTGGAGAGTATAGTCGTGCTGACTGAGTAGCATGCTGAGAGATACAAAGAATCAGAGGAGCAGAGAGGAGGATGTCATGAGAGTCCCGACCCAAGTAGTACTGTGCTCTTCCGAGATGTTGGAGGATGAGATAAAAGAATACTTTAGAAGAAGAAGAGAATACTTGTGCCTGTGTTTTGACCTTTGGGTCTTTGCACCACCTTTTGCCCACCAGTGTCAGGTAACCCGTCCTATGAGGTTGACACAAGCCCCAGACCCTGTTATCTGGTATGAGCAAAATGCTGAAGGTTCCCTGCTGATAACCACGCTGCAAGATAGAGTTCCTAGGCTCTTAGCAACTTTGCTCTATCTGGATCAGTTCCTAGCTTTTTGCTGTCTGTGGATACTTTCCTGCTGTGATTCTCCTAGTCCACGGCGTGGGCCGAGACGATCTCTGACTTGTCCTCTCCTGTAGGAGTTTTACACTGCACAGTGTTGTGTAGAGTAAACTTAGGAGAAACTGTTAGCTGTGTCTTGTCTTGCTTCCTACCCATACGGGGACCTGACTAAGACTGACCCTTTAGCGTGAGGGGACCTGGTTGAGGGCCAGGGCCCAAAGGGACCACTGTAGGGAGCATTTTAGCTTGTGTTCTTCCCCTACAACGTAAAACACGAAAGACCTACACTTCCTGTCACCCATGTGACTTCCTATCTCCAGCGTATTTAAGAGGCGCTGTGAGTGGGTGAAGAGTGCGTAAGAAGATGTAAAGTGAGAGATGATAGGACAGAAGAAGAAGAGACTCCTATAGGTTCACAGATCCATGTGACACACAAACAATAACCCTTTCCATACTTCAGCCGTGCAGCATCTGTGTACAAACATCTGTGATAGCAACATCTAGTGGCGAAACTCTATCACTACTTCATCACCACTTTACTTTACTCGCTCACTGATCGCAGTCTTTTAACATGTAAAAAAATTCAAGAGCAAGGGCTGCTCGATGATGTAGCTGTGTAGAGCCATGTATCCAGCAGACCAGCGATTACTAACCCTTTTGTAATAAATGTGAATATTTCTGATTTAATGAAATATGTGTCCTTTGTATCTTCCCTAGGTTATGGCTCCTATAGTGGTAGCAACTCGGTTAACTATGATGATTTATCTACCTCAACCAATTTTAGCATCAAGGTAAGACTAGGTTTACCAATATGATATGCTACCCCCCAGTCAAATGGATATAGATAGATGGATATAAGTAGATAGAGAGAAGATAGATAAATAGATAGACAGACAGGTGGTGTTAGCCTGGGCAGAAGTTAGTGTACCACTTAGGCACTTGTCAAGGTGGGCAAACTATTTGATCAAACAGAGTGTACCATGTCGCCACGTTAAGACGTCCTTAAGACATGGTCCCTACTCTAGCATTTTCACACTAGCAATGGCCTCTCCTGGGCTGAATAAGCCTACAATTGGGCAGATAGGAGCCAATGATCTCTTTTAAAGCACCCTTGGGACATGGGTGGAGTGCAGGCCAACAGGAGGTAGCCACCCCCCCCACATTCAACAGAGCACACACCCCACATATCTACAGAGCAGGTGTTTACCGTGTGTACGCTGGGAGGAGTATATACGGTAGGCCCTTGCACCTGCAATGTGAATAGAGTCATAGATGTGCGGCCAATTTTTCCTTTTTTTTATGTTGAATGTGGGGGGTGTGGCTGCCTCCTGTTGGCCTGCACTCCACCCATGTCCCAACGGTGCTATAAAAGAGATCATTTGGCTCCTATCTGCCCAGTTGTAGGCTTATTCAGCCCAGGAGAGGCCATTGCTAGTGTGAAAATGCTAGAGTAGGGACCATGTCTCGAGGACGCCTTAACGACATGGTACACTCTGTTTGATCAAATAGTTTGCTAAGATCCTCATTTTTCAATATCTACAGAGCAGGTGTTTACCGCGTGTACGATGGGAGGAGTATATACGGTAAGCCCTTGCACCTGTGGGTTGTTGCTGCACCTTCTGTTTTTTTTGTCTGTACTTAAGCCACGAGCAGCGTGCAACCTGCAGTGTGAATAGTCATAGATGTGCGGCCAATTTTTCCTTTTTTTCTGTTCCAAGGGCACCAAGTGACACAGATCCAGGAACACAGGCCCCACCTAGTGGGTTAAGCTAGATATCAGGAAAGACCCTCTAAGACAGGGGTCTCAAACTCAATTTAACCGGGGGCCGCTGGAGGTAGAGTCTGGGTGAGGCTGGGCCGCATTAGGTTTTCCACAAGAAAAGCTCTTACAAAAACATTCCAATGTCATCAAATGTTTTTATTTTTTCATCTGTTAAAACCCCTAGCCCTTCCCCATACTCAGAACTATCACTCCCAGCCCTCCCCCACACAGAACTATCACTCCCAGCCCTCCCCCCCCAGAACTATCACTCCCAGCCCTCCCCCTACCACAGAACTATCACTCCCAGCCCTCCCCTCCCACAGAACTATCACTCCCAGCCCTCCCCCTACCACAGAACTATCACTCCCAGCCCCCCCACAGAACTATCACTCCCAGCCCTCCTCCACACACAGAACTATCACTCCCAGCCCTCCTCCACACAGAAGTATCACTCCCAGCCCTCCCCCCACAGAACTATCACTCCCAGCCCTCCCCACACACAGAACTATCACTCCCAGCCCCCCCAACAGAACTATCACTCCCAGCCCTCCACACACACAGAACTATCACTCCCAGCCCTCCCCCTCCCACAGAACTATCACTCCCAGCCCTCCCCCTCCCACAGAACTATCACTCCCAGCCCCCCCACAAAACTATTACTCCCAGTCCTCCTCCACACACAGAACTATAACTCCCAGCTCTCCTCCACACACAGAATTATCACTCCAAGCCCTCCCACCCCACAGAACTCCCCCCCCCCCCCCCACAGAACTATCAGTCCCAGCCCTCCCCACACACAGAACTATCACTCCCAGCCCTCCCCCACACACTCCGGCGCTGGAGCTGAGCACTGCGGGAGGAGGGCGGGGGAGGGGGCGCTCTGGCAATAACACGGCACATCTATCTTCTATTTGTAATTACATGTGCAGTGCACCTCTCTGCCGGAGCGCCCCCGGGCCGCACTTACAGTAAACTTACCGTTGAGGTGGGGGCCGCAAACTAGTGTCCCGAGGGCCGCAGTTGGCTCGCCGTCCGCGAGTTCGAGACCCATGCTCTAAGAAAACCTAGCACGCTGCAGCAGTCATCTTGGCTTTAATTTCTGTTACCTAACTGCTGGCTCTTGTAGTACTTTTTGCAGACTTTTGCACACTTTCAGAAGACAAGACAATAGCCCCCCAGCGTGGTTAGGATTCCTGTTTTCCCGGCCTATTGCAGCCTCATTGTAGAAGCCACTAGCCTGAAATGGCTAGGATTGAGGTGCTGAAGAAATAGGAATAGTCTTTCATATAATGTCTATACAAGTGGGTCCTGGTCTCCAGGCCAGGCCCTGGAAAGCGCTACTCATTAGGAACTCTCTTCTGTACACTCTCTTGACTAAGCACTTCGATTAATCTCCCTCAAACTAGTTCTAACACAGAATAAATACCCCTAAAGGAGCTGTATGATTGGACAGTAACACATTAGGAGATATATGCATGTATTGATAACCAGTAGGCAATGCGCAGGACACTGATCTATTGCTGATGTGTAAAGAGGAAGGACTATGTAGCAGCAGCCCGATCACAGCATATGAAGGTGGGACAACAACAAGAGAATGCATAGGATGTAATCCTTGCTGTGGTGGATGTTGTGTAATTGACACATTGCATATACCAGACAGGGGAAACCATAGCAAGTCATAGCTTAATCAAAATGGTCAAGGGAAATCTGAGGTATTAAAGGGGTTGTCCGGCGCTAAAAAATTATTCACAGAATAACACACATTACAAAGTTATACAACTTTGTAATGTATGTTATGTCTGTGAATGGCCCCCTTCCCGTGTCCCACCACCCCCACCCGTGTACCCGGAAGTGTGGTGCGATATACATACCTGACATGTGCCGACCACGGTCTCCGATCCTCAGCAGTGACGTCTTCTTCGGGCAGCCAGCGGATCTTCCCGAGTGCTGGCCGCCCTCTGCAGCGTCATCCGAAGCTCAGGCCACGTCATCAGCTGCTCAGCTGCGATTGGCTGAGCACAGTTATGCTCAGCCAATCGCGTCTGAGCTTCGGATGACGCTGCAGAGGGCGGCCAGCACTCGGGAAGATCCGCTGGCCGCCTGAAGAAGACGTCACTGCTGAGGATCGGAGACCGTGGTCGGCACGTGACAGGTATGTATAGCGCACCACACTTCCGGGTACACGGGTGGGGGTGGTGGGACACGGGGAAGGGGGCCATTCACAGACATAACATACATTACAAAGTTGTATAACTTTGTAATGTGTGTTATTCTGTGAATAATTTTTTAGCGCCGGACAACCCCTTTAAGCATTCATATTACAATTGTACTGGCCTACATATCAGCACACAGGCACCTGAAGTGAGTCCGTGTATAGGCTCCTCCTCAAGGCCCAATAGGCTAAGTCCATATCTAACCTCACTGCCTAGCAAGGACTGGAACAGATCTTAAATCTGTGGTGGTTGGGTGTAGCAACAAGCCTAATGTAACACTCCTCCGGACCATGTGCACCAACTATGGCAAGTAAAACAAAAAAATATAACAATGTGTAAACCTAATAAAATTATTTTTGATAACTGTAAATAAATAAAATGGACATACCACACGTCAGCAACATCGGTCTGAATATAGTCCTGGTCTTTACAACAAACAGAGGTTGACTCTTCAAAGAGATCATTTCCAATCTTTTGCCTCCACCAGTAGCTTGAATACTTTGAATCTAAGGTAGAAGAAATCACTATTAGGAATGATATATATATATATATATATATAGCAAGTGTATTCATGCCCACATTCTCTGACAGGAAAAGAACCAATACCCGAGACACAATCAAGGAAGAACCCCCACCACAACCCAACAGAACATGGTAAGTGTTATTGCTGTATTTAGGGAGTATCTTGTATTTACTCCATTAGGTTTTAATGTTTTGAGACTAAAGATCCATTCATGTGTATAGTGTATCTGCATTGATTTAACCCCTTCCAGACCAGGCTAATTTTCTTTTCTGCGTTTTCGTTTTTTCCTCCTTGTCCTTAATAGGCCATAGCACTTGCATTTTTACACCTACAGACCCACATGAGCCCTTATTTTTTGCATCACTAATTGTACTTTACAATGACAGGCTGAATTTTTGCATTAAATATGCTGCGAAATCAGAAAAAAATTATATGCGTGGTGAAATAAAAAAAATAATATATCTTTTTCTTTGGGGGGGGCTTCGTTTTTACGCTGTGTCTCCTATGGAAAAACTGACATGTTATGTATGTTCCTCAAGTCATTACGATTACAATGATATGTATAACTTTTATTGTATCTGATGGCCTGTAAAAAATTCAAACCATTGTTAACAAATGTATGTTCCTTAAAATCGCTCCATTCCCAGGCTTATAGCGCTTTTATCCTTAGGTCTATGGGGCTGTGTGAGGTGTCACTTTTTGCGCCATGATGTGTTCTTTCTATCGGTAGCTTGATTGCGCATATACGACTTTTTGATCGCTTTTTATTACAATTTTTCTGGACTTGATGCTACCAAAAATGCGCAATTTTGCACTTTGGGATTTTTTGGCGCTTACGCCGTTTACCGTACGAGATCGGGATTGTGATAAATTAATAGTTTAGGCAATTACGCATGCGGCAATACCAAACATGTTTATTTATTTATTTTTATTTATAAAATGGGAAAAGGGGGGTGATTTTGACTTTTATTAGGGGAGGGGGCTTTTTATTAATAATGACACTTTATTTTTTACTTTTTCACTTATACTAGAAGCCCCCCTGGGGGACTTCTAGTATAAGTGCACTGATCTCTCAATCAGATCTATGCTGCATAGATATGCAGCATAGATCGATGAGATCGGCACTCGTTTGCTTCCGGCTGCTGCAGCCGGAAGTAACCGAATGCCGAGCTGGGATCAGCGCCATCTTGGCGGAGACCCCGGCCGGCATCAGTCACGGAGATCGCTCCTCCGTGACAACGTCACGGGGGAGCAATCTCCCCACTAGACACCAGGGAAGAGCTGCTCTGAAGTCTTCAGATGCAGCTGTCAACTTTGACAGCTGCATCTGAAGACTTAATTAGCGGACACAGGTAATAGCCGCGGCCCCAGGCTACATGCGGCACCCGGGACCACGGCGGTTCAGAGCAGGGTCGCCGCGCGGCCCCGCTCCGAACACCCCCACCCGCGCTAGGACGTACAGTTACGTCCTAGTGCGGGAAAGGGTTAATCTTGTTTTGGCATTGTATGTAGTTTCATAGAGAAAGTTGCAAGGATACTATAAGGCATATACCACAAATACAGAGTTACAGGTCAAGTACCGTTTGATAAGATTTACTCATATCCGGATGCACAAAGTTGGTGTCTTTATGCATGAACCTGCAATTAAAGGAATTATGCAGCAAAAACCTTTTTCTTTCAAATTAACTGGTGTCAGAAAGTTATATAGATTTTTAATTTACTTGTATTTAAAAATCTCAAGTCTTCCAGTACTTATCAGCTGCTGTATGTCCTGTATGTCCCTCTCTTCAGCGCGCAGCACCCGGCTGTTTTGTACAGCCAGGAACCGCACGCATTAGCTGCCGCGGCCGATCTCGGTGTCCGGCGAACTAGCTAATTAGATGCAGCTGTCAAAGCTGACAGCTGCATCTAAATATAGTTGCAGCCCCTTCGCTGGTGTCTAGTGGGGATCCCTTCCCCCCCCCGCAATGCGATCGCGGAGGTGCAATCCCTTCTGCTTACCCGTCACGGCTCGGCAATAGCAGCCCTAAGCAATCTAACACTGATCTTATTGATCTCAGTGTATTGTAAGTACACTGCAGTGATCTCTATGAGAGATCACTGCACTAATAATAAAAGTCCCCCAGGGGGACTAAAAGTTAAAGTTAAAAAAACTACTAAAAGGTTTTTTCATCAATAAGAAATCCCCTCCCCTAATAAAAGTCTGAATCACCCTCCTTTTCATATTTATAAATGAAAATAAATAAATAAACATACATATTTGATATCACCGCGTGCATAATTGCCCAAAATATTAAATTATCACATTCCCAATCTCGGGCGGCAGACGGAGTAAGTGCAAAAAACTGCTTAAGTGCAAAATTAATGATTTTTGGGCACATCAAATCCCAAAAAATTGTAATAAAAAGCTGTCCAAAAGTCCCATATATGCAGGTATCAAGGTACCAATAGAAAGAACACATCATGGCGCAAAAAATGACACCTCACACAGCCCCATAGACCAAAAAATAAAAGTGCTATAAGGATGGGAGTAGAGCAATCTTTCTTAAAGATTTTAATTTTTTAAAAGCCATCAAATAAAACAAAAGTTGTACAAGTTACATATCGTTGTAATAGTACCGATTTAAAGGACAACTCCCGTGCTAAGAAAAAAAAACAAAAACAATCAGAAACATAGTTTTTTTACTTATCATCCCTCCTGATCTGTTACTGTTTGAATTTCCCACCGTCTGCATACCCCCTGATTTCCATTCTTGGTCTTCATTTCTTCCTTACTTCCTGGTTTCAGCTTCCCATGATGCACTTTGGCTGCTGTGACGTTGCAAGTGCCTGCCCCTCCATTCACTTCAACTCCCATCATACACTAAACATGACCCCCCCCTCTCTCTCTCTCTCTCTTCAATCAGGCTGCTATATAATCTCACAGGTTGTCAGCCCCTGCACTGAAGCTGCACACACATACTTTCACTTCGCAGGATGGCCGTCCCTAATTAGGTCAGGGCAGCAGGAGAGAGATAAGACGGGGTCTGTGCAGCTCATCTACCGGGAGTCAGTCACGGAGGGAAGATAAACAAGTGACACCTTCACTCACTGAGTCCACTCGGCAGCAGGAGGGGGGTCCTGTAGCTGGCAATGTGCTGGGAGTCAGTCAAGGAGGGAAGATAAGCAAGTGACATGACTCGGAGCTGAGCAAGCAGAGTCACCTGACAAGGCAGGGGAGGCTGGTGTAACAGGAGCTAGAGCAGCCTTCGTGCTGATGACTCATCATCACAAGAATGAGCTGAGATAAGAGCCTGGTGACAACAGTAATTAGGTCTGTGTGAGTTCCCTGCACTTACTGGTGGGGGGTTGAGGGGGGAAAAGATAGGGAAGGGGCAGATAGGTGATTGAAGCACATTACATAGTTATATAACTTTGTAATGTGCTTTAATTACTGGGAAAAAGTTTTTCATAGGCGTTGTCCTTTAAGGAACATAAATAACATGTTAGTTTAACGATGGGGCGGACAGTGTCAACACAACCCCCCCCCCCCCAATAAAAAAAGAAAATGCCTTTTTTTCAATTTCACTGCACAAACAATTTTTTTTTCTGGTTGTGCAGCATATTTTATGGAAAAATTAAGTCAGTCAATGCAAACTACAATTAGTGTCACAAATAATAAGGGCTCATATGGGTCTGTAGGTGAAATAATGCAAGCGCTATGGGGTTTTTTAAACACAAGGAGAAAATGAGAGAGCAAAAAAAGGCTCCGTCCTTAAAGGGTTAAAAGCTCTCCAGGCAAAAGTATGATCCCACAGTACGTGAGCCTAGGAAGGTAGAGCCTATATTAGACACATTGGTTACTTCAGAACTAAACGATGGATCCCTTAGATTCTTGGCTTTTCTATATGACATCAGCAGAGGACTTTGGAATTCCTCTGTCTGAGGGGGACTATTTTTAATGACCAGCCAATGCTTCTTAAAAATTTAGGGCTCACAGAGCAATGTGTGGAGACAAATGGAATTCTCTCTTTGTCTCTGTGGGACTAAAAGGTCATAACGGGTTATAGTACGGACATCATCAGTCTGATTCTGACACACCAGAGAGTTAACGTATCCTCTTTTTAGAAAGTTATTAGATGTCTTACCTAACACATCATCCAATATGGCATCATCATCTAGAATACGTTTGACTCTGAGAAACTGGCTTTTTGGTGAGCTATATTTCTGTCACAGTTGCCCGTATCCCTGGCTACACCTGCAGCCCCAACCACGGGAGCACTCGTGCCTCCACTTTTCCTCTGTGTGTCCTTGGCAAACCATCCCTTTCTCATGCGTCCATGCTCCCTGCTCTTCTTCCTCGGGCCGGCGCATGTGTCCCCACCTCCTAGGATGTGCATTCGACAGCTCTGTTAGATTTAAAGCAGTGCACTCCTATACTAATGGGGGACTGGTATACTGATATATATATATATATATATATATATATATATATATATATATATATATATATATATATATATGCCTTTTCCAGTGTTTCCTGTGTCACAGAATGGCTGGATGATCTTCACTTCTGATGAATTGGGATGCGGCAGACTCTGGTGAAGACCAGTTGCCCCTTAGACGTTGCTCCTTGGTGCGGCTTACACCATCTGTTGTGGAGGGTAAGCCAATCCACTATCCTAAACCGTAACAGTAATATCCGGCCATGGATCCCTCCAAGGTGCCTGACGTCTCTGATGTCTCCCAGGTGTTCACACAGCAGATCGCTCAACAGCTCCTAATGCAGCTGCAACTACCACCCCCATCTTCTCCTCCATGGAGACTCCATTCGACTCAACACTCTCAGGTGGCTTTTGTCCCAAGTCCTCTCTCCGGCAGGGCCTTGGCCTGGGCCACTCCTCTCTGGGACTGTGATGATCCCATTACTGCTAACCTCCAGGCCTTCCTGTCTGAATTCTAATCGGTCTTTGAAGAAACTGCATGGGCCTTATCCTCAAAGACATGAATTTGCATTAAGAGAACTCCTCAATGGGGGATAATGCAGTCCAGTTTTGTATTGTGGCCATAGAACTTGATTGTAATAATACTGTGCTAGTTGCCACCTTCAATAAGGGCCTTGCCAGCCGGGTGAAGGATGTTCTATACAGCTGTGATCTTCCTTCATCCCTGTTGGACTTGATTCATCTAGCTACTTGTATTGATGTCCATTTTTCATAGAGAGAGGAGGAGCTCCACCAGGAATGCAAAACGGTTTGTCTAAGCCATTCATTTCACCCTGCTCCCAAGTTTTAGTGGCTCCTTCTCCACAACCACAGCCTCGCACTGTGGAACCCATGCAGATGGACAAGGATTTGACTGAAAGGTCCAGACGTCGAGAGTAGAATCTATGCCTGTATTGGGCCAGCCCGGAGCACTTCGGCTTGAACTGTCCTCTACGTCCACAGCATCTGAAAAACTTCTACACCTAGTGAATTTAGGAGAGACTTCTCTAGGTGTAAATAACTCCTCTCCATGCCTGACTTTGCTAATCCAGTTTGCTGATTACTCTTGAATTTCATTTAAAACCTGTGAAATGGACTTAAAATGTCATCTTCTTCAATCACTGGGGAACCACTGAGCATGTCTATACAGTTCTCTACGGCAAAGGTCATATTTTACATTATGTCTCATTCTTCCGCCACTATTCTCCTGGGTCTATTAAGGTTGCAACATCATGCTGGACTGAAATTTGGAAAAGGTAATTCATTGGGGCCCTGTCTGCCATTCACGCTGCTTTGAGGCTCCGTGCCCAACCAGTTTTTCTCAGATCTCCTCTAAGCCTTTGCCAGCTTTATCTGCTATGTAAAAGGACTTCGCTGATGTCTTTTCAGAAAAGGGCAGGGCAAAACCCTTCCGCCTCATTGACTTAATGATTGTCCTATTGACCTTCTGCCTGGTACCAGCCCTCCACGTGGAAGGGTGTACCCACTTGCCAAAAAATGAAAAACAAGCTATGTCGGCCTATAGTAAGGAGAATTTACAAAAAGCCTTTATTCGAAAATCCTCTTTTCCTGCTGGTAATGGTTCTTCTTGGTGCAAACAAACATGGCTTCCTCTGGCCATGCATCAA
The DNA here is from genome assembly GCF_027789765.1 of Dendropsophus ebraccatus. Lineage (NCBI taxonomy): Eukaryota > Metazoa > Chordata > Amphibia > Anura > Hylidae > Dendropsophus > Dendropsophus ebraccatus. The sequence continues at coordinate 59,725,695 of NC_091464.1, read as the reverse complement.
CTATAGGGGCCTTCACAGGATAACTTTAAAGAATCAATACCCCTTGATCACGGAACTGTTCAATCTTCTACAGGGTGTCAAGCTTGACCTGCTTGATCAGTTTCAGAAAAACATCAAGGCCGATGTGCTGTCCTGAGCTTCTGTTGTCCTCAGACAGAATTCTACACCTCGTCACATTGCACCAATGGAGCACTTAATTTCTGTGGACTCTGTGGGTCTCCGACATATGCCATCGGAGAAAACCTACATTCTACCGGCACTCAGGAGACAGATTCTGAAATGGGGGCAGAGCTTCCCCATAGATAGATAGATAGATAGATAGATGATATATAATAGATATATAATAGATAGATAGATAGTAGATATATAATAGATAGATAGATCGATCTATGACTGATACTCTGCAGTAATCATAAACCCTTATCTTTGTAATGCCATCCTTCTGCGACATCTATTGACTTCCTCTGTCCCCTCATGTTCCCTTCCTGCTGCTATTCTCATCTGCCTGACTGCAATCATTTTAGGAAGAACAGAACAATGGCGGTCTATGCCAAACATATATAAAAATAATTCCTTCCATCCATCCTCCACACCAATATAAACAGCTGCAGCTTCCAAATCCTATAAGATGGATCTTCACTGCAGAATCGGCGAAATATTCAGTGTCTTCCGGTTATAATATCATAGTGCTAGAGTGACTGTTTTGTTTTAGAATGTGTCATCTATTATAGTGGAGAGGTTTGCATTGTCTGTAGTGTGGCTGTCACTCCTACCCGATTGCTTTTTGTAATGCACAATGTTAAGCAGATAGTAGGGGCATGGCTATAGGTATAATACATACAATGGGGGAAATTTATCAAACCTTGTGCAGAAGAGCAGTGGAGCAGTTACCATAGCAACCAATCCAAAATGCAAATCCAAAAAGTTGTATAGATAGATAGATAGATAGATAGATAGATAGACAGATAGTCGATAGATAAATAAACACAGGGCCGATTCTTGGTTTTTCTGTTCACCCCCGCCCACACCTATCACTACAGAAGTGTATATACCACACATATATTAGTACCAGCCGTAGACTCAGAGGTGGTGTCATAGAGAGATCCACTAATAGTGCCAGCCTCAGAGACCCAATAACACTGTTAGCCTCAGAGACCCAATAGCGGATTATAATAGGTACGTTTTGGGCAGTAGCCATGATTTGCAAACAATCGCTGCTTTTTTACCTCGATTTTGCACATATCAGGGCATTATGACATTATCTATCCTGTACTATGAACAGTGCGCTAGTGCTGCCAAAGTTACAATGAGGTGTGTGTGGGGGGGGTCCAGGCTTGGTAAACAGCCCGGGTCCTAAGGTAAAGTTAATCCGCCCCTGGAAAGACACCATTTTCCCCATACACCGCTCCCTATGGCGCGCCCATATACTGCTCCTTATGGTCCCCTCTTTTACTGCTCCTATTATACCCCCACCCCACATATGCTGCCACATATGATGCTCCCTACATAGTGACCCCAGATACTGCTCCCACTGGTCCACATATGTATATATATATAGTTCCTTGTATGGCCCCCTTTCTCACATATAATGTATGCTGTATACACATGTCTCCTGTATGCTGTATACACATGTCTCCTGTATACACATCTTGTGGGGTTCTGAATAAACTCACGGTTAAAGTACCTCCTGAAGACTCTGTGCAATGCTTCTTGAGTACCTGCTGCAGACCTTGTGCAGTGCTTCTGAGAGAGTAGTTCCCCAGCATAAACAGGGTAGTCCCTTCTGTCGCTTAACTGTGGCCTCACCACCTCTAGACACTAGCCTGACATGGCTAGGGAGATAAGACTTGTACGGAATCCAAGGCCCTCAGACCAGGCCTTAGAGTAAGCTTTAGCAGCAGCTCTGTCTCTGTGCGATACCTGACAGAGGTACACTACTTTACCCAGGTGGCATAAAGCTTAGTGAACACTACAGAGTAGCTAAGTGACTAAAAACAACCCTCCGTAGCCTTCAATATGGCTGACTGTAGTCAGTAAAGTAGGAAGAGCAGCTCTGGAGCACAACATTTTAACCTGACAAGTGTAATGCTGTACAGACTAAAAGAAAAGCAGTTTTATTTCCTTTATGGAGCAATAGATTATTTTTTTAAACCTTTTTTTTTATCTTTATTTTCCATGCAGGATCCTTCTCAGAAATGGACGGACAATCGACTGAAAACAATAAGACATGTCACACACGTGTGATGTACATTCAACAGAACAGACCTATATAACATACCGGATCAGTTTCCTGACATAGACCCCGCCATCAATATTAAAGGATGAAGTATAGCACGATGGACCAGACCAGGGGTCAGATATGGAGACAGGAATTTTCTGAGCTGTGCAAATCACATTGGACTCCAGATAAAGAAAAAATACACATTTATTGTGACTATAAACTAAAAATGACAATAATAACACCAACCTTTACCAGAAAAATCACAAAAACACCAACATCTAACAGATTTACAAAGTTTTTTTAAGTGAAAGGACCATCAGGTACTTTGGGTGTTGCATATGAATAGAACCGCGCCAGCACGGGGAAGCCGGTGCTGCGGTAATTTTTTTTGAACCGTGGCTCAGTTCCCGCATACAGTGCTGGTCTATTAGGCTGAAGCACTGGAGGCGGCCCGGCCCGCCCCCAGTGGGAGGAAATCCATGCCCCTCTATGACGGCTCCATTGATTACATGAATAATAATTACGAGGTGATTATATAAAATAGTGGTAATGGTTTTGTACATAAAGCATGTACAGGATGTTAGGGCTGCTCTCCCGGCTCCTCTCCTCCTGCGGACACGGGAGCCCACATGCCCAGCGCCGCTTCTTCGGCCCCTGCACATACAGTGGCCGGTGTGCGCATCCCGCCTCTTAAATCGTGCCTTCACTGACTTTCACAGATTTAAAGGGACAGTACGTCCCTAATTGGTTACAGCACCTAACACTCCCCTATAAATCCTTGCACCTCCCTGACCCCCTCTGTTGGAGCCTCTGCATGCTTCCTAGCGTGTCAACCCGGCTCTTCCTTGGTTCCTGCCGCCAATGCTCCTGCACAGTGATTGCAGCTCATGGTACCAGCCCTGCTTCCAGCCGTGAGTCCTGCCTGCTGCCTACATGTCACCAGCTGCACCTCGCCCGCCTCTGCTAGCAAGCCCAGCCCACCTTGCAATTGGCACCGGTGAAAACCAGTGGCCCCTTAGACTCCCTAGTGCAGCTTACGTCATTGCTAGCGGTGGTTCAGCGGATCCACAACTCCTGTCGTTACACAGGACACCCAGGGTCATTTTTCTTGTACCTCAAGGGATTGTGTACCATTCCTCAAGATCATATTAAGGTTTCACAGTACATTTAAAATGTCATTGTTCTAGGTGTCCAAGTGCTTAGAGCTTTGTTCTGTAATAGCAAGCATCAGTTTGCTACTCCCATAGAACCATGCTATGAATAAAGGTCGACCATTCCCCGGTCTATTAGTCCTTCCCCCCCAGACACCGCACCAGTCATTTTTGTGTAGCTTTAATATAATAATATAATCTTTATTACTGTAATAACATTTCGTTCCAGGGTATAACACCTCGTTCACATGCACTGGATTTTTATATGTATATTTTTCATCTAACAGTAAGAAACAAATTATGTTATTGATGTCGTTACCGCAATGTGATGACAAATATGTGTATTTATGTCTTCATAGATTCTATCTGCCGTCCCCTATCTGATGATTACTGAGTGTACCGCGTCTAATGAAAATGTCAGCCCTCAATATTAATGAGATAATAAAGCCAAAAGACTTTACTCCATGTGCTTTCTCTTCTTATTAACCTAAATAACCTGAAATATACATCTTACTAAGGGGGTGAACATCTGTTTGTGGTAATGGGATATTATGTACCAGGTAGGAAGAGAGTGTAGTGTCCCTGGTCTGGCACACTATTGTGGTAACCCAGGGGGCTGCAAGCATTGAATGTAGGAACTATAGGTGTTGTGGTACTGCTGCAACACTTGTCACGGGGCCTGAGTGGTAGCTTACTCCCCCTAGATTCCAACACACGACTCAAAGTGTTCCTAGTACCCTCCCCAATGGAAGCTCCAGCTTCCACATCCAGGAGTGGGATAAAGGATGAAAACCTGGAAGATGCTTAATTCTGCTCCTGAGTTTGGCCCAAAGTCAAACCGGTAAGGTAATACAGCAGGCCCACACCTACTGGGTCTTTACAGATTAATAGATATTGAAGTCATTAGCAGTGTGGTGCCCATGAAGAAGATGGGTGGGATGATCCAGGGCAGCTTAGAGTACCACAAAGTCTCTAATATAGGCAGGGAGACTTTATGGTTGGCCAACCTCATATAGCCCCTTATGGACCCATACAACCTTGTGTAACTGCGGGTCTGTACACGTATGTAAGTGTTAAAGCGGTACTCCAGCGTAGGGGCACTTTTGCACTAGGAACGGGGACGAGGTGATCTTTTCCCTCGGCCACCTCGTCCCCGGTCCCAGCGCAAAAGTGCCCCCATGCTGGAGTACCCCTTTAAGTGTTGGCAGAAGAGTCCTTGCACAGCCAATTCCTCCTTGGAGCAAGAACAGGATTGTAGAGACTGGACTAATGGTGCATTTACACAGGCAGATTTATCTGACCAATTTTGGAAGCCAAAGTCAGGAATGGACTTGAAAAGACAGGGAATCTCAGTCTTTCCTTTATGACCTGCACTCTGTTTATACTCTGTTCCTGGCTTTGGCTTAAAAAATCTGTCAGATAAATTTCTCTGTGTAAACGCACCATAAGCCTAAATCCTTTCCTCCTCACAGGGCATACTAACTAGTCTATCTAGAGCTTAAGAGTTTTCTGGCCAGGACCAGACTTTAACTAGACTAGATCTTACACATCCTACTCCTTCCCTGGTCTCACGAGGACTGACAAGAATTTTTAGACGGATTTATCTGACAGATTTTTGTTGCCAAAGCCAGGAACGGATTTGAAAAGAGGAGAATTCTCAGTCTTTCCTTTATGACCTGTTCTCTGTTATTAGTCTGTTCCTTGCTTTGGCTTTAAAAATCTGTCAGATAAATCTCTCTGTGTAAATTAGACTTGGTTGCAGTGATTAAATCTAACCTAGGAAATAGAGTTGAACCTAAAAGACTCCTCCTTCCAACAACTCTTCTAGCAGAAGCTGGGCTGAAGAAAGGTCATGTGACCAATGTTTCACATATCCTTTACAAACTTAGCTCACCAGTGGTGGCAGCAAAAAGCAAAGTATTAACCCTTGCACCACCTTAATATGCCCTTTGCACATCGTTAAGTATTAACCCTTGCCCGCCCTTAACAGTGTACACAAAAATGGCAATGACTATATACTACAGCAGCTGGGACGCAGATATTGGGAAACAGCATTATCACTGTTGCTTCTTCAGGATTATTTTTATGTTTTTTTGTTCTTTCTTAACCTCTGTGTTTCCATCCATGATTCACATTTAAGTGATCAGATTTACACGACCACTCCACATGTCTGTATCTCAGCACACCATTGACCTGCACAATAGATACTTGTCTGTCGCTGACAATTTCTTGTATTGACCGGGGTTTTTCATTTAATCAGATTGCTTTTTAATTATCGGGACGTCTTTGACCTCTTATTATCATTAGAGGATGGATGTTCTCTGATAGATATCAGGGGCAGGCTACCAATAATCTAACGTCTTCCTGATCACTATGATTCTAATTTCCTCATCTTCATGAAATGTGTGATATCTCGTTTAGACATACTGTATGTGTAAGACGATTACTCATTTTACAACGGCTTATTGAGTAATGTCAGACAGTTTCAGGTTAGCCGTTGTGTTGACTCCACTGATGACACAAATACAGTACAGTAAAATGTGTTTTATTGGGTACTGTCATTTTAATAGTAAAATTAAAATATAAAGTTCCCCTTTATTTTTTGTTAAGCTATATATGTGTGTGTGTGGACACTATTGGTTTTACAGATTTCTATATGGTTTAAGAGAAAGAGATTTTTCAGTATTTCAGAGACCACATAAAAATCACCCGGCTGCCACATCCTCCGCATGCCAAATGCAATATAACAAAAGGTCATCTTTCTGCAATGCTTGGAGAACACAGTGCTGCTCCTCGCCACGTTACCCATAGTCATCTGCCATGAAGCTGACGCTTGTCTCACTCTGATCAAACGTCAAACTTATGAAGTCAAGGAAATTAACCGGATGACACCAGGCAAAAGTGTCTAACATATCATAACTGCAAACACAAGATATTGTACTTTGGGAAGAGCTATTTTTTACCAAAAATAAAGGGGTTATCCAGGAATATAAAAGGCACAGCTACCTTCTTGCAAAAACAGCACCACTCCAGTCCTAAGGTCGTGTGTGGTGTGACATTTTAGCTCTATTCACTTTAATGGAACTGTACTGCAAAGCCCACAATCGAACTGAGAACAGGAATGGTACTGTTTCTGGAGGAAAGTGGACATGTTTTTATAAGCCTGGATAACCCCTTTAGGGGGAATGACTCTTTGCGATGTGGCCAGAAATAAAAGGTCCCTAATAGGAGGCACTAGCTGTTGTGGTGGGAGATTACAATGTAAAGGAGGGGGCGGCATATCTTTTCTGCAATGGGGTTTACCAGCATTGGTGTAGGAGACAGGTACCAGGATGAAAATTCTTTAGTCTTAAAGGATTCTACTAGGTCTCTGAGCCGTATGCCAGGCTTGTGCGGTGTTGTGGCAGCTCTGTGGATGTAGGGTCACGTAGTTACTTGTCACGGTAGCCTTGAGGGGCGTTGGAACCCTCTCCTGGAAAAGCAGACACTGCCCTTGAAGTTTGAGTAACCCAAAGGTAACCTGGTGTGTGGTTACAGGTGCAAAATGACAGACCAGAGTCTGATACCTTAAACACGATAATGTCCGAAGTTTGTTCGTAGTCCTAGTCCGTAGGGATAGCGTAACAGAGGAGAAGAGAAGATACTCGTACTCACGCATAGATCCCTCCGATCTGACCGCCGTATGCCCTTAGTGTCCTCCTAGGGTAGTACGAGGTCCCAGTTACTGATATAGTAGCCACTTTTGCCTGGGGTCATTTGGTAGATTTCCTTGACTTAATAAGTTTGACGTTTTATTAGAGTGAGTCAAGTGTCAGCTTCATGGCAGATGACCATGTGTAACATGGTGGGGAGCAGCACTGTGTTCTTCAAGCATCGCAGAAAGATGACCTTTTGTTATATTGCGTTTGGCGTGTGGAGCATGTGGCAGCCGGGTGATTTTTATGTGGTCTCTGAAATACTGAATGCAGTCAAAGACGCCTCCGGTAGTTCCCTGTTCGCGTCATAAAATGACTGCCCACATGCAGGAGTTTTTTAGTGTATGCTGCTGTGGTCCTGAAATGATAGTTACCCTTTAAATGGGTATTCTCATCTGGGGTAATTATGTCCTATCCACAGTGTGTACAGGATAGGGCACACCTAAGGGACTCCAGTGGTCAGACTCCTGCAATCCCAAGAAAGGGGACCTGAATGGAGCTACAGGTCACATGTGCATGCTGCTGCTCAATTCATTCTCTATGGAGTAAAGATAAGAGACAAATAGAGCTTTTGGGGTCCCTTTTTGAGAGCATGGGGCCCTCAGTGGACAGACCCTCTGCATTCTCTTAGTTATGCCCCGTGCATTTTGGCTCTCGATGGAAGTTCCGCCTTTAAGGGAGCCCACATACACTTGTTGCACAGAAGCCCTCTCCAGTCAGTTTCCATTAGGGGCAATTACATGGTAAATAGTAAATAAAAATTCTTTGCAGTATTTCACTGGTTTGTGCAGCTTCCTCGTCAGACTGATTTAAACACTTATTGACTCATGAGAAAGCGAGGGAGCCCTGATTAATTCAGGAGGAGCGGGAAGTGATGACCTCCGTCCATAACTCACAGCTCCTCGCTCTCTGATTCTGCTTAGCTCCACATGCAGAATAAAGGAGTTTGGGGTCTGGATGAACCGGTTTACCTGAGCTCTAAAGTAACTAAGGGGACTTCTGTGTGTGAGCCGCATATGTGTGCTGCATGTGTCCCTGAGAAAATGGCTTCCATGCAGAGACATTATTTCACTGCTGTTTGACATCATTGTTTCGGTAATACAGGTTGGTTGGAAGTACATTACCTTAGTACTTTTTAGGGAACATGTGGACACATTGTTCATGCAATAGGCGCAGCTGTTCAGTTGTACAACAAAGCGGCATTGTTTAGATGTACGGTTGGGGTTTGTTATAGTTGCATGTTTCTATCCATGTGAATTTATTATGTGTTTTTATTACATATATACACAGATGTTCATATAGCCTAGGTGTATTTGAAACCTGTTATACAGTGCACAGCAGGGTCTATAGCACTGTACTCTGTAAGTCTCACTCACCTTCCAAATCATAGCAGATCCACTTCAGGCTGGGGCTTGCATCAGGGGACAGGACTGTGGAGGTAATCTCTCCATAGCTGTAACCCCTCTCTCCCCGGACAGAGTGCTGCATGTATGTGCCCACATCTGCCCTGCTCATTCCTTCATACTCCCTGCAGTCTCTGTCAGCCCTTGTTTTTCCCATCCTCGACATTATTCAGATCTTCAGTTCCATCCTGTATCTACAAACAGCTGATGTTTTTTCAGGTTTAAGCACTTACTGTACATTATACTCCACATGATGGTTGCTATACTGGTGTACAGTAACTTATAATATCACATATTCTGCTGTTTCTAAATCTTTGTTTCGTTTTACATGTTATTCAGAATATAAAATCTTTTTTTTTGGAGTGGGGAACCAGTTGTCTGCATTTCAGTGATTTCTTATGGGAAGTTTTGCTTTGGTTTAAAAGTGGATTTGGATTCCAAGCGTGGTCCCGGAACGAATTATGCTCAAAATCCAAGGCACCACTGTACAATATTAGGCCATCGCTGTGACCTAGTATTATGGCCACCATATAGTAGTTAAGTCCCCCATAAGGTCCCCTTCAACTCTGTTCCCTCCCATATAGTGGTTGGGCCTCTCTATGTTCCCATATAGTAGTTAGGACCCCTCTGTGCTTCCATATAGTAGTTAGGACCCCCTTTGTGCATCCTTATAATAGTTAGGTCTCACTGTTCAGGTAATTGTAGTAAAAAATAATCCAGTGGTGGTTGCCGGAATTCTTTACTACTCTTGCCTGGATTTTCCTACCACGAGCACCACTGACCAGCAGAGTGACACCTTTCTACGCTATGCAGGTAGACCACCAATAGATAGAATCCCCCAAGTAGCAACCTCCCTCCCCTAGTAGTTAGTTTTCCCAGTATCTTTCTGGTAATTAGTCACTTTCTCATCTCTGATATCACCTTGAAGTTAGTGGTGGACTCTAATAAGGCCGTATTACATGGCCCAATATTTAGGAGCAAGCAAGCTCCAACTTGTCTGGTCAGGGTTCTCCTGCTCCTCATCCCTCGCTCACTGTCAGTGCTATTACACTCACAGACATGGAGCGAGGAGCTGTGGGAAGGGCTGCCAGGACGATCTTTTGATCGTCCAGATTCCCCATAGAAGAGAGCAGTGGTCTGCTGCCACTTCTTCTATTACATTTAGTGAGAGCCAGCAAACCATCACTATTGTTGTCATTTTTATTCAACATGCTGAAAGACAACGATCAGCCAACATTATGCATGTCGGCTGATCATTGTCTTTCAGCATGAGCTAGTACACAAAACGATTATCAGCCAGAAAGGCCAATAATCGTCCAAGTACAGCCGATAATCTTTTCGTGTAATAGGGCCCTTAGGACATGTATGGGAATGTAAGGCAAGACAGACAACTCTTGAGAAGGAAGGTTTACCCATTTCATCTTTTTAACAGCAATAAAGGGACTGCATAAAAAAAGCTGCCTGCCCATATAACAATATAAGTGAGTGATCTGGCAGCAGCAATAGCTCGCACAGCAGAGACTTCCCACAGGAGGCATTAGTTAAAAAAAAGAACCTTGAAACACGACTAGAGATTACACAGGTCAACAGTATTTTTGGGGCCAAAGATATTTCAACGAATTTAGGGTAACTTTGGGGTGCTGATTCTGAATATGTCATCAGTTTTGCCAGATTGGCTCAAGTTTTTGAGAATTTTCGTGAAATGTGTTTAAAAAAAAAGACGTAATTTGCTACACGCGCATTAACTTTATTGCTATTGTCATGAATACAATAAATTTTACAAAGTAAATGTTGATTTTAGTTTATTTTAACTAGTTTTAGAAAGTAATCTTCAAAAATGAACAAGACATGAAAAAAAACTTGAGCCAATCTGGCAAAACTGATAGCATATTCAGAATCAGCACCCCCAAAATACCCCAAAATCATCAAAATATTTTGGACACCAGTAAATTTTTTTTTTTTTGTTGACCTGTGTTATCAATCAAATTAGACTAATAGGAGTGGTTACCCACCTATGGTTCGTCTGACAATCCCTAGTTATGTGTCAGTTGAATATGATAGTTACTTCCAATAGGTGGCACTAGAGAACAGTTTTTTCCTTCTGGAGGAGAGCTAATTTTCATAGCTTTTTCCCAGGGAGCATTGCCTGACCTATAGGATATTCGTGAGAAACACTGCCCCCTCAGACCACTTAAGGGTATGACTTTTTAAAAAGGGTATGTCACCTTATTAAAAAGTCACTGGAATTTCAATGAAATACAGTAGTAACAAACACATGAAAACAAAAATAACCCTCCCTTGTTACCCCCCAAATGTCTGCACCCATGGCATATAATGTACTTGTCTTTTAGCCGTTATGACCTTTACAGGCGGCGGATAGAGCTGCCAAGTCCAGTTTTCGCAGATTTCTTTGAGCTTTTTTACTTGACAGATTATTTGTCTCAGGTGTTCAGGTTGATATTTCATACCCGGCAATTTATATGAAAATTATAAGAAAATAAAATGAGACGTCGTCATACAGAAACACCAACATAGCTCACTGCTAGAGTCTACAAAGGTTCTTAAAAATTCTATTACGCCGCTCGTATAAACCACCAGCAGGACTATAATGAGCCTCAGGATGTGATATAGGGTAATACGGGGCTATAATTGTTCCCGGTGACACTTTTGGAAAACTCGTACAATACAACTTTTCTTCTCCTTTTAATATTTCATAAAGCAATAACCTTCTTCAAATATTAGAGTCACCGACTGTGGCTTTCTGGCTATCAGATCTAGCGTATGCCACCATGTCAGGGTCTGTAAATGGCCGTAATGCATTTTAATATCTTTTTCTAGTGAGTTGGGTCATTTATCAGTGTAATAGAGTCCTTCACCAGTCCAGCACTATGTAAAAAGAAGGAAAAGGATTTTGTTATTGGGGGTCGATCATCTATTGATCATGATTCTATACCTAGGTGGTCTCCAACCAATATCACTCTAGTTATAAATCCTTGTGTACGTGGCCAACAAACTATGGCTCTCTAGGTGTTGCAAAACTACATATCCCTGTGTAGGTGGTCCATTATTAAGCTTAAAAGGGATATCCTCAAAGTAAAAGCACAGTCCAAACTGGGAAGATTATTATGGAGCAGGAGGAGCTCAGCAGATTGATATATATATATATATATATGTATATGTGTAATGGTGCGTTCACACAGAGAAATTTATGTGACAGATTTTCTAAGCCAAAGCAAGGAGTGGATTTGAAAAGAGGATAGATCTCAGTATTTTCTTTATGACCTGTTCCCTGTTTATAGTCTGTTCCTGGCTTTGGCTTCAAAGATCTGTCAGATAAATCTGTCTGTGTAAATGCACCATTAGTGGAAGACCACTCAGTACAGTTCAACTAGTCAATTATTCATGGAAAACACCTATAAATCTAGGACCCAAACAATCATGTAAAGGACCATAACTAATGTCCCCACATGTCACTTAGACCAAACTACACCAATTGTACACATGGGGAACCCAAAATAAGAATTAATAAAATCCAAAGTCTATTATTAGCCAAATTGTAAGTTTATTAAATCAATCACAGAAAACAACATTAAAAACAAGACCTGGGGAGGCGGGAGACCAAGCACCCGGGACAAATAAATATAAAGTGCCAATGCATCCAGAAAATGTGTGTACAATTTATAATTCATCCAGCATAACGTGCATAATAAAGTGACAGTGCCAGTTGCTACAGTACGCTGATAAGAATCACATGTAAACAAGCAAGTCCGTATGGATGACAGGTAATTACCAGTTTGTATACCAAGTCCCAGTGCAGTGGTCCCCACCTCACACTCCAACGCCGTTTCGCTCTCTAAGCTTCGTCAGGGAGTAATGAGGTGGGGGTCCAGAGTTCCTATATACCCATCCAGTGACAGGGATTGGCCGTATGAGATAAGCAACACCTGGGTCGCATATTACCTGGCGATCCCCTTAACGCCGTGCACACCCTGCCACGGACCCGCCGGGCGGAAGCGGAAGTGACGTCAGGCGTGATGACGCCGTTCGGCAGACACGTTCCCACCCGACGTCCCGAGGCACACTGCGCATGCGCACGGGATCGCACACGACCCGGCGGCCATCTTTGAAATGGGAAACATTGTGGGCAATAGGTAACACATGTAAGTATGAAGATGCCAATATACAGAAATAGATATAAATGGTTATAAGTGCAATAACAGAAAAGAAGGGCTATGAAAATACACAACAAGAGCGCTATAAGTACAAAAATAAAAAAGCAGACACTAATTCATAACTGCAATAAGATGGTGCAAATGGGAAATAATATGAGCAATGGGTAACACCTGTAGATAAATAAGCGCCATATACAGAGACAAATAGCTATAGGGGCAGTAATAAATATACAGAGCTTTATACATACCCATGAAAAGCTCTATAGGTACATTAATGCAAAAACAGACACTAAGTCAAGATTAAAAAAGTGATAAGTGCTGAAAGGATAAAACATAAAACAACCATGCAAAATAAAAAGTGCCAAGTGCCAGTGCAGGTGCAAGTGCAAATAGTGCAGATAAAAGTGCCAGTGCTAGCAAGCAGAGTAAGTATTAAAAGGCAAGATGAGAAAAACTATGCAATGATTGAAGTGATATGCCAAAAGAAATATATGTGAATGCGCATAGGTAAGTGCTAACTGTGATAGTGTGGTGCTGAAATGTGAACTAAAGAAATATGTGTACATATGACCATCAATGTGATAAATGGCAATGATGTTGTACTGGTGATAAGTCTCATGTGTTCATCATCAATATATGTCATTGTATCAAAAGGCACCCAATAATATGTAGAAAGAGTTACTACCCTTATATGTAAATCTATATGTGTAAAACATACCAAACCCTGGACCCCCAATTACAACAGGTCAAAAAACTAATTTGTTGAATAAAAACACTATAAAAACAGAAGGCAGCATGGCATGTTAGTCGGTTGTTAAACCAATAAGGTAATGTCCTAATGGATATGATCAGGGCCTAATGGATATGATCAGGGCCCGAAGAATGAGAGGAACTAATGTCGTATCAAGTTGTTATCACGGTTAAACCAGTACAGTGTGGATGGGTCTGTCCTGTATAGATCAAAGGTAACTGGCATGGTAATGATATGTGACTAAGTCGAATGATGGGGCTGAGTCCTGATAATATTTGCCTACAATCAACATGTCACAAAAAACATTTTTATATATGGTTCATTGGTGGACAAGAGGGCAAGGGAGTGTAGTGGGAATCAGCCAGATCAGAAATGAATGTGAATGATGTAGACTGGATGCCCACAGACAAGGATATGATCCCAGAGTCATGACAAAATCAAGTATGATGATATTATAGTAGAGGTGACCAGGAGAGAAATAATGTGGGTGACATGCAGCAAAGCCATATGCGCCGCCATCGAAAACATGGCAACGCAGATGTGCCAGGGCCACATGTCAACCGCATCCAGCCTTTTACTAGTAATGGATGATCATGTTACAAGAAGCATGCAAAGGAGAATCTTTCATTCAAACCTCTTGGTTGTACGGTCTTTAACACTGTCATCCATTTGCTTTCTATTTGTAATAACCGTCTTGTGATGTCACCCCCTCTGATCCCCAGATTTACGCGATCAATGCCTTTGATTTTCAGGCCCCGATGGTCACTCGCATGTTCTTTCATAAAGTGTCTTGGAATAGGTTTTAATTTTTCCAGTTCCCACGGATCAGTTCTTTCCAGATTGGCAGTTCGTTTAATATCCCTGACATGTTCCAGGATCCTGACCTTTAGTTGTCGTGAAGTCATCCCTATATATAGGAGACCGCATGGGCAGGAGGCCTGGTAGATTACTCTCTCTGTTGTGCATGTGATATGATGGACCACTTTGTACTCCCTCAGTCCTGTGGAGTCAAAAAAGCTGTTACCGATATTCACATACGAACAGGCAGTACAGTTGTTGCAGGTGTAACATCCCCATTTTGGGCCCCTGGACTGGAATATATAGTTAGAGCGGGGTGAAACATAGTGGCTTTTAACCAATATGTCACCCAAATTTTTGCACCGCTTAGCTGTCACCAGTGGAAAGTCAGGGATAAACTGTGTGATCTCCCTGTCCTGTTTCAATATGGGCCAGTGTCTCTTAAAAATGTCCACCATTTCATGCCATCTTGAATGATAGTTGGTTATAATCCGAGTTTTACCTGAGTCTTGGCGTCGTGGTTTAGATGTTAGTAAGTCTCTCCTGTTGCATGATTTGGCAAATTGGTACCCCTCTTCAATATCTGTTTGATTATATCCCCTTTTACGGAATCTGTCCTTCATATCCCTCGCCTGTGTCTCGAATTCCTGATCATTATCACAAATTCTCCTTGTGCGTATAAATTGTCCCTTTGGTATGCCCCGGATCGTGTGTCGAGGATGGGCTGAAGAAGCATGGAGTAAAGCATTAACACTGGTGGATTTACGATATAATGTGGTTTCCAGTTTCCCCCCCATACCTACCTTGATTTTGATGTCAAGAAATTCAACCTCCTGTTGTGATATCTGCCAAGTTAGCCGGATGTTTTTGTCATTGTTGTTTAGATCATATAGATGCCGTTCCAGAGACTCACGGGATCCCTGCCAGATGAAAAAAATGTCGTCGATGAATCTCATCCAGGAGACGACAATGCCGTCCCCCGGACGAGATCCACCTTATTCAATCTCCCTTTCCCAGTGGCCAAGAAATAAATTTGCATATGATGGCGCACAAGTCGCCCCCATTGCCACGCCACGGGTTTGTAAATAAAAGCGATCCTTAAAGGTAAAATAATTATGGGTAAGTACAAATTGCATTAAATCCACAATTAGTCCCCGTAATCCAGGATCCATACCTTGAACCTCCAAGAACTTTTGCACTGCCTCCATACCATGCCGGTGATCGATGCATGTATATAACGATTCAACATCGCAACAGACTAGATACATATCCTGTTCCAAAATGACGTCCTCAATTCGTTGTAAGACCTCCGTGGAGTCTCTGGTGAAAGAGGGTAAGGTTACCACAATAGACTTCAGATAAAAATCAATAAAGCGGCATACATTCTCACATAGGCCACCACGGCCTGAAACAATTGGCCTACCGGGAGGATTTTTCTGATCCTTATGAACCTTTGGTAATAAATATAAGGTTGGGATCACCGGGTTGCTGGTTCTCATGCCTTCAAAAACTGTTTTCGTTATTATGCCGTCGGTCAGTGCTTGGTCTAAAATGTTTGTGAGTTGTCCCTGAAAAAGGGTCGTGGGATTAGCATCCAGTTTGCGATAGCAATTACGATCATTCAACTGTCTGTACACCTCCCGCTCGTATGCCTCCACTGGCCAGATTACCACGTTCCCACCCTTATCTGCAGGTTTGATTATTATGTTTTTTAAAGCGGCCAGTTCTTGTAGTGCCCTGCGTTGAGATGAAGATAGATTATCATACCTGCGTTGTTCTGAAAGGTGTTCAAGGTCTTCTAATACAAGACGTACAAAAATTTCCACTGCTGGACTCAGTGCTAAGGGTGGGAACGTGGTGGACCTTCTTTTTATATAATCAGGAAACTTGCTGGGGCCCTCCAGTTGCTCTGCCCATAGCTCCTCCAGTGCCCTTAACGCCTCCAATTCCTCTTCTGCTGTAAATAGACAATGTTGATTTTTAGAGAAATGTTTTTTTAACAATAATTTCCTGGCAAACAAAAAAACATCCTTAGTGGCCACAAATCTGTCAAATCTGGCTGCGGGGCTGAATGACAGGCCCAAAGATAAAACAGACAACTGTGCTGGAGAGAGGGAAATATTAGATAAATTGAGTACCTTAAGTTGTTGTTGATCATTGCCCTCATTGGTCCGATATTCCTTCCTCTTTGCTCCTCTTCTCCCATATGATTGTTCTCGATAATTAGATTCCAGAGATGTGGCATTGGAGGCCTGTGAGGAGTTGCTCACCAGTGATTGGGTGGAGGGTGTTCTCATCAATTGACCATTTTGTCTCCATCTGAAGACCCGTCCATTCGTATGGTCCTGTACATCACGTTGATATTTCCTTGATTTTAAATTCTGAATCTCTGTTTCCCATTTCTGTAGGTCCTTCTTCAGGGATGATTCAAATAGATCCAATGTCTCCGTGGTAATAGAAGACTTCAGCTGCTCCTGTAAGACCCCAATTTTTGTCTCCATGCTTTCTACTTTCTTGGTTTCCATCCCAATCAGTAGTTGCATGAAGGTCCTGGAGCATAAAGTACATGCCTCCTCCCATTTTTTCTTTACTATTTCATCCTCCACTACAAAAGATGGCAGTACTGGGACACGTAGTCCTCTTGGTACCAAATTCTTAGCTACATACTGTTCCAAAGCCGCTCGATTCCACCATGACCGTGTTCGCTTATGCCATGCCTCTCTCAAACTTCTTTGAGTGTCCACAGCTTCCTGTGAATCCGTGGAGATGCTGCCTCCATCATTAAAAACCTGTGAGAGTTGCAGTGTCCATTCACTGTCTTTGATGCGTAAATCCATAATGGAAGTTGTTCCTAGAAGAACCACAAAATATGAAAAACACCTATAAATCTAGGACCCAAACAATCATGTAAAGGACCATAACTAATGTCCCCACATGTCACTTAGACCAAACTACACCAATTGTACACATGGGGAACCCAAAATAAGAATTAATAAAATCCAAAGTCTATTATTAGCCAAATTGTAAGTTTATTAAATCAATCACAGAAAACAACATTAAAAACAAGACCTGGGGAGGCGGGAGACCAAGCACCCGGGACAAATAAATATAAAGTGCCAATGCATCCAGAAAATGTGTGTACAATTTATAATTCATCCAGCATAACGTGCATAATAAAGTGACAGTGCCAGTTGCTACAGTACGCTGATAAGAATCACATGTAAACAAGCAAGTCCGTATGGATGACAGGTAATTACCAGTTTGTATACCAAGTCCCAGTGCAGTGGTCCCCACCTCACACTCCAACGCCGTTTCGCTCTCTAAGCTTCGTCAGGGAGTAATGAGGTGGGGGTCCAGAGTTCCTATATACCCATCCAGTGACAGGGATTGGCCGTATGAGATAAGCAACACCTGGGTCGCATATTACCTGGCGATCCCCTTAACGCCGTGCACACCCTGCCACGGACCCGCCGGGCGGAAGCGGAAGTGACGTCAGGCGTGATGACGCCGTTCGGCAGACACGTTCCCACCCGACGTCCCGAGGCACACTGCGCATGCGCACGGGATCGCACACGACCCGGCGGCCATCTTTGAAATGGGAAACATTGTGGGCAATAGGTAACACATGTAAGTATGAAGATGCCAATATACAGAAATAGATATAAATGGTTATAAGTGCAATAACAGAAAAGAAGGGCTATGAAAATACACAACAAGAGCGCTATAAGTACAAAAATAAAAAAGCAGACACTAATTCATAACTGCAATAAGATGGTGCAAATGGGAAATAATATGAGCAATGGGTAACACCTGTAGATAAATAAGCGCCATATACAGAGACAAATAGCTATAGGGGCAGTAATAAATATACAGAGCTTTATACATACCCATGAAAAGCTCTATAGGTACATTAATGCAAAAACAGACACTAAGTCAAGATTAAAAAAGTGATAAGTGCTGAAAGGATAAAACATAAAACAACCATGCAAAATAAAAAGTGCCAAGTGCCAGTGCAGGTGCAAGTGCAAATAGTGCAGATAAAAGTGCCAGTGCTAGCAAGCAGAGTAAGTATTAAAAGGCAAGATGAGAAAAACTATGCAATGATTGAAGTGATATGCCAAAAGAAATATATGTGAATGCGCATAGGTAAGTGCTAACTGTGATAGTGTGGTGCTGAAATGTGAACTAAAGAAATATGTGTACATATGACCATCAATGTGATAAATGGCAATGATGTTGTACTGGTGATAAGTCTCATGTGTTCATCATCAATATATGTCATTGTATCAAAAGGCACCCAATAATATGTAGAAAGAGTTACTACCCTTATATGTAAATCTATATGTGTAAAACATACCAAACCCTGGACCCCCAATTACAACAGGTCAAAAAACTAATTTGTTGAATAAAAACACTATAAAAACAGAAGGCAGCATGGCATGTTAGTCGGTTGTTAAACCAATAAGGTAATGTCCTAATGGATATGATCAGGGCCTAATGGATATGATCAGGGCCCGAAGAATGAGAGGAACTAATGTCGTATCAAGTTGTTATCACGGTTAAACCAGTACAGTGTGGATGGGTCTGTCCTGTATAGATCAAAGGTAACTGGCATGGTAATGATATGTGACTAAGTCGAATGATGGGGCTGAGTCCTGATAATATTTGCCTACAATCAACATGTCACAAAAAACATTTTTATATATGGTTCATTGGTGGACAAGAGGGCAAGGGAGTGTAGTGGGAATCAGCCAGATCAGAAATGAATGTGAATGATGTAGACTGGATGCCCACAGACAAGGATATGATCCCAGAGTCATGACAAAATCAAGTATGATGATATTATAGTAGAGGTGACCAGGAGAGAAATAATGTGGGTGACATGCAGCAAAGCCATATGCGCCGCCATCGAAAACATGGCAACGCAGATGTGCCAGGGCCACATGTCAACCGCATCCAGCCTTTTACTAGTAATGGATGATCATGTTACAAGAAGCATGCAAAGGAGAATCTTTCATTCAAACCTCTTGGTTGTACGGTCTTTAACACTGTCATCCATTTGCTTTCTATTTGTAATAACCGTCTTGTGATGTCACCCCCTCTGATCCCCAGATTTACGCGATCAATGCCTTTGATTTTCAGGCCCCGATGGTCACTCGCATGTTCTTTCATAAAGTGTCTTGGAATAGGTTTTAATTTTTCCAGTTCCCACGGATCAGTTCTTTCCAGATTGGCAGTTCGTTTAATATCCCTGACATGTTCCAGGATCCTGACCTTTAGTTGTCGTGAAGTCATCCCTATATATAGGAGACCGCATGGGCAGGAGGCCTGGTAGATTACTCTCTCTGTTGTGCATGTGATATGATGGACCACTTTGTACTCCCTCAGTCCTGTGGAGTCAAAAAAGCTGTTACCGATATTCACATACGAACAGGCAGTACAGTTGTTGCAGGTGTAACATCCCCATTTTGGGCCCCTGGACTGGAATATATAGTTAGAGCGGGGTGAAACATAGTGGCTTTTAACCAATATGTCACCCAAATTTTTGCACCGCTTAGCTGTCACCAGTGGAAAGTCAGGGATAAACTGTGTGATCTCCCTGTCCTGTTTCAATATGGGCCAGTGTCTCTTAAAAATGTCCACCATTTCATGCCATCTTGAATGATAGTTGGTTATAATCCGAGTTTTACCTGAGTCTTGGCGTCGTGGTTTAGATGTTAGTAAGTCTCTCCTGTTGCATGATTTGGCAAATTGGTACCCCTCTTCAATATCTGTTTGATTATATCCCCTTTTACGGAATCTGTCCTTCATATCCCTCGCCTGTGTCTCGAATTCCTGATCATTATCACAAATTCTCCTTGTGCGTATAAATTGTCCCTTTGGTATGCCCCGGATCGTGTGTCGAGGATGGGCTGAAGAAGCATGGAGTAAAGCATTAACACTGGTGGATTTACGATATAATGTGGTTTCCAGTTTCCCCCCCATACCTACCTTGATTTTGATGTCAAGAAATTCAACCTCCTGTTGTGATATCTGCCAAGTTAGCCGGATGTTTTTGTCATTGTTGTTTAGATCATATAGATGCCGTTCCAGAGACTCACGGGATCCCTGCCAGATGAAAAAAATGTCGTCGATGAATCTCATCCAGGAGACGACAATGCCGTCCCCCGGACGAGATCCACCGTATTCAATCTCCCTTTCCCAGTGGCCAAGAAATAAATTTGCATATGATGGCGCACAAGTCGCCCCCATTGCCACGCCACGGGTTTGTAAATAAAAGCGATCCTTAAAGGTAAAATAATTATGGGTAAGTACAAATTGCATTAAATCCACAATTAGTCCCCGTAATCCAGGATCCATACCTTGAACCTCCAAGAACTTTTGCACTGCCTCCATACCATGCCGGTGATCGATGCATGTATATAACGATTCAACATCGCAACAGACTAGATACATATCCTGTTCCAAAATGACGTCCTCAATTCGTTGTAAGACCTCCGTGGAGTCTCTGGTGAAAGAGGGTAAGGTTACCACAATAGACTTCAGATAAAAATCAATAAAGCGGCATACATTCTCACATAGGCCACCACGGCCTGAAACAATTGGCCTACCGGGAGGATTTTTCTGATCCTTATGAACCTTTGGTAATAAATATAAGGTTGGGATCACCGGGTTGCTGGTTCTCATGCCTTCAAAAACTGTTTTCGTTATTATGCCGTCGGTCAGTGCTTGGTCTAAAATGTTTGTGAGTTGTCCCTGAAAAAGGGTCGTGGGATTAGCATCCAGTTTGCGATTGCAATTACGATCATTCAACTGTCTGTACACCTCCCGCTCGTATGCCTCCACTGGCCAGATTACCACGTTCCCACCCTTATCTGCAGGTTTGATTATTATGTTTTTTAAAGCGGCCAGTTCTTGTAGTGCCCTGCGTTGAGATGAAGATAGATTATCATACCTGCGTTGTTCTGAAAGGTGTTCAAGGTCTTCTAATACAAGACGTACAAAAATTTCCACTGCTGGACTCAGTGCTAAGGGTGGGAACGTGGTGGACCTTCTTTTTATATAATCAGGAAACTTGCTGGGGCCCTCCAGTTGCTCTGCCCATAGCTCCTCCAGTGCCCTTAACGCCTCCAATTCCTCTTCTGCTGTAAATAGACAATGTTGATTTTTGCCAATTCCCAGGGAGCATTGCCTGACCTATAGGATATTCGTGAGAAACACTGCCCCCTCAGACCACTTAAGGGTATGACTTTTTAAAAAGGGTATGTCACCTTATTAAAAAGTCACTGGAATTTCAATGAAATACAGTAGTAACAAACACATGAAAACAAAAATAACCCTCCCTTGTTACCCCCCAAATGTCTGCACCCATGGCATATAATGTACTTGTCTTTTAGCCGTTATGACCTTTACAGGCGGCGGATAGAGCTGCCAAGTCCAGTTTTCGCAGATTTCTTTGAGCTTTTTTACTTGACAGATTATTTGTCTCAGGTGTTCAGGTTGATATTTCATACCCGGCAATTTATATGAAAATTATAAGAAAATAAAATGAGACGTCGTCATACAGAAACACCAACATAGCTCACTGCTAGAGTCTACAAAGGTTCTTAAAAATTCTATTACGCCGCTCGTATAAACCACCAGCAGGACTATAATGAGCCTCAGGATGTGATATAGGGTAATACGGGGCTATAATTGTTCCCGGTGACACTTTTGGAAAACTCGTACAATACAACTTTTCTTCTCCTTTTAATATTTCATAAAGCAATAACCTTCTTCAAATATTAGAGTCACCGACTGTGGCTTTCTGGCTATCAGATCTAGCGTATGCCACCATGTCAGGGTCTGTAAATGGCCGTAATGCATTTTAATATCTTTTTCTAGTGAGTTGGGTCATTTATCAGTGTAATAGAGTCCTTCACCAGTCCAGCACTATGTAAAAAGAAGGAAAAGGATTTTGTTATTGGGGGTCGATCATCTATTGATCATGATTCTATACCTAGGTGGTCTCCAACCAATATCACTCCAGCTATAAATCCTTGTGTACGTGGCCAACAAACTATGGCTCTCTAGGTGTTGCAAAACTACATATCCCTGTGTAGGTGGTCCATTATTAAGCTTAAAAGGGATATCCTCAAAGTAAAAGCACAGTCCAAACTGGGAAGATTATTATGGAGCAGGAGGAGCTCAGCAGATTGATATATATATATATGTGTGTGTGTGTAATGGTGCGTTCACACAGAGAAATTTATGTGACAGATTTTCTAAGCCAAAGCAAGGAGTGGATTTGAAAAGAGGATAGATCTCAGTATTTTCTTTATGACCTGTTCCCTGTTTATAGTCTGTTCCTGGCTTTGGCTTCAAAGATCTGTCAGATAAATCTGTCTGTGTAAATGCACCATTAGTGGAAGACCACTCAGTACAGTTCAACTAGTCAATTATTCATGGAAGCCTAAGCCCATTCAGGGCCTAGGAGTCCAGTGGGTAGTGTCTACTGAGTGTCAAGTGTCTACTGAGTAGGACCGCCCACTGGACTCCTAAATAAGAATGAGCAGAGGCTTAACTGAAAATGTAACCACCAGCAAGTGTGGATCTACTGTGTTACCTAACTGGTTTGACTTAAGGTTACTCCTGATGGTGTTGTCTAAGTAACCCCATTTTTTTCTCTATACAGTGAATGTACCACATGAATACATATATTTAGTTTTCCATAAACCTTATTAGTACTGCAGCGCTGATTCCGCCTGTCTGGCAGCACGAGATAACGCACAGAGCCAGTCCCGGACTGGAGCTGACACAGAGGTGGGTGCACAGGGATGCACAGGGATGCAAGCCACTTTATTAAAAACAGCACATTTGTCCTCATTTACATATATATATATGTATATGTTACACATCAGATTTTACCAACTTTGTTTCATACTACCTATAAATAAACAATGCTGGACAGTATTCTACATATATCAAAAAGATACTTTATTGATTACAAACAACAAAAATTTCGTCTTATTTAAAAACATATGTTAAAAAGGGAGCAGAAACCCATACAATACATACATCAGATGGTATACAGGGCAGAATAATAAATAATAAGATAATAAATACTGTACTAGCTATATATTAAACCATTGATGGTATATCCATTGACCCACAGAGGTAGGAAAGAGCAAAAAAAGGAAGAATAAATAAATAATAAATGTGGATGATCCAACCAAAATAAACAAAATAAGGAAAATCTGTATAACTGAAACTGCAAGTGCAATCTAAAGTGCAAAGTGCAATACCATGTGTAATGTCAAAACCATACAAGTGTATGATCCAACCTCTGGGTATATAGTATATATACCTGCCCAGTACCACCACTCACCCAATGCTGCGTTTCGCTGGTTGACCCTTGATAAAGCTTGCACAGCGAAACGCAGCGTTGGGTGAGTGGTGGTACTGGGCAGGTATATATACTATATACCCAGAGGTTGGATCATACACTTGTATGGTTTTGACATTACACATGGTATTGCACTTTGCACTTTAGATTGCACTTGCAGTTTCAGTTATACAGATTTTCCTTATTTTGTTTATTTTGGTTGGATCATCCACATTTATTATTTATTTATTCTTCCTTTTTTTGCTCTTTCCTACCTCTGTGGGTCAATGGATATACCATCAATGGTTTAATATATAGCTAGTACAGTATTTATTATCTTTTTTTCTGCCCTGTATACCATCTGATGTATGTATTGTATGGGTTTCTGCTCCCTTTTTAACATATGTTTTTAAATAAGACGAAATTTTTGTTGTTTGTAATCAATAAAGTATCTTTTTGATATATGTAGAATACTGTCCAGCATTGTTTATTTATAGGTAGTATGCATTATTCTTGATGCTTATGGGCATAGAACTATTGGTAGTTCAAACTTGTCGGTTAATTCAACTTTGTTTCATGCCATAGGACAGTGAGGGGCTACAAAGTGAGTTTCTCTCTCTTTTTCTTTGTAGAGCATATGCTACATTGCACAGACAGCCTGTTGATTTTAGTGGGCATGGTGTAATTATTTATTTGTCCTGCGGAGGCACTGCATGGAAACTGAACAGTAACTACTGATTTACCTTACATACTAGAGCTGAACTCTGGGGGAGAGGTCCCTGCAATGGTACTGTATACTGTATGAGTAGGACCCCATTCTAGCAAAAAAATGGATTGTCTAAGATAATTTAAGGGTTTGCATAATTTATACCCTTTGTATACTGTTGTATATATTTCATAAGCCAACAAATAGATACTAAGCTGAAGCTAAAGTGTGTGTGTATATATATATATATATATATATATATATATATATATATAATCACTTTGAGGTGATAGACGGACAGAGGAACAGCTTCTCACATAAACAACGTCTTGGGTAAGCACATTCCTGCTCAGCGTGAACTTTCTGTCAGAAATTGCTAGAAGCCCAAAATGTCACTTTCTCTCCCAGGAGGATCTGCCTCCAGACACAAGTTGCTCTCATCTTCTGACTTGTCAATGTCACAGGAAGGAAATCCTGCTTTCTTCCTAGTTCCATTACAGAAATCATTGCGCTGTCATAAAGCCATTCTCCCCATCCCCCGGACCGGAGCGCAGAGACTGCAGAGAAAATACTCCAAAAAAAGAAATTTATTACAAACAGAAGAAATGAGAAAGGGAATTTGCTTATATAGAGTAATTTAACCCCATCTTACACCCTGCTGTAAATGTACAGCGCTGAGCAGGAGGGTCTTATAGATTTATAGAGTTAATGTTTAATCTAAATATAGACGACAATATCTACAACTTTCCTATACACTTTGACTTTGCCTTTTGTCATGACCTGCGCTTGGTGAATGGGAACACTCTAGTTTACATTCAGAGGTAGTAACCCTGTACAAAGAAAGTCCTGAGACAATTGTATCTAGTCTATAGACAAGGCTCTGTGAGCTCTACAGCCTGGACTCCAGACTGATAGGTTGTACATAGCTAGTCCTGCTCTCAGCATTGTTTAGATACTGTGCAGTTAGGTAGTGGGACAGACGTCTCTGCAGGATTCAGTCCACACCAAGGATTGGTATAAATGTCCGCAGCCAGTTTTATTTCTCAGGTAAAAAAACTGAAAACAAAACAGCAAAATAAAAACCTATGCCTGTCCGGCTCTAACTAAACATAAATGCTGCTGGCTAACCCAGTGCAAGCCTGGTATCTGGCACCAACAAAACAATAGATAGCAAAGTCCATGCAAAATGACGCACTTTGTAGAGCAGGGCTCTCACAGACTCTTGGCCTGAGCTCTCAGGCAGAGAGAGAGGCAGCTGAGCACATTGCAGATTCTTATAAGGCCATCACACCTGTGTCCTGATTACTCTCACTCAGAACTCTTATGACCCGGACTGTCTGATGTGGCCTGGACATCAGCACCCATTACCGGGTCTCACACCAGACCTATATAAAGTGTTACCTGCTGGCTGCTTTATAAGAAAACTTGGGGAAATATAGAATCCATCCACAACCTCTCCACATTGTCTGTTACATTACCCAGTGATGAAACTTTAGTAAGCGGTAGATACTGTAGATAGGAGATAGATAGATAGATAGATAGATAGATAGATAGATAGATAGATAGATAGATAGATAGATAGATAGGTAACACAATAGTGGTGCACAGCAGTAAATGTGGATGCCAGTAGTAAGGAAACTCAATCCCAGTTCTTACTTCAAATAGACAAACAGAGACTCCATAGCACTCCAAAAAGTACTGAAAATCAGTGTCTTTTATCCCATGCAGATTAATAGCAATATGCAACCTTTCCAGCAAGGCATAAAAGACACAGTTTGATTTTCACTACTTCTTGGATTGCTAGAGTCTCTGTTTGCCTAGATACAGTCGACTGTATATTGAATAGATAGATAGATAATAGGAGATAGATATTAAATAGATAATATAGATAATTTGAAAAAATTTCTATTATTTAATTCCCATTGTGGACCCTGACATTTCTCTCTGTGATGTTCAGCTGACTATCTTTCTATCACGTGTCTCGTCGGTGGATGTGACGGGTCTGCCAGCAGTATGTGTTCACCATATAAAATAACCGGCGGCCTCCAGCTTTCCATAACCCAATGTGATATCAGCTTCCAATAAGCCCAGCACCTGATACATGGCGTGTAGCCTTCACCTATGGCTGCCCTCACAGGTATCATGTTTAGGAGGGGTCAGTGGCCTGTAGTGTGATCTCCCTCCGAGATCAGGGTGGATTGTGTTTCCTCCATCTCGGAGAAGATTATATGTTACCTACAATGTATTATATATTCATCTCAGATGGAATTCCCTCTCTTCTCTAGGGGACACTACCACACAACTAGTCATAATGTTGATGACAATGAAAACTGGCTGCTGCAGAAGAGCTTACAATCTAATTCACTTGTGACCATCTGAACATCTGAAACTATCTATAAAATATCTGATTTCTTCATATTCCATATCCTTTGTCTTTAAGACGCTATGCTCCCTACTTAGTCTGACCGTCCTCTGATTCCCATGGACAAGGTCACTCAGTTATATGTTCTCCGCTCAGACACTTAGCAGCACCTCACCGCCCTTCTTTGACTTTCCTCGATTCTTTCTTGGTTGTTCACCTTATGTCTTATATTCGCCACTCATCATATAACAACAATCCCCGGGGATGACTTGACTTTGCCATAAACTTTAGTCTTAAAGGAAGAAAAACTGTATTCATTACACGGGTCTATATTGATGATGACCCTTCTGGGAAAACAATAATGATCTGGGCGGTGTAATGGAGATGTATAGGTGGACATTATGCTTATCCGTCAAATGATTGTCCGCAGCCACTATTAACTAAGAAAGCAGAAAGAAGTAACATTAAATGGAAAATCTGGGTAGTGGAGACAATAGCTACTTGCTACTATGTAGAAACAGTACTGTAACCAGTGACGACTGAAACAATCTGAATGTTATACCTCATTTCTGGTGGCGACTGCAGGACAAATGCTTGGTTGGTTGGTCTAACAGAGGCAGGGCTGGCCTTAGGGTAGATGGCGCCCTGTGCGAAACCATCTTTTGGCGCCCCACCACCATTAACTATATATATATATATATATATATATATATATATATATATATATATATATATATATTCATATACAGGGACGGAGCTGTTGCTGTCACTGCAGTTGTGCTGTTTCTACAACAAAGTAGCTGTTATTTTCCAATTTTAAACGACCCGATTAAAGGGGATATCCAGGATTCAAAAACATGGCTACTATCTTTCATAAACAGCTCCATCCCAGTCCTCAGGTTATGTGAGGTATTACAACCCAGTTCCATTGATGTGAATAGAGCCAAATTGTAACATCTCACACAACTAAAATAATAATACTACATGAACATACAACAACACTCACAACACAAGACTCACAGAGGGCCCCTTCTCTGTATGAATTGCAGGTAATGTTTTTTGCAGGCACTTTTTCTTTTCTTCTGGTTTAAACATCATGAAGACTTCTCCTGGTGATGCCTCCACAGAATCTGACAGACAAACATGTTAGGCAGATGCAGCACCATCCTCATTACTATACATATCCTCATCTGTATCACTTCACACAGTAACAGAGACCCCTCTGTACCCCCATATAATCAGCATGCTCAATACATGCCCCCAAATAGTAGTCAGGCAGCTCTGTGCCCCCATATAATCAGTATGCCCAATACATGCCCCCAAATAGTAGTCAGGCAGCTCTGTGCCCCCAAATAATCAGCATGCTCAATACATGCCCCCAAATAGTAGTCAGGCAGCTCTCTGCCCCCATATAAGCAGTATACCCAATACATGCCTCCAAATAGTAGTCAGGCAGCTCTGTGCTTCCATATAAGCAGTATGCCCAATACATGCCCCCAAATAGTTGTCAGGCAGCTCTGTGCCCCTATATAAGCAGTATACCTAATACTTGCCCCCAAATAGTAGTCAGGCAGCTCTGTGCCCCTATATAAGCAGTATACCCAATACATGCCCCCAAAAAGTAGTCAGGGCCCCTCTGCCCCCGTATAAGCAGTATGCCCAGTACATGCCTCCATACTATACATGATGAGGGGACTGTGCAGGATCAGGAGAGCAGTAAAGGAAGAACTGGGGGTCTCCTGAGAGGATGGCCAAAGGAACTTACAGATTTTTATTGCCCTAAACCTGTTTTTTATGTCTGCCCTGTTAGAACTGAGCAGACTGGAGCTATGGAGTTTGCTGTCCCTCCTCCTGCTCTGCCCCTGACTTGACTGCTGCACAGGGAACCTGTTATAGGAGCCAGGACACAGGGACCACAAGAGTGGCGAAAAGAGGAGGGGGAGCGTACCCTTGGATGGGCCTGATACAATGAAGGACAGGACTGCAGGGCAGCTGTATCTATAGTAAGGGTGTGTTCACACGTACAGGATCCGCAGCAGAAAATCCGCAGCGGATCCGGTACGTGTGAACGTACCCTAAGACCGGACGGACATTGCTGCTCTCTGCATGACTCATCTCCAGGCTGCTGCTGACCTGTAATATAGTGTCAGAGATTACACTCACCTTACTGACCTTCTTACTTTCCCCCGCAGTGCTCTGTGCCAGGAACAGATCTAAGGCCTGGAAATTGAGCTGACTGCTATCAGAATGTCGCCCCCTGCAGGCAGGGAGGAGTGCTGTCTTCCCTTATGGTTTGGCTTTGAGTGCCGTAACAGAATCCAGTACCCAGACGTTGGGCGCCCCTAGCTTGCCAGGAGTGATGCGCTCTGTGCGAGCACACAGGTCGCACACTCCATAGGCCGGCCCTAAACAGAGGGACCTCAGTCGATCCGCTGATCAATACATTGACTTATTTTTAAAGCAGGGGTGGGAACCTTTGACCCTCCAGCTGTTGAAAAGCTTTAGCTTTGGCTGTCCAGGCATGATGGGAATTGTAGTTACGCAACAGTTGGGGGGGGGGGTCGAAGGTTCCCCATCCCTGTTTAAAAGGGTTGTCTAATCACAATCCCTTTAGGTTACATATAATAGTGTCCATACAGCAGCACCGTGCCTACATATCTGTCTATAGTCCCTATTTATTAGTGGCAGCAGGATATTGCCCCCTATTAGTATCACCTGCTCATCCCTGACACAAAGTAGTGCAGAGAAAAGAGAAAGAAGCTGCCATTGTCAGTCTTGTCTATCTGAATCACCAGGACACAGACAAACATTTATAGGACCCACTGGTTGGGGAGGCTAGGTAGGCTTCATGTGGAACCTGTCTGCAGGTTGTGTGCCCCTGCTTAGCAGTAGGCAGGTACGAGAACATACAAGCAGTATATGGGCACTATATGAGCCTTCGGCTGTCAGCGCATGATGGGAGTTGGAGTTTTGCAGCAGCTGGAGAGCCATAAGTTAGGGAACACTGTTCTATAGCCATGCTACAAATTTGATCTAGTATACTCCTAGTACCAGCCAGCTGTATTCAGAACCCAAGGCGCAGTATACGGTATTAATCATTGTCATCATATAATGAATTGCGGGGGATTGCTATCTATTATAGAGAAATATTGCGTGTGGGGAGGATGGGCTGAAGGCTCGCTGGCACACATGACTTGACATGACCTTGCAGAACTTGTGCTCCCTTTGTTTATCCTGTGTCTGTTTGTAGTTTATGATATTCGGAGAGGTCCCTTAGGAGCAGTGGACTGAATACATTACACTGTGGCATGAGAAGAATATAAATGTACCGCCGGGGTAATAGAAACTATAAGCAACCATTTAGACAAGTGCTATGGATTTTTGTGCTAAGGGATGGGGCTTGCTAACCTCTTCCTACCTTTGGGACATGGAGGAGAGTGCTTTAAAACACAGTGCTGTATGTAGGGAGCTGTAATCAGGTAGGAGCGGCGGATGTACCCATACCCGTGCCCAATTTTGCTGTAAAGACCACAATGTCCGGACCATGTGTTGGTACTGAGCAGGGTGTAACCAAGAATGCAACACATCCCCCAATTACATCATAATTCTACCCTATGATGCAATCAGGAGTCTTACCATATATGGTCCCCCAGAGGGCCCAGTGCTGTCTTTCTATATTGCTTGGTGTCTAGCATAGATTGATGGATAACATTTGAGAGAGTTATGTACTTGCGTATAAGGGGCAGATGGGTGTACTGTAGCGTACTGATTTACTGTAGTTGATTGTACATGATTGTTGGTGCTCTACTCCTTTCACAAGGCATGCTGGGAAGTCCATGCAGCGAGCCGGGGTAACGGGAAGAGAGTGAGGGGAGTGAGGAGAGGATGATGGTGATGGTAGTCTCTCCTGAGCGTGGCGCTGAGCTCCTCTGTGAGGGGACGCACTGAGGGCTGCAGGGGGAGAGTGTGCTATAGCTGCAGGATGGCTGGAACTTGTCACGGTCACAGGTGGGCACGAGGGCTTCTGCAGGTACAGGGGGACTCTCTGGCGCTTCCCGGGTATCTCTCTCTCTTCTGTGGCTGCTGCAGCGGTTTCTGTAGGGGGGCTGCACCCGTGTGTAAGGTGGTCGGTGGCGTGGACCTGTAGTTCCCCCGGGGCCAACCCCAAAATACCGCTGCCTGGTAATATGGCCCTTGATGGTGGTGTGGTGCAGGTGGACCAGACAACAGGGAGACAAGGAGGGAGGCAGTGTAACAACAACTCCTTTACTGTAAGACTTGCAGGTGTTATACAGTCCTTTAGCATACAGTGATGAATACTGGCGGCTTTGACTGAGCTACTGTGCTTGTGAGAGCCTGGTGGTGTGAAGAGAGACGACCTGCCTTAGGTCCTGGTCTGCCAGTACGTGTGGGACGCTGGTGAGCACTGTGATCCTGTGGACTTCTCCCCAATGGTGCTTGAGTCTGCTTCTCCCCTCCCTGTCTGCCAGGGAGCTTCCTGCAAAATTACTGGGCCGGGCCTTAGGCCACAACTTTCGGGTCCCAGAGGATCCAGGGGTCCTAGTCAATCCTACCCCCCGAATGTCAGGAAGATGGGTGCCGAGGCCTACGTTAACTCGGCTCCCTCCTACAGCCAAGTCTCTCCACTGGGTGTCTGTCTTTAGGATTCCCACTGACTGTATATGTGCTGGCCCTTTCCTGAGGGGGCACCTGACAAACTGTCTCTCAAGGTCTCTCTTTCTCTCACCTCCAGCTGTCTGTTCTCTTGCTGCTCTGTGTAAGATCTTTCTCCTTGTTCCCCTCAGCAGCTTCTCTCTGTGGTGATCTCCTGAGGTGATGTTATTCCCTCTACAGCTGGTCTCTTGTCTCCTGTCTCAGCTTGTCTCCTGTCTCACTTGTCTCTCTTGTCTCAGCTAAACACTGCAACAGCCAGCCTTATATAGGGGGCCTATCTGCATAACCACACCCCCTTCTAGCAACTTCCTAAGCTTATCACACTACCTAGAGCAGTTCCCACTAAGGTCAGCAGATGTCGCTGTAGTGTGTTGTGTGCAGTGTAAAGCATGTAACCCATCTCTGCCTGCCAATTACTGGTACAGAGAAATACAAATAACAGTTTAGACAATAAAACACTTGTTTACAGGTGCCATCCTCAGCCCAGCCACAGGAACCATGCTCTGGTATACTACATAATTCCCCCTCTAAAAATAAGCCGGCCTCGGCGACGGGCTGGGGCGAGGATGAAAGCTGGAAACACAAATAAAAGGCACCATACCTGTATAAAAGTGTAAAAGTTTGGTTAGGCACATAGGCAAATATAGTGCAAACAATTTTGTAAACATAGTGGGCTCCTGCCCAACAGGGAACTCTTAAAGTCTCTCTATTGGCACTTAGCACAGCGTCCATATTAGAGTGCTTCTTTAGACAAGCAATACACATGGCTGCAATAACAGTGTAATAGTGCAAACAAACTCTTTGGCACATGACCTAGGTAGCGTCCATTAGAGTCTCTGAGTTAAAGTGGAACACTAGCGTGAGCAGTCCATGGCATATGTGTGCCTTTTTAACACACTAAACCCCAACAAAAACATAACCCCCCCAAAACAAGAGCACTTTAAATGCAATACTTTGGAATGACCACATTACATGGTTTAAGAACCAGGCACTTTTACTTAGATAAGAAAACGTTGCAGCACACATAAAACTTTATAAAACCATATTTTGGATCATGGCAGATGCCAGGCACATATCTTAAACGTTGCAATAAACAGTTAACTTGCAGTAGTTCCTGAGGTAACTAGGGCATTCCTGCCAACAGTGGGTAAAAGTACCTCAGTCAAACTCAGCGCTGCTGCAACTTGTAGAGAGCCAAGATGGCGGCTCTGCCCTTAGCGCTGGATAAGGGTGGTCGCTCTTCACCTGGTGGGAGTGGCGGAAACGCTGGTAGCTGTGCTGCTGCTACTCCAGATGGTGTGTGGGTGGAGGACTCGGCCGAGACCCCTGCAGGCACTGCTTTCTCCTCTCCGGTGGAAGTGCTGGGACCACTGAGCACCTTCACCCCTGGCGCTAGGTGCATATGCCAGGTGGCGTTCGCCTCCACAATGGTGGTGGTGGCGACGTCCCGGACACCCGGAGGGCTTGTGGACCAGGTTGCGGTGGTCACAGGCTGTGCAACCACCAGGGTGGCCTCTGTGGGTGCAGTTGGTACCTCTAGGGTGACGGTGGGTACCGCTGGAGCTGTGACAGTGGGGACCGGATCAGGCGGAGCCGCTTCTGCAGCTACTGCTGGGGCTGAAGGGGGAGAAGGCGCTGGTTCAGCCATTTTGGAGCTGGGAGCACTCCCATCTGGGGGCGGTAGCAGCAACAGACGTAGGCCCTCTGGGGTCTCTCGGAGGGCTACGGAGGGTCTGTGGGGGTCTTCTGACCAGTCCTCATCTAGGCCGCTATAAGGTGGGGGCGGTACCCTGGTGACACCCGCTGCCCACCACCCTCGGGGTCCCAGCATGGGGGTAAACTCCACCTGTTCTCCTGGGAACAGGGAGTGCAAGTGTTCCGGCAGGTCAGGGCGTTTCACTGAAGCCCGGTTCACGAAATACCACTTGGGCCCGTGGTTGTCCTCAATAAACCCATACCCCCGGTCCCGGCTGAACTCACGGACAGTCCCTTGCAGCCGTAAGGGGCGTGCGTCCTTCTCAGTGGGCTCCTTCAGCCTCTGGCGGATCTCCCGCTCTCGGTCCATCCTCTCCTGGTAAAACTGCCGATACTTTTGGTCGGTGTCGGTGCTTGGCCGCTGTCGGGGCTGGGTCTCCTGGACTGTGTTAGCTTCCCGGATCTCAGTGAGGATCTGCTGCAGGCAGCCTTCGTCCCCAAAGCACCATTTGGGGATCACGGATTCCTCCGGGCTCGGTGGCCGACCGTCCATCAACCGGGGTTGTATCGCGGCCCCTTCTTCCCAGGGGATGACGGGAACTTGGCGCGGTGGAGCCTCTAGAGCCCCTGCCTCGTCTGGGTCGGCTGTCTCGAGCGCTGCGTCCGGAGGCATACTAATGCAGACCTGTTCCGAGGAGTGAGGGGCAGGCTGCGGCTCAGGCATGCCGTCCGGGTTGGCGGACATGGCGGATGCGGGAACTCCGGTCTCGGGTTGCTGCTTGCTCGCCATGCTGCTCGCTACTGAACCCCCTCCTCTTCCGGGCGGTCCAGGCTCCGCCCACTTCCTGTGTGGGACGGAGGCGCTCTTTTTCCTATGAGGCTCGGACTCACCCAAGATGGCGGCACACAGTGGACTCCGGAAGCGCTGTCTGTGCAGACCTCTAGGAGACTTGGCGGGCGACCGTTGCTGTTGTGGTGCTGCGTAGCTGCTCTGAGGTGAGGCGGGACTTACTCTTTCCCACACTTCAGCGGAGCTGTAGTTAACCCCTTGAGGGGCGGTGCGCTGCGACTGTGACGCAGCAAACAAATCCTTCTTCTTTAGGACAGTGGCAAAGTCTCTGAGAGCACAGTAAAGGTGGCACAGTGAAACAAACATGGTGGCTTGTAAAGTCTCTTTCAATAAAGCAAGGTCCATGCTGAACATCTGCAAATCCACACACAGGGATATGGGTTCCATCTTCCCCCTCTTTTAAACAAAGTTTCTCTCAGGCGAAACAGTTCAGTAAAACAGTAGCAGAAACACTTTAGCAGTCTTTTCTCACAAGCAGCATACAGTTAAAGTCTCTGTGGATACAGGGTTCCCCCTCTTTTGCGGTTAGCACACACTTGAGGGCAGTTTGCTCACAGCTGAGGTGTTGGTACTTTGTGACAGGCACACAGCCTATCCTGTTCGTGACGCCAAAAGAGAACTTGCAGCGAGCCGGGGTAACGGGAAGAGAGTGAGGGGAGTGAGGAGAGGATGATGGTGATGGTAGTCTCTCCTGAGCGTGGCGCTGAGCTCCTCTGTGAGGGGACGCACTGAGGGCTGCAGGGGGAGAGTGTGCTATAGCTGCAGGATGGCTGGAACTTGTCACGGTCACAGGTGGGCACGAGGGCTTCTGCAGGTACAGGGGGACTCTCTGGCGCTTCCCGGGTATCTCTCTCTCTTCTGTGGCTGCTGCAGCGGTTTCTGTAGGGGGGCTGCACCCGTGTGTAAGGTGGTCGGTGGCGTGGACCTGTAGTTCCCCCGGGGCCAACCCCAAAATACCGCTGCCTGGTAATATGGCCCTTGATGGTGGTGTGGTGCAGGTGGACCAGACAACAGGGAGACAAGGAGGGAGGCAGTGTAACAACAACTCCTTTACTGTAAGACTTGCAGGTGTTATACAGTCCTTTAGCATACAGTGATGAATACTGGCGGCTTTGACTGAGCTACTGTGCTTGTGAGAGCCTGGTGGTGTGAAGAGAGACGACCTGCCTTAGGTCCTGGTCTGCCAGTACGTGTGGGACGCTGGTGAGCACTGTGATCCTGTGGACTTCTCCCCAATGGTGCTTGAGTCTGCTTCTCCCCTCCCTGTCTGCCAGGGAGCTTCCTGCAAAATTACTGGGCCGGGCCTTAGGCCACAACTTTCGGGTCCCAGAGGATCCAGGGGTCCT
This sequence comes from Dendropsophus ebraccatus, assembly GCF_027789765.1. Lineage (NCBI taxonomy): Eukaryota > Metazoa > Chordata > Amphibia > Anura > Hylidae > Dendropsophus > Dendropsophus ebraccatus. The sequence goes on along the minus strand of NC_091464.1, from coordinate 59,690,507 downwards.
AGTCAATCCTACCCCCCGAATGTCAGGAAGATGGGTGCCGAGGCCTACGTTAACTCGGCTCCCTCCTACAGCCAAGTCTCTCCACTGGGTGTCTGTCTTTAGGATTCCCACTGACTGTATATGTGCTGGCCCTTTCCTGAGGGGGCACCTGACAAACTGTCTCTCAAGGTCTCTCTTTCTCTCACCTCCAGCTGTCTGTTCTCTTGCTGCTCTGTGTAAGATCTTTCTCCTTGTTCCCCTCAGCAGCTTCTCTCTGTGGTGATCTCCTGAGGTGATGTTATTCCCTCTACAGCTGGTCTCTTGTCTCCTGTCTCAGCTTGTCTCCTGTCTCACTTGTCTCTCTTGTCTCAGCTAAACACTGCAACAGCCAGCCTTATATAGGGGGCCTATCTGCATAACCACACCCCCTTCTAGCAACTTCCTAAGCTTATCACACTACCTAGAGCAGTTCCCACTAAGGTCAGCAGATGTCGCTGTAGTGTGTTGTGTGCAGTGTAAAGCATGTAACCCATCTCTGCCTGCCAATTACTGGTACAGAGAAATACAAATAACAGTTTAGACAATAAAACACTTGTTTACAGGTGCCATCCTCAGCCCAGCCACAGGAACCATGCTCTGGTATACTACATCCATACAAGACTAGAAAATCCTGTCAAAATCTTGATTTCCTGCTTCTTTACATTGAGTGGGGAAACAAACAGTACAGTACTGTATATGTTTTCTGATAATTCTCAACAAATAAAGAAATATATATTAATATATCAAGTTGTTGGATTACCTTTTAATTCTGTGGTCTTTCATAGTTCTTTCAGCCCCTGAAGCAAACTGTCTGCTCTGTTGACCTCATTGCCCCACTTCCTGGCTAGTGGACATGCTGTAAAGGACTGCCTGCTGTCCACCTTAAGAGAAACAGGGAGACCAGACAAACGATAACACTGCCAGCTGCTGGGTAAAGTGCTCAGGGAAGTGAAATCCTAGGTGCATTGCTCCATGGGAAACATGAATATGCAAAAGAGGAGCCTGTGGAGCCTTATTTAAGAGTCTCAAACCACAGGAATAGCCAGATATCCCTCCGGGAAGGACCCAGCCAAGGGGTGGCTTCTGTAGGGAAACCATCAAAACCACCATATTAAGTTGCCCTATAAGTCAATGTAATGATAAGGGAAAAACCAAGGCCAGATATCCATCAACAGACAGCTGTTTCGGGGTGTTGCCCCTCATCAGTATGGAGCAGGATTCTGGCTAGGTGGGAGCAATGCCTAGTAGAGCCATAAGAGAAACAGATCGCTGATCTCAGGGAGACCAGCCAAACGACAACACCGCCGGCTGCTAGTGAAATCGCTCAATGCCGTGAAATCCTAGGTGCATTGCCCCCTGGGAAACATGAATATGCAAAAGAAGAGCCCGTGGAGCCTCATTTAAGAGTTTAGAAACACAGGACTAGCCAGATATCCCTCGGGGAAGGACCCAGCTGTACACTGTAGCTAGGATTTAAGCTAACTGTATCTCTATGTATACCCTATAACAAATAGGCATCCCTATACCTAGAACTAAGAAGGTTTCTAAACTAGTGCAGACAGGAATTATTTACAGTAAGAGGAGGAAGACTATAGGACTGTCTTCCAGGGGAAGCACTCATGAAGTCATGAACTCACATAAATGGGGCCTGGATACATATCTGGAGCATTATAATATTAGAGGTTATAGTCACTACAGTCTGAAGTACAGTTGTTGCCAGATACAGTTTCATAATTTATGTTCCTATGGACATTTGCCTGTAAAATATTAGTTCAAAATGAAGATCAAATGTTTTAATCCCTTTATTGGATTGAAAAAAAGAACATGGAAAAAAACCCCTAAATAACTAAATAAAAGTATAGAAATGGACAATAAAATAAAGTGTTCTGTATATGTTTCACATCAGAGTAATACAATACATTGATCATAATAATCTGTATATTGAATATAATAATGATGATGATGATAATAATAATAATCATCATCATCTAAGGCAAATGATATAAAATCAAAGTATATATAGAAAAAATACTCCCGACCAGCCCTATGCTTACTGTCCTCCACTTAGACCACAGCTAAACCTGGTACACAGTGTTGAATATCCCTGCTGCGCCACCACAGGAGAAATGAAGCATTACAGTTCTTATTGAAACCAGTTGATGTGCTGGGTCCTTCAGAGCAATAGGGTCTTTTTTTCAGTAATTGCTGTGTACTTTGGGTAATAAACAGGATTAGAGAGCGATTTTCCTGAAATTTTCTTTGTTTGAATCAAAATATTTTCAATTGAAAACTTGGGGAAATTTAATTTCTATTACACTGGAATCAATACATTTTTCTGGTTAGCTAGCACATATAATTTGTCTAGGCTAGACCTTATTTTTGTTGCATGCTCCGTCATAGTCACATTTCATTCTTTACATATTCCAAGGAAAGCAACAGGGGCATAACTTAAAGCTAGAAGCTCCTGCCCCCCACCTACTACATGGTGTCTTCTTATGTGGCCGAGATGACTTTGGGGCCCCTTAGGCATCAGGGCCCGGATGCAGCTGCTACCTCTACACCCCCTGAATCTCTGTAAATACCCCATAAGTTGGCACTCCATACCATTTTCTCACCAGTATGTGGCCAGCAGTAAGGTTGGGTTTCCTACCAGGGCAGATCCAAGGAAGGACTATATTATTAATGACAATTTGCACTAAGAGGCAATGTCAACATGCTCCTCCACTTCCTTGAATAACACTCATCTTGAATATCACGTAATGTCATCTACATGAAATTTTATAACGACATTAACATTTTAGAGAGTGAAACGTTAAATCCAGCACGACTTGAATATTTCAGGGAACTCGCAACTAAACGCCGCTGACCTTGGAAAACTGGATATTTTTTTGCTTTTTCAGCCATTAGTTCCCCAAATAAAAGACAGACCTGAAGAATTTGTGTATCTAAATATATCGTAGGAGACTGGCAGGCATCAGTCTATGTCTACTGAGCTGTAACAAAGCTGTCACTGGGCACAACTCCTCCCGCATTGTGGGTTTCAGGTAGATCTATTGCATTGTGGTAGTTTAGAAAGTTATTAGAGTGGACAAATAGGGATTGGAGGATCTGGCATCCATGTGCAGTACATGAGCAGATCATTAATTTTAATGGTGTAATGCTGCATTTTTCCTGTGGTGGCGCTGCTGGTAAATTTAACACTTGCTGACTGATTCCTCCCCTTTTTATTTGTGCTGTATTGTGTTAGATACAGAATTTTGCAAATGTACTACATAGTAAGATGCTGGGTCTCCAAGGTGCACTCCCACTACATACTGTGCAAATGTCTTTAAGGAGTTGTCTACACAGTGTCTGGAGGTGGCATCAGTGCTGATAAAAAGCTAGTTGGCCATATTTTCTAACAGTCCCATTTATAAAATGAAATGGAACTGCAAGCTGTAGGGTTTCTTTAAATGCATTGTTTGATGTTTTTGTGGATGTTCCTAACCATAACATATTGAAGCATTGTGTAAAAGGTCCAAAAAGGGGGAAGACCATTGGGTAATTTTAAGAGAAAATTTTCTATTTCCAATTAAAGGGGATATTCCGGCAAAAAAAATCTTTTTAAATCAACTGTATCATAAAGCCATATAGATTTGTAATCTCAAGTTCCCTAACCTGGAACATAAATACCACTGTAGCAACCAAAGCGGCTGCTATGGGGCCCACCACATCAGGAGGCCCCATGACATGCTCCTGCAATACAATGGGCCCCATGATCTCTCATCATTTGCAGCACCAGGTGGCCAATCGGGTCTCCCGGGATCTGCAAATGTCTCTTTAACTAAAAGCACTCCTTAGGCCCCGTTCCCACTGAGGAAAGGTAGCGGAATTCCGCGACGGAATTGTCCGCCGCGGAATGCCGTTAGCCTCCCGCTCATAATGGGAGTCTATGGGAGGCGCGCGCTCCTGCCCTGTCCGCGCTGAAGAATGAACATGTTCATTCTTCAGCGCGTACAGAGCAGGAGCGCGCGCCTCCCATAGACTCCCATTATGAGCGGGAGGCTAACGGCATTCCGCGGCGGACAATTCCGTCATGGAATTCCGCTACCTTTCCTCAGTGGGAACGGGGCCTTAGGAGCACTTGCAGTAATGCAGTCATGACTACACTTGATGGCTTAGTGATCAGTCGAGAAGGGGGGGGGGCAATCAAAAGTTTGCTACGGGGCCCAGCCATTTCTAGTTACGCCCCTGATTGCAAGGTGTTGTTAGCAGTGGGCAAGGTGTTGGGGTGTACTGACTAGGCACTTGTCACTGTGGCCAGGAGTGGTATGCCCACCCCTGGATGTACTGGCACTGGGCTTTGAAAGTTTAGCACAAGTGTGAGTGAGTCCAGCACTTAACTGGGAACAATTTACTGATGGAATTTTCGGTGCAATACAGTATATTTTGGCAATAAAGGCCAAACCTCCCAACCGTCCCAGATCCAGTGGGGCAGTCCTGATTTGGAGGTAATGTCCCGTAGTTCCGGGACGGCCCCCATGTATCCTGCTCCCCACCGCACTCATATGTGTATTGTCCTAAGATTTGATAGCACAGTACGCCTGTGGGGCTGGGGGCAGTGTCAGCCTGGCCCCCAGCTGATGCGCGCTATCTGGGGATGTCCCGGGGATTCCCCAGCAGAGCACGTACCAGTGACATCAGTGTGCACTGCTGGCCTTTACTTCTGGTAGAGGGAGCTCTTTTTAGAGACGCTCTCTGTACCGGAAGTACCAGCCCCGGCTGGGATAACACAGACGTGGCATACATTATAAGGGGGATCACATAAAGTCAGCCTACCCACTAAATGTGCAGTTTGTAGAGAGATGAAGATGGTGCCAGAGTGAGGAGCCTAATATGTCTGTCTGGCAGGTTCTGTGGATTCGTGGCTCGGAGAGGTTCTCATAATGGCCCAGGGCAGATGGAGAAGAAAATGAAAAGGGAAGAACTCTGATCAGAGAATACGTCCCCTGTGAGTCACTTTATATAACTGCACTGTAATCTATATAGTGTACAGAACTGTGCAGGGCTGGCTTTACCTCTATATGACTGTATGAGGTGATATTGATCCTTGTACAGTGGATTTTATTCAGTAGCAATGGTGGCATAAGAAAATCAGTGTTGTGCTACCCTGTGATTGTGGGAGAAGTGTTTGAGCTTTGTTAGGGGGCATGTCTTGGGGCCATGGGTGTGGCTAGGGGCGTGGTTTTTGTTTAGTTGGGACGTGTCTATGTCCCTTTTTGCACTCAGTAGAAGTTGGGAGATATGGTAAAGGTATAACACAGAGCAGAACAGCCCCTTTCTCTTGATGGCAACACAGAAGAGTTATGGGGGTTCTGTAATATGAAAAGTAATAGTTCTGTCTCTGCTTGCTGTCAGTGTCTCAGCTCTGCATATTGTAAGTGTTATAGATGTTCTTAGAGTCTGGATGAAACTAGAATGTTTTCATTCACAGTCAGCAAGCAGTGTTCTAAACATACACCACACCCCCACCCCTGGTAAACAGATGCCCGTTATGCAGCACAAAGCTACACCATGTGTACAACAGCTCTGCTACATCATCAGCTAGTATGGAATACATATTGGGGTGATGTGATGCAAAATCTGTGAAAAAACTCTCCTGTGTTTACTGTGCAATAATAATGACAGCAGTGGGCAGGAAAGAAAGCTAAGGGGGCGAGTACACAAATGGACCAATCAGAGAGGTGCATGATGGGAAATGTAGTTTCCTATTTTGGATATAGATCAGCTTTTAGAAAAACTTGTAACTCAGGAATGGCAGCAGCCAGAAAGACTTGAGAAATACTCAGGGGGGCTTGGAGATTAAGGCGAGCCAGCATTTCATTTTTTCCCTCTTAAGTGGATAACCTCTTTAACAGGGTACTTGAAGTAAAGGTGTGCACTAGCAGTACTAGCTAACAATCTAATATGTATGGGGGCTTCCCAATGTAACCCTCACATGGCAATCACATTATAATCCAGTGCCCTGGAAACATACTGTATGTTGATCATCTAGGGTACAGTGCCCGTCAAAGCAGGATATCAGCCTCTAGAAGATTCTAGGAGAGGAGTTTCAGAAACTTCCAGTTCTTGGGGGGAAGAGAGCAGCTCCAGAACGTACATGCTACAAGCAGAAGACCCCTTTCCTCTGAACACAGCCAACCTGATGTGAAGTCGGACAATAGCAAGCCTACATCTTTGGCAGGTGACCAGTTGAGGACACACGGCTTAGTCAAGCAAGTAGGGCTTTACAGTCTGTTTGCCAATTTGCAGGGGAGGCTCCTGCTGCAGCCAGTTGTGGTCCAGCCAGACACAGGACAGGGAGGTAGAGGAAGGAAGACATGGCTGATCTCCTTTATATATTTGCAATTTTAATTGTATCATAGACCAAAATAAGATTAATGAAGGGCTAGGGCATTATTTGTACATTTTCTGTGTTCAGTGTTGCTTTACGTAAAGAAAATGTATTCTGATTATTTTGTATTAGTCGTTGACTAATGAAGACCCAGTTTCTGCTTCTTCTCACTAATTGGATTGATTTGATGTTTATCTTATATTGTTCTTTAATTGCATTTTCTACAGTGATTTTCTTTTGGAATGAAATGTTTGTGTAATGAAGAGTGAATCTCCAGCTCATTACAGTAGGGGGCAAGACTGATCTTTGGTAGTGCACAGACACGGATGTAGACTAGGCTCCTAAATCATGGCCGATTAAAGATTTTATTTTACTTACAGTACTAAGAGCAACAGACACAAGACACAAAAAAGTCTGCCACCAGAGCCAGGTAATAGGGAGGACACAATGGGAACGACACCTCCACCACCAACCACATTATCTTCTTGGAGCAACTCTTATGTTCCCTTCTCCCAGTATACCCTCACCACTGGTTAGACCATTACTGAACTCTTACATGGGTTTTATATACATTGCAAATAGGTCCATGCTTACCAACAATCCCGATTACAGTAGGACAATTTCTTCCACCAGGCAAAGCTAGGTGGGCAGTTTTGGGGCATTCTTTGGTGGTTCTCCTCTTCTGTGTGGTCCCACTGGCTTCCATGTTTCACCTGCCCTGTGCTCCATGTTTCCACCTCTGCAGTTCTACCTGTGGTCACTAGGGCTGTATCTGCTTTCTTGACCTATGCCTGTTTTTCAGACTATACTTACCGGCCATATGCTCTTTGTACAGTTTTCCCTTCCTGGACTGTCTGACCTGTATCTGAGCTACCTTCCTTCTTGATGCTCTGCTGTCTTGACTACACCGTTGCCTCATCCCTTGTAGAGCTCTGATTTCTCTTACTGATGATCCAGCCTGTAAATATGACTGTTGGTTTTCTGGTGCTTCACACTGCCCTGTCTGGTTCCCTGGACCAGCTGCTGCCCACACTGGGACCATACTTATGTCCTCAAGCAGAAGAAGTCCAGCTTTGTCATCCTGGAGCGGGATAAAGGGTGAAGACTAAAGAGCATATATACTTCGCTCCCTGGTGTGGCTCACACCGGTTTAGTAGAACAGTAAGTCTACATCCACTGCCCGTTACACACATGTGACACCACATCTATATGTTGCAGGGAAACGATGGAATCAGGGATTTGATCAAATCCCGGGAAATGATGAAATGACCACACAGTTACATCATTTCCCTGAAGAAAGTCAGGGATTTAATCAAATCCCTGACCCCTTTCAGGGAAATGATGAAATGAACAAGTCAGGAGTCTCCCAGCTCTATGTTTATTTATTAAGTAATATGACAATAGTTGTTAAAACGCAAATTATTTATTCAAAACTAATTAACAAAGGAAACAGGTAGCTGATATTTTTACCGAATACGATTAATAAATAATCACATTCATTCAATCATTTTTTTTTAATTAAAACACGTTGTTGATTTGTGACATCTCGAGTTGCAAAGTACCTTCCTTTTTTTTTTTTTTTACATTGCATTTTGGACTGTTCACAGGAACCTCCAAATAGGAAGAATTTTAATGCAATATCAGGCAGACTTAGGTCAGTCTGGGGAACTGTTTCAGTAAATGTTGTAGTAGCTACCGATTTGGTATAATTTTTTTTTTACATCCTATATTATCCCCACAATGGGACTTCCATCTAATTGGCCTCTATTAACCTTAGGGAAAAACACCAAAACTGTGGAATCCACCGACACCTCTTTAAGTTTCTTCAAAGAAACTTCTTTAATTTTTTTTCAGCCGATCTTTTCAGGTGTTTTGCGGCATTTTCCCTTCGATCTTTAACGCTCTCCGCCTTTCGTCATAAATAGCACAGAGTAGCACAGAACAGACCAGTATCCTTCTTCTCCTACGGTATTGCCACATATATATCGCATGCACCGTCACATGAATGGGCTCTGGCAGATTCCTTTTCACAAAATGCTTTACTGTCGCTGACAGCCTCTTCCCTTTCCATCGCTAATAATGCTACAGATTATTGGCCCAATAGGGTAAGCAATGCTTCGGCAACTCATTCATTTCATCATTTTCCTTAAAGGGGTCAGGGGTTTGATCAAATCCCCAACTTTCTTCAGTGAAATGATGTAACAGTGTGGTCATTTCATCATTTCCCGGGATTTGATAAAATCCCTGGATTCTATCATTTCATTGCAACATATATATGGTAGTAAAAAAAGTCAGCTCAGGCCTGGGTCCTGGACCTGTGATTGGGACCAAATCACCTTTATCTTGCTGCCAGTGATCAAGTGGCTTCATGACCCCAAGCTGAAAACTTTTATACATGTAGTAATGCATTCATGTTTTCATATTTGTTTTGTTCCTCTTAGCTATTGGATCAGAACTATGAAAAAACAGCACCAGCTGATCCATTACATATCAGAGGGTGCTTGACAGAGCAAATGTCTAGTCCAATAGTTGGACCAAATCTTCACCGAAGGTGTTAACCCATTCTTACCAACCCAAAGAGAGTCACATTGCTTTTTGAGGGATCACCTACACAGTACTCTGAACTAGAACTAAGGGAACCAGTGCTGAGCATCCAGTAACCAGGCCAATTGGTTGGCACAGCCTTGCATACCAATTAGCCCCATCTGTTGGTGGTTCTTTGCCAATTATCTAACTACCAGCTTCTACCACTATTGAATGTATAGTAGAAAATAGAACATGTAGGCTTAAAACATATAGGGTTAACTATTGGGGGTTGCATTTCAGCTGCTTAGCTGGGTTGTAAAATAGTGAAAAAAAAAAAACCTTTATGCAATCCTATGAATGGCTCTGTTGGCACGGATATAGCGGGGGATGAGCCAAAATCCGCATTCGTTTCACATGCATCAAATGTGCTCTCGAGAAAATCCATTGCAGGAAGGCTACAGCTCAATTTAGACAGAGTCTGCTATACAGCAATACCAAGAGTGCTGACCCAGCGGCATGGACGTACTTCTATGATTAAATGGAGACCTTGACTCCAAGATTTATACAGTGCCGTACTACACAGGTTTCCTAAATAGAGATGTGCTGGTCATTGTAGGATATCTCTCCTATATAAGAATACAGATGTCACATTGGGATATTAATAATCTCAGCTCTGCTACATCCATACGCCAACTTCCAGTCTGTTCAGATTTACGTTACGTTAGATATGGGATGTTTATGTAACGGAACAGTGACAGGCGGCATCTTTTACTGACACTATTTGTCGTTTTGCCTAAATGACTCTAAAATGAGAGCAATACATCAACGAAACAACTAAGATGCCGACATAATACATCAGCTGTATGAGAAGCTGTCATAGATATGGCAAGACTCAAGCAGCTAGGATGAAATCATCGAGAAGTAGCTCCAGTCATACAGGAGTCCTGCACAATGCCAATGTGTCACCCTACAGGAGCCACGAGGTGCCCAGAGGCCTCAGATTTTTATAAATTTTTTGTGGCATGTTCTGTTGGATAACGTATTATAGAGATATTCTTTTTCCTAGAAGCGTTGCCATAATGTGGCACCATATGGCAGCACATGGAGTACATATTGGCCCATAATCGAGAATTATAGGGATTGTGTGACATCATAAAAACATGGCTGCCTTCTTCCAGAAACAGTGCCATGCTAGTAAAAGCACTTGTTTTGCAGCATGCTGAATAAGGAGGCCTGCAGAAAGCCACTGAGGGGTCAAGATCAGCAGTGAAGGGCATGGAGAAGAGAGGGAACTCTGCAGGGAACAGAAATGAAAGGGAAGCATGCTGGGAACAATAAATGATTGAAGAGTGAACTGGGGACTATGAATGAGAGGGGAGCCATATTGAGACAAGGAATAAGAGGGGAGTCATACTGACACTAGGAATGAGAGGGGAGTCATACTGACACTAGGAATAAGAGGGAGTCATACTGACACTAGGAATAAGAGGGGAGTCATACTGAGACTAGGAATGAGAGGGGAGTCATACTGAGACTAGGAATAAGAGGGGAGTCCTACTAAGACTAGGAATAAGAGGGGAGCCATATTGAGACTAGGAATGAGAGGGGAGTCTTACTGAGACTAGGAATAAGAGGGGAGTCATACTGCCACTAGGAATAAGAGGGGAGTCATACTGAGACTAGGAATGAGAGGGGAGTCATACTGAGACTAGGAATAAGAGGGGAGCTATACTGAGACTAGGAATAAGAGGGAAGCCATACTGAGACTAGGAATAAGAGGGGAGTCCTACTGAGACTAGGAATGAGAAGGGAGCTATACTGAGACTAGGAATAAGAGGGGAGTCATACTGAGACTAGGAATGAGAGGGGAGTCATACTGAGACTAGGAATAAGAGGGGAGCCATATTGAGACTAGGAATGAGAGGGGAGTCATACTGAGACAAGGAATAAGAAGGGAGTCATACTGAGACTAGGAATGAGAGGGGAGTCATACTGAGACTAGGAATAAGAGGGGAGTCATATTGAGACTAGGAATGAGAGGGGAGTTATACTGAGACTAGGAATAAGAGGGGAGCCACATTGAGACTAGGAATGAGAGGGGAGTCCTACTGAGACTAGGAATAAGAGGGAAGCCATATTGAGACTAGGAATGAGAGGGGAGTCATACTGAGACTAGGAATAAGAGGGGAGTCATACTTCCACTAGGAATAAGAGGGGAGTCATACTGAGACTAGGAATAAGAGGGGAGCCATACTGAGACTAGGAATGAGAGGGGAGTCATACTGAGACTAGGAATGAGAGGGGAGTCATACTGAGACTAGGAATAAGAGGGGAGCCATATTGAGACTAGGAATGAGAGGGGAGTCATACTGAGACAAGGAATAAGAAGGGAGTCATACTGAGACTAGGAATGAGAGGGGAGTCATACTGAGACTAGGAATAAGAGGGGAGTCATATTGAGATAAGGAATGAGAGAGGAGTCATACTGAGACTATGATTGAGAGGGAAGTCATACTGAAGAGCAGGCAAAAGAGGAGAGCCATACTGGAGAGCAAAAGTAAGAGAGGAGTAAAACTGAGGAATTGGTAAAACTGGGGACTATGAATGACTGAGAGGAGAGCCATATTAAGGCTAGGAGTTGGAGAGGGGCCAAACTGGGACTAGGATTGAGAATGAAGCCATACTGGGACTAGCAATGTTAGGGATGCCATACTGAGACTAGGAATGAGAGGGAAGCCACTCTAAGCCTAGGAATGAGGGGAGCCGCACTAATACTAAGAATGAGAGAGGAACCATACTAAGAGAAGTAATGAGAGGGGAGCCATATTGAGATTAGAAATGAGAGGGGAGCCACACTGAGGCTATAATTGAGAGGGGAATCATACTAAGACTGGGAATAAGAGGGGCCATACTGAGACTAAGATTGAGAGAGGGCCATACTGGAGAACGGGAATGAGACGGGAGCCATACTGGGACTAGTCATGAGAGGAGAGCCATACTAGAGACTAGGAATGAGAGGGAGCCATACTGGAGAACGGGAATGAGACGGGAGCCATACTGGGACTAGTAATGAGAGGAGAGCCATACTGGAGACTAGGAATGAGAGGGAGCCATACTCAGAATAGGAATGAGCGGGGAGCCATATTGAGACTAGAAATGAGAGGGGACCTACACAAAAACTAGGAATGAGGCTGAGGCTATGAATGAGAAGGGAGTCATACTAAGACTAGGAATAAGAGGGGCCATACTAAGACTAAGAATGAGAGGGGGCCATACTGGAGAATGCTAATGAGAGGGGAGCCATACTTAGACTAGGAATGAGAGGGGAGCCATACTGGAGACCAGGAATGAGAGGGGAGCCATACTGGAGACCAGGAATTAGAGAGGAGCCATACTGGAGACCAGGAATGAGAGGGGAGCCATACTGGAGGCCAGGAATGAGAGGGGAGCCATACTGGAGACCAGGAATGAGAGAGGAGCCATAGTGGAGACCAGGAATGAGAGGGTAGCCACACTGGAGACCAGGAATGAGAGGGGAGCCATACTGGAGACCAGGAATGAGAGAGGAGCCATAGTGGAGACCAGGAATGAGAGAGTAGCCACACTGGAGACCAGGAATGAGAGGGGAGCCATACTGGAGACCAGGAACGAGAGAGGAGCCATAGTGGAGACCAGGAATGAGAGGGGAGCCACACTGGAGACCAGGAATGAGAGGGGAGCCATACTGGAGACCAGGAATGAGAAAGGAGTAAAACTGAGGACTATGAATAATATGATGTGTGGCCTCAGCTTATTGGTGTCACTATTACACAGGCCAATAATTGGCCACAGGAGCGTTTCTATCAACCCTCCTGGTAGATAATCAGCCCGCGTAAAAGGCCCTTTATAGGAAACCCATAACATGGCACCCAGGTACTCCATACCAGTGGCAGACAGAGAGAGAGAGTGACAGAGGGGTGAAGGACCTGACCATATGACCGGCAGGTCCTCAATATCACCATGCGGAGATCAGCCCGACAGGAAGAGGGTGAAGACTGAGTTGCAAGTGCTTTGTGTGTCAGTGAGTGTATGTATTTGTGTGTATATATGTATATGTCATATCGGTCACCGGCTGTCATCTTTGGTTGGAATCTGGGTACGTCAATTACCCAGCTTTTCCAGCCGAAATGTCATGGCCTGGCTGAGCGATTGCCTGCTCAGCCAGTAAGTGACTCAGCTGAGTACGTAACGTTGCATCTGGAAGAGCTGCAGGACACTGGTGGCTGTCATTGGACCAGGAAGCCGCTTTGTGGGGCACAAGGACAGGTACGTTTACTTTGTTTGATACTTCTCTAAACTTCCTGCATGTCTGCCTTTTCTTCAATGTTATTGGACTTCTCCTTTAATGCTGGGCTCTTATAGAACCCACAACTAAAAGAAAATGCTTTCTAGCTTAAAGAGGATGTACCACCAGGTACATCCTCTTTAACTTGAACCCATGGATCGAACGGCACCGGCACAGGGAAGCCGGTGCCGCGGTCCGTCTATGCACCAGAATCGGCCGGTGCTCAAGCACTGGAGGTAGGCCGGCCCGCCCCCAGTGGGAGGGAATTCCCTCCCCTGTATGACGTGGCTCCATTCATTCTAAGGGAGCCGGCCGGTTCCGGTGCATAGAACGGGGCCGTGCACGGGAACCGGGCCTCGGTCCGGAAAACGCACCGCGGCACCGGCTTCCCCGTGCCGGCGCTGTTTGATCCGAGGGTTCAGGTTAAAGAGGATGTACCTGTTGATTGACAGATCTGATCCAAAAGATGTTCTGCAGTAGATGATGATGTTTCCGGTTCAGTAAATCTTATTACACTTGGGAGATGATTGCTCAGTGTACGGTCTAGTCATGGTGTATACACCTGCACTACTGTATTACATTGCTGTGTATATGTGTGTGTCAGTGGTGTATTTGTATATATGCTAATGGTGCTCCTGTGTATGTATGTATGTATGTATGTATGTCTGTATGTCTGTATATGTGTGTTTTGGTGTGTATACTGTATGTGTATCAGTGTGTGTATGTGTGTCAGTGTACGTGTCTGGTAGTTGCCTATGGTCCCCACCATAGGCAGTAAAAATTGGAAGCACTTTAATACTAGTGTATGAGAGCCACCCTGTGTGATACTAGTGTATGTAAGCCACCCTGTGTGATACTAGTGTATGTAAGCCACCCTGTGTGATACTAGTATATATAAAACCAGTGTTAAAAAGTCTGAAAATTTTTCCATAATACTCTCAAATGTTTGCACAAAACACTACAAAGGTGAACATTGTTGAGCACATATAGATGTGCCTAGTTTTATAGGCTCTTGGGTGGGGGAAGAGTGTGGTGGGGCAGTTTGATTAGGGTGGGCCTAAGCATTCTGTGTCCGCCCCTGCCCTGCACCTTTATAACAATGGTGTTTTCTTATAGGCAAAGGGTCCCATGCACTCAAAAAAATATGAACCGGGGGCGTGGCTAGGCGCGCTGGCGAGCAGCAGCTAGGAAGAGGAGCTCCGGCACATATCCGCTCATAAGGGGGCACATACCCAGCATCCATGGGGAAAACAAGGACCAGGAGGGCCACACAAGCGCCAGCCGACCACCCGGCAGACCTTCAGCCGATTTCGGCGTTCTTTCACCAACGCCCGGGCACAGCTCCAGCCTCAACCCCGGCCCTGCAGGCCTCTGTCATGGCGCCCGAACACGTGGCGCGCGGCACGCAGCCTGGGAAATCACCTACAGCCCAGCGGCAGGACGCTGCCCGGCCTGCCCCGGTACCGGACGGCCACACGTCACCGGGCGAACAAACAGAGCGGCCGCAGCACCCGCAATCATTCGCCCAGGCGCCCGACACATCCAAGATGGCGCCCGGGCACTCAGGAGCAGGGCCGCCACTCTCCTCCTCACCTGCCTCACAGCCTCTGATGGGGACACCGGCCGGCGATGACCCTCGGCCTCTCGGGGAACGGCACCCCATACACCAGGTACAGGGGTCAGACTGTGAGTCAGCGGCCAGCAGGGATGCCCAACCCCCCTGCAGATCCCTTCAGGCACAGAGGCAGAGCCTTATAGGGGACGGCCACTAAACCCGGGTCTACCGTCCATCTTTGCCTCACAGAGCAGCCCTGGTGAGAGCACCCAGGACAGTGTCAGCCCCGGCCACCACCTAGCCCTGTCCCGGGCCTGGGACGGCAGTCACCCCTCCAAACGCGCCTCTGCTCTCCCCATGCGCAGACTCCCGCCCACGCCTGGGGATGAGGCGACTGCGGACCCCTGGCAACCGGACAGGGGAGCACGGCGCTCTCTTTTAAGTGGGGATGCTCAGACCACCATGCTACCTGCTACCCCCTCGGCGGGGATACTGGCTTCCGAGTTGCCACCACCCGCAGAGGCCCTATCCATACTCCATGGGCACCCAGAACTGAAAGCACTGCTTGCCCTGTTGCCTACCAAAGCTGACATGGACTCCCTAGCTTCCAATCTAAAGCGCGCATGGCGCAAGGATCTCACTACTGTCCGCACGGACCTCCAGACCTTGCACACCAGAGTGGAGGCCTTGGAATCCTTTAAAACATCGGTCCTGTCATCCATCCGGGACCTTCAGACTGCCTCGGCGACTCACAGCTCCACTCAACACCAGCTGGCGGAACACCTAGACGACTTAGAGAACAGAAACCGCCGCAATAACATTAGACTGAGAGGCCTCCCGGAAGCTACCCATCCACAGGACCTTATGCCGACCCTCACTGGCATCTTTAATACCTTGCTGAACAAACCTGTGGACGCACCCCTGGAAATTGACAGGGCTCACAGGGTCCTACGCGCCCAGAGTGCGGACCCCAGATTCCCGAGGGATGTCATATGCCGAGTGCACCACTTTGCCACTTAAGAAGAGATAATGAAAAAGCACGCCTGCAGGGGTCAATTGACTTTGATGGTGCACAACTCCAGCTGTTCCCGGACCTCTCACTCCAGACCCTGCGACAGAGAGCCGCCCTAAAACCTCTACTCTCCTTGTTACAAAGAGAAGCATACCGTACAGATGGGGGTTCCCGTTAGCCCTGATTGTCAGGGATGGATCCAGAACGCTAACCCTGCGAAGCCCTGAGGATCTCCCAGACTTTCTCAAGGCGCTACATCTCCCCGCTCCGGATCTCTCGGGGTGGTCCGCCTTCCTTGCGGACCTTCACGCGCCGCAGCGGTGCCCGAATGGCGCCTCTACTTCGACGGCGGGCCCCTCCAGGACCAGAGGGACCTCACTGCTGCCTCAACGCCAGCCCAGACGGATCAGAAGGGAACCGTCCCAGATGTCGGAACTATGACCTGTGTCTAAGTAGTGTTATCCTGTTGACCCTAGTTTGGGCAATATGGGTGCCTGGACCTGATCGCTCAGGCCCTACCACCTGTTTTCCCCAAACATATAGGCTATACTGCCTTTATTTGTCTTATCTCCCCCCGGTTATATTTACCCTTATGCTCATAGAGCCGGAAATTGCCCTCCCTCAGTTTTGCCATTTACACCTCAGTTCCTATCCAGTGTTGGTTTCTCACCCCCAATAGGTACATATGCGACATTGTCCGTGACATTGAATCAGCTACTCGTGCTGTACGTTTTAGGACCCTTTGCAACTTCATATATATTGTTGCTTTGTTTGATCACTTCTCTGTTTTCTCACCCCCCCCCCCCCCCCCTCCTCGTGTAGCAGAAGGACTGTAACAGTCTCTGGTTATTCTTATCCTTATTGTATTACAGAGCAGGTTCTCCCTCCTGACCCCTCCCCCCCGCCTCCCCACCTCGGCCTAACGACTCAGGACCCCACACATGGCTGCGTTCAAAGTATCCTCCCTTAATGTGAATGGGTTTAATACACCGGAGAAGAGAGCGCAGATCCTATATTCCTTTCATAAACTGAAAACCCATATACTCTGCCTCCAGGAAACCCACTTTAAGGTGGATCATGTCCCCACGATGAGAAATAGATATTTCCCAGTTTGTTTCCATAACGCTAACCCTGAGAGTCGCTCTAAAGGGGTGTCCATCTTCATCCACAAGTCCCTGCCTTGCACAGTGCTGGACACCCTCTCAGATGCTCTAGCAAGGTACTTACTTGTTTGTTAAATGTAACATAGAGGGCCAGGTAGTCACTATTGCCAACGTATATGCTCCAAACGTTAACCAGGTTTCTTTTCTTTTGAAGGTCCTCGATGATCTGGCTGCCTTCGCGGATGGCCTGCTCCTCTTGGTAGGCGATTTAAATCTCCCTCTCCAGCCTCTTCAAGACACTTCCACAGGCCATTCCACTCTTCCTCACAACAAGCTCAACAAGCTACGCCGCCACCTGCACCTACATCAACTATGCGACGTGTGGCGAATCACCCACCCGCAAGACCGGGACTTCACCTTCTACTCACATGCCCATCAGGTATACAGTAGATTAGACTACATCTTTCTGTCGCACCATCACCTATCCTCCCTTACATCCACTCTATAACCTGCCTCCACCCGACGCCTCCGCCCCCCCCCCCTCCTACCTGAACACTTCATCAATATCTCTCTGACACCGCCCTTCCCACGCTCACTGCAGATGACGTAGCTTCGCTGGAGGACCCCTTCACCCTAGAGGAGCTTCAGGCAACCATCTCCTCCATGCCTGGCGGTAAAAGCCCGGGCCCCGACGGTTACATGGCGTGCTTCTTTAAATCACTCCAAACGGAACTAGCTCCCATTTTACTATTGGTCTTTAATAATGTTTCCCTCGCCTCCCCCTTCCCCCCTGCGGCCCTCCTTGCCCATGTCATAGTCCTGCCCAAAGACGGGAAAGACCCGCTATCCTGCTCGAGCTATCGGCCCATCTCCCTAATTAATCTAGATGCGAAGCTCTTCGCCAAATTGATTGAGCAGCGGATGGCTCCCATGCTGGGTTCCCTAATCCACCCGGATCAAGTGGGGTTTGTTCAGTCACGAGAGGCCCGCGATAACACTCTGCGTACGTTCTCCATTCTCGCGCACTCCCGGCGGCATGGCGCTCCACTAATGATGTTATCTTTAGACGCGGAGAAGGCCTTTGACCGGGTGGACTGGGGATTTCTAGAGGGGACCCTAACCCAGATAGGTATGGGACCAAATATGCTGGGGAGAATTTGCGTGCTTTATAATGACCCCCAAGCCCAGCTTAAAATAAATGGCGCCCTGTCCCTACCCTTCCCGATACGTAACGGTACCCGTCAGGGCTGCCCCCTTTCCCCCCTACTGTACGTCCTCTGCATGGAGCACCTCCTAATAGCCCTCCGGAACAATGCCCAATTCACCGGCTTCCATGCGCCCGCCAACACCCAACACAAGTGTGCCGCCTTCGCCGACGACCTGCTTCTCTACATCACTGACCCCCGCTCCTCCCTCCCTGCAATAATGTCCGAACTAACAGAATTCTCCAAATTTAGCAACTATAAAATAAATTTTTCCAAAAGCACGGTCTTGAACGTTTCCCTCCCGCAGTCCTTAGTCCTGTCCCTCAAAAGATCGTACCCCTTCAAGTGGCAACCAAGCTCTTTTAAATACTTAGGTATCCATATTCCCTCAGATCCGGACTCCATATATGCCCTCAACTACCCACCTCTCCTTCAGACTATTAAATTGGACCTTGAGAAATGGGATAAGAGCAACATTTCATGGCTAGGAAGGATCAATTCCCTCAAAATGACGATTCTCCCACGCCTCTTGTATTACTTCCTCAATTCTTCCTCCACCTCCATAAACTTTTCCGCTCCTTCGTGTGGTCAAGGGGCTCCCCGAGAGTGGCGAGATCCATCCTGGTGAGACGCAAACTGGCAGGAGGGCTGGCCTTACCAGACTGCTTTCTGTACTACATGGCAGCAACCGCCACGAGGGTTCTTGATTGCGTTCACCACGGCTCAAGTAAGCAGTGGGTGCAGCTCGAACGTTCTCTCTTTAGAGTGGATCCCGCCACCATACCTTGGCTTCCTCGCTCTGCCCTGCACGCTAACCGAACCCAACACTGGCCCATAGTCTCCCGCTCTGTGGCGAAGATTTTCCTTCACCAGGCCCAGACCACAAGACTGGCACACCAGGGAGGCCCTCTCACTCCGCTCCTGGGAAATCCTGACTTTCCTCTGGGCTCACTTCGCTCTTCCTTCTTGGGTCGGGACAGACTTCCAGCTCTGAGGCTGTGTCACGTCATTCATAATGGGACTCTCAGGCCATACGAAGACCTGGTACCGGCACACGTGCGCACACCACACCTCTTGCTACAGTACAGACAACTCCAGCACTTCCTCTCATCCAATCTCCAGCATCTTCACCCGACACGCACCCTAACTCCTTTTGAGGAACTGTGCTCCGCACCCACACCCCCCTCTCACACAGTCTCACTGATTTATACTCACCTTCTCAGCACTGGCTCGGAAGATCTGCCCTCTTACACTAGAGGCTGGGAGAGGGAGCTTGGCTGCACATTTGAGCCAGCAGACTGGAACAGGTCCTTTGTCCTCTGCCACAAGTTCTCCATCTCCAGCAGGGCTCAGGAAACAAATTTTAAGATCATGTCAAGGTGGTACCGTGTTCCTACCCTATTGCAGAAGCTGTACCCCACTGTCCCTGACCTGTGCTGGAGATGTGGGGAGGCGAGGGGTACAATGGTACATATTTGGTGGGGCTGTAGGAAGCTCCAACCCTTCTGGCTGGCTGTGATTAAGTATATTCACTGTATCACGGGGATCCTCCTAGAAAATGACCCAGCTCCTCTCCTCTTATCCATGGTACCGGGTAGGCTGAGAACCCTGGCCACTGGCCTTGTGAGGTTCCTACAGTGATCCCACGTTTATGGAAAGCTGATAGGGCACCCACCATTACAGAATGGTTTAAGGAGATCCTCTATCTCTGCCGAATGGAGGAACTGGTATTAGACGCAAAAGACACCGCGGACCGGCACTACAAGGTATGGAGACAATGGCTGGAATTCGCTGACACCCCTGAGTACCGATCCGCGTCGTTGGACGGGCCTGCTTGATACCCTGTGGACCCCCTCCCTTCCTCCCCCCCCCCTAGTCCTTTCCCCCAGAGTTTCCCGATCTCTTGTATGGAGTCGAGGACCTGCTCTGCCTGCCCTTTCGTTGGCTTTATTACCCATGGTGTTTTTAGGTTCTTCTGTGATTGTTCTATTGTGTCCCAGTTGGACCAACCTGTCAAACCCATTTGTTGGTATTGTTATCTTGCTGTGTTTGGTATGCGCCGCTGGAAAACGAGTACTTGTCTTAGGTATCACCCTGCCTTCAGGGGTAACGGACTTTATTGCTTTGATTAATTGGATGCAGTTTGTGCTGGAAGTCGCTGTAAAGGCTTTTTTCTTTCTTCTCCCGTTATCCTTCCTGTATGATTCCAATGTATGCATACTTTTGAAATAAATTTTGCTTTTGAATATTAAAAAAAATATATATATGAACCTGTTACCTGTGCACCTCCTATGGTTAAGCCATTGGTCCCAATGGAAAATCCATACCAGAACCTCCTCTACTAAGGACCCACATAATAGGTGGTAATAACCCTGTAAAATTGGAAAAACTACAGCGCACCAAAAGATATGTATATTATTTAATATAAAGGTAGAATAGTGGACTATGGGGTCACCTTACAAACATGACCCTCCATCTTGTGCATACCCCCTCCCCCCTCCTCCCCTCAGCCCCTAATGTACAATATTTCTGGAGCAATTGTGTAGTTCTTATAGGAAATCCCGGATGATAATTTACATAAAAAAACACTTTCTGTTCCAAATAAAACATTATAATAACTGCATCATGGAGAAGCCAGCTGACAAATCGGCTCTTTGGCTGCTCATTTGGAAACAAATACCCTACGGGTTGAGATGATGCCAGGCAATACTTCCTTTACTGCAAAGACGAGAAGTAATCATAGTCCCGGCCTGTTCTGTGGAATGAAAGAAGAACATTGCCTAAAAGCATCTTATATCTCCTGTATATAGTGATATGGAGCAGGCTGGTATAACCAAGGTATCTCCTATATATAATTATATATGTACAGCTGGTATAACCTGGATATCTCCTGTATATAATTATATATGTACACCTGGTATAACCTGGGTATCGCCGGTATAATTATATATGTACAGCTGGAATAACCTGGGTATCTCCTGTATATAATTATATATGTACAGCTGGTATAACCTGGGTATCGCCTGTATAATTATATATTTACAGCTGGAATAACCTGGCGATCTCCTGTATATAATTATATATGTACAGCTGGTATAACCCTGGTATCTCCTGTATATAATTATATATGTACAGCTGGTATAACCCGGGTATTTCCTGTATATAATTATATATGTACAGCTGGTATAACCTGGGCATCTCCTGTATAATTATATATGTACAGCTGGTATAACCTAGGTATTTCCTGTATATAATTATATATGTACAGCTGGTATAACATGGGTTTCTCCTGTATATAATTATGTATGTACAGCTGGTATACGTTATGCATGACCTGTATATAATTATATATGTAAAGGTGGTATAAGTTATACATCTCCTATATATGGAACATGCTGATATAACCTGGGTATCTCCTGTATATAATTATTTACTGTATGTACAGCTTATATAACCCGGGTATCTCCTGTATATAATTATGTATGTACAGCTGGTATAACATGGGTTTCTCCTGTATCTAATTATATATGTACAGCTGGTATAACCTGGGTATCTCCTATATATAATTATATATGTACAGCTGGTATAACCTGGGTATCTCCTATATATAATTATATATGTACAGATGGTATAACCTGGGTATCTCCTGTATCTAATTGTATATGTACAGCAGTTATATCCTATGGACCCCCTGTATATAATTATATAGATACAGCTGGTATAAATTAGGGTTGTGGGGAATGCAGGTATAATCTGCGTATCTTCTGTATATAACTGTATATATTTTTCATTGTGTACATAGACAATTGGTCCAGCCTATTGCATTGGCATCTTTTGACCTTCTTACAATATGAAAGTATATAAAGCATCTTGTGACCTTCATACAATATAATAGTATATAAAGCATCTCGTGACCTTCATACAATAAAACAGTATATAAAGCATCTCGTGACCTTCATACAATATAACTGTATATAAGGCATCTCATGACCTTCCCACAATATGACTAAATGTTACTGAACCTTCCTTTTCATAAGCTGAAGGTTTGCGGTTCCTCCAGTATCTCGTCCTTAGAGTGTGTGACTCATTACATTGCTTCCCTCTTCTGCTCCGCCACTTACTGTATATAACAATATTACTTACCTTGGAAACTGGTGTTTTGAAGTACAGTGCTACCTTGGTTTAAGAGTAACTTGGATTAAGAGCATTTTGCAAGAAATGCTCACAGTTTTTAAAAATTGTTACTTGGTGTAAGAGCATTGCTTTGGTGTAAGAGCTCCCTGTACTGGGTGGGGGGGAGGGGCATGGTCTGCATAGCGGGGTCTATAGCACTGTACTCTGACCCAGGAAATCTCCCTCGCCTTCCATATCATAGCAGATCCACGCTGTAACCCCTCTCTCCCCGGACAGAGAGTGCTGCTATACTGTGCCCACATCTGTCCTGCTCATTCCTTCATGCTCCCTTCAGTCCCTGTTAGCCCTTGTGTTTTCCATCCTCTCCATTCCTGCTATAATGTGGCTGCACTTACACTCAGCCATTCACGTTGCTGTATAGAAAGGTTTCTGTCACTGTCCTCCTCCACAGCTCTGTGATTCTCACCTCCTGATTAGTCCATGCTGAACACACACCCTTCCTCATTGCTGTCATGTGACCTCACAGACCTCTGACAGCAGCCCTGCTTCTCTATATTAGCTTGTTGTACTGCGCTACTGCATTATGGGAATCTGCAGCACCATCCTGTATCTACAAACTGCTGCTGTTTATCCAGGTTTATGCCTTTACTATACATTATACACCACATGCTGATTGCTATACTGTACAGTAACTTTTAATATGATATAGTCAGTTGTTTCTCATTGTTCGTCTCATCTGTTCTACATGTTATTCAGAATAAAAAATCATTATTTTTTGGAGCGTGGAACCAATTGTCTGCATTTCAGTGATTTCTTATGGAAAAATTTGCTTTGGTTTAAGAGTGATTTGGATTACAAGCACAATCCCGGGAACGAATTATGCTCGTAATCCAAGGTACCACTATATTATAAATCTTTACTTTTCCTAGCAATGAAATATTCAGGAGTGGCTGCCACCACCATAAGTTGTAACGCCAATAAATACCTCTAGACGTTGACAATAATACCAACATATAGTGATCAAATTACACCGCTATATATTGGTGAAACAACACTCCTATACAGTGCCACACTTTGCTTAGGTAAATACCGCCATGTTGTGTTCATATAAAACTAACATGGTAAGTAAATACATTGACTAAATAATGTTTTCACCCTCCTGCCTAAATACTAATGTAATCTGTTAGGCAGCAATGCCTTATAGTCCTTAGGTGAATACCGCCATACAGTGCTCAAATAATACCAACATACGGTGACCAAATAAAAGCACCATATAAATCTGAATGTAATCTTGGTGCTATACAACATCCTAGTAAAACTAACGCACATGATTAATGATGGTCACAAGTCTGGGATAGCAGGGGGTCTGTGGTGTACCCCATGCTATACGTATATCTAACATCTAGCTTCCATTATACAGCACCATATGGATTTATACTGTACGGGTATACATATACAGTGAGTATAGTGATTGTGAGCATGTAATCCTATATGATATGCTATAGTGTGCCCATACCCTGGCACTCCCTACCCCTGCAGAATGCCATTGCATCCTGTATTACAGCTATTTCTATGGCACAATGAACATTCTCCAGCCTCACTCAGCACATTGCAGCTTTACCCTGTAATTCCACCACTGGCCATTAGGTGTCCCCTCAGACTTTTGCATGAAATGCTGAGACTAAATGGTTGTCAGCTGCAGGACTCCTATTGGTTTGATGGGATAGTGATGCCACAGGGTAGCCCCTTTTAAGAGAAAAAGCTTAGTACATTACAACAGCTCTAGCCGCGCGTCCTTCAGTGTAAAAACCAGGTGGAGACCTAAGGACTGTCATCTCAAAGCAACCATGAGCGAGGTAAGTGATCACAAAGCCAGGATTCCCTCTTCTAAGAAAAAGCATGGCAAGACTAGATGTCTGCAGCACCGCACACATGCAAAAAAGAAAAATATTAATAATAATTTGTCAGGTGCTGGAAACTACAATACCTGTGCTGTAATGATACCATATATACATATATAGATGTAGCAGAGCTGAATGTGTTCTTTAACCCTTTGCGCCTTTTTGACTTAGGTGAATGCAGTCGATTTTACCTGCAGTCCTTTGTGAACCATGTATAGTGATATTACAATCTGTTGCACCAAATGACAAACTCAGCTCTGCTGCATCTGCGATCGGATTATGCAGTAATTGCCTTCACGGTTGAGTGTCTTTGTCTCTTAGTTTCTAGGTTTCTTCACGTAAGTGTTCCCCCAAGTGCAGGGACTTGTTGAAGATGGATTTGCCTTTGCTGCCAGTATTTTAGGTTGGGTGATAGCTGCATTTGAATGGAAACTCATGTTTTTGCACTAGGATTATGGAAGGGATGCAAGGTGTGAATCCTAAGTGAGCGGCAGGCGTGAATATTTCATAGCCATTGATTTGCATTCACAGGTAACAAGTCTCCTATTGATGCATGAAATGCACAGAATGAATATTTAATAATCCCACCGGGGCTATGGGAAATGAATGATATAGTAATCTGCAGCGATCACACTTTTGGGGTTACACTGCCATATACTGAGGTTATATACATAGACGTGACCCTATAAGATGCCGGCTGTAGTGTCTGCAGCTGAACGTCTGATGAAACTTTATCTGTGGGAGACACAGAATACCGGAGAGCTGAAATTCGTATAATACATGTATAATGGAATGATATAGGGGACTGGATAGGGATACCCTCACAGTTGGGGCACAGAGCTGGCATATATGGAAATTTGGCACTGCCATAGAGCGATAATACACTGGGCGGCACAGTAATACTTAGGGTACAGGACAGAGCTGACACCCGGCTTGGGGCTCAGGGTGATCATATTGGGGACACAGGACTGTGATACTAACACTTGGGGTACAGGACAAGGATACATTCACTACTGGGGTTTAGGACAGTGACACACTGACACAGTATGCAGGCTACAGGACAGTGACACACTGACATAGGATGCAGGCTACAGGACAGTGACATGCTGACACAGGATGCAGGCTACAGGACAGTGACATGCTGAAACAGGATGCAGGCTACAGGACAGTGACACGCTGACACAGGATGCAGGCTACAGGACAGTGACACGCTGACACAGGATGCAGGCTACAGGACAGTGACACGCTGACACAGGATGCAGGCTACAGGACAGTGACACGCTGACACAGGATGCAGGCTACAGGACAGTGACACGCTGACAGAGGATGCAGGCTACAGGACAGTGACACGCTGACACAGGATGCAGGCTACAGGACAGTGACACGCTGATACTTGAAGAACGCGATCCTCCACTATCATACCTCCCAACTTTTGCAAAGAGGGACATGTGCGCCACGGTCCCCATAGCCACGCCCCCATAGCGGCCCTCCATATCCACACCCCCATAGCAACCCTCCATAGCCACGCCCCCATAGCAACCCTCCATAGCCACTCTCCTACAATCACCACATGCTGCTGACTGAATAGTGCCCTATACAGTATCCAATCCCCCCCAAAATGCCCTATATAGTATCCAATCCCCCATTATAGTGCTCCACATAGTATCCAATCCCCCACATAGTGCCCCACATAGTAGCCAGTCCCCCATATAGTGCCCCACATAGTATCCAATCCCCCACATAGTGCCCCACATAGTATCCAATCCCCCACATAGTGCCCCACATAGTATCCAATGCGCCATATAGTGCCCCACATAGTATCTAATGCCCCCATATAGTGCCCCACATAGTATCTAATGCCCCCATATAGTGCCCCACATAGTATCCAATGCCCCCATATAGTGCCCCACATAGTAGCCAATCCCCCACATAGTGCCCCACATAGTATCCAATCCCCCACATAGTATCCAATGCCCCTATATAGTGCCCCACATAGTAGCCAATGCCCCATATGGTGCCCCACATAGTAGCCAATGCCCCCATATAGAGCCCCACATAGTAGCCAATCCCCATATAGTGCACCACATAGTAGCCAATCCCCCATAGAGTGCCCACATATTAGCCAATGCCCCCAAATATGCCCCACATAGTAGCCAATGCCCCCATATAGTGCCCCACATAGTAGCCAATGCCCCCATATAGTGCCCACATAGTAGCCAATCCCCATATAGTGCCCAACATAGTAGCCAATGCCCCCAAATATGCCCCACATAGTAGCCAATGCCCCCCATAGTAGCCAATGCCCCCATATAGTGCCCCACATAGTAGCCTATGCCCCCATATCCATATAGTGCCCCCCATAGTAGCCAATCCCCCATTATAGTGCCCCACATAGTAGCCAATGCCCCCATATATGCCCCACATAGTAGCCAATGCCCCATATAGTGCCCCACATAGTAGCCAATGCCCCATTATATGCCCCACATAGTAGCCAATCTCCCCATATAGCGCCCCCACATAGTAACCAATCCCCCCATATAGCACCCCACATAGTAGCCAATCCCCCCATATAGCGCCCCACATAGTAGCCAATCCCCCCATATAGCGCCCCACATAGTAGCCAATCCCCCATATAGCGCCCCACAGAGTAGCCAATCCCCCCCATTAGTGTGCCCCAGTGAAAAAACAATAAACCAGTAATTCACCTGTCCGCCGGTCCCAGCAGCTCCTCTCCCGGCAGAGCGCGCACTCCCGTCATCCTCCGGGGCGGGCAGCGGGGTATACAGACACTGACTGTGCCGGAAGTGACCTGCAGCCTCTGTCATGAATCACTTCCGGCACAGTCAGTATCTCTGTACCCCGCTGCCCGCCCCTGAGGATGACGGGAGTGCGCGCTCTGCCAGGAGAGGAGCTGCTGGGGCGGACAAGTGAGTTACTGGTTTATTGTTTTTTCCGCTGGGGACACATTTAATGCGGGACACGGGAGGCCGTTCCGGGACCGCGGGACAGCACCCAAAAAACGGGACTGTCCCGCGGAATCCGGGATGGTTGGGAGGTATGCACTATGTAACCACTGGTGTATCAGGCGCAGGTCACACGCAGGAATCAGGTATAGCAATAAACTGTTAAATATTATTAAAATGTATACAGCACTACACGTTTCAACACCAATCCGGCTTCTTCCTCATGTGAAGCGATGTACTGTATACATGACAAGATGATGGAACACTGGTATTTGGGGTACAGAACAGTGACAGTCTGACATTTGGGGGACAGGGCTATGACATGCTGACACTTGGGGTACAGAACACTGATGTGAAGTACAGGATAATAACATAGGGTACAGGATGCTGACAACTGGGTTACAGAACACTAACTTGGGGTACAGGATGCTGACAATTGGGGTACAGAACACTGACTTGGGGTACAGGATAGTGACACTTGGGGTACAGGATGCTGACAATTGGGGTATAGAACACTGACTTGGGGTACAGGATGTTGACACTTGGTGTACAGGACGCTGACACATGGGATACAGGATGCTAACACTGGGGGTACAGGATGTTGATACGAGGTACAGGATGCTGAAACTTGGGGTACAGAATGCTCACACTTGGGGTACAGGATGCTGACACTTGGGGTTGAGGATGCTGACTCTCGGGATACAGGATGCTGACACTTGGGGTACAGGATGCTGACTCTTGGGGTACAGGATGATGACACTTGGGGTACAGGATGCTGAAACTTGGGGTTGAGGATGCTGACTCTCGGGGTACAGGATGCTGACACTTGGGGTACAGGATGCTGACACTTGGGGTACAGGATGCTGACTCTCGGGATACAGGATGCTGAAACTTGGGGTACAGGACGATGACACTTGGGGTACAGGATGCTGAAACTTGGGGTACAGCATGCTAACACTTGGGGTACAGGACGCTGACACTCGGGGTACAGGATGCTGATACATGGGGTACAGGACGCTGACTCTCGGGGTACAGGACCATAACGCACAGATCTTGTTACCCAGACACCGGAGCCTCCTCTGCTTCTGCAGAGATTTCCCCCGGGAGTCTTCTAATTTGCTTGATTATAAACAATTACACAGGAATTACAATAACTCAGAACTTTCTCCTCCAATGAACCCTTCAGAGAATACAGAACAGCAGTGCATTGTGGGTACGGCAGGGAATGTGATATTCCTGGGGCATCTCCCCCCGTCCCTCCGGCGGTGACTTTTATCCTCCACCATTTATCTTTCAAGGATTTCCCATCCAAATTATGTTTTGAATTTAGAAATTTCTCTATTCAAATCAATTCCGGCGATTTCCATAAATTTCAATTAATGTCGTGAGTTTTTCACGAGGCTGGAATGTCATTTCCATAGAGGAGCCATCAATCACGCCCCGGGCGCTGCCTCCTTTCTCTAAACAATAAGCCAGTGACAGGATGATGTATGACAACTTTACCTGTCCAAACAAAAAGTTTTATCGGTAGTTACGCGTCCTCATTAGCGCTCGCCGCCGGTTCTGCTGAGATCAGCGCACTCTATTTTTGTCAATTTTTATCACCCGTCTACTGAATTGATCCGCGAGGAGCTCGCTGATGCATTACAATCCTATAGTCCTCATGCGGGATCGATTTTACCGTCTTTAAAAGTCAACCTCCAACTCGGAATCGTCCCTTCTTACCCAAAGAGGGGTCGGAGTTCTGGAGGATGAGGAAAAAGGGTTCATTTATATATAAAGACCAAATGCCTCTCTGTCTGATGTCTAAAAGGGGGTTTCCACTGTGGCCAGTGTCTTTTTGGTGGAAGGGTTTCTTAGGGGGAAAATGCCCAACCCAGCTGATGGACTGGCTGCTCAGCCAATCAGTGACTGGAGCGCCATCCTGTCCTAGTCATTGACTGGCTGAGTGAGCTGTCAATCAGCCAGGTTGTGACGTCGGCAGCACAGGAAATCCCAGAGCCCAGCGGGGGGCCCGGAGCCGGTCACATGGCAGATTGTGGGCACAGCCAGAGGTAAGTAGTTAGTGCAGTTTGTTGTCCCTCCCCCCCATGCCCTCCCGTTTATAAAACACCCCTGAGTCCGGACCTCTCCTTTAACTATAAGCTGATCATTACATAGAGACCCCAGGCGATCAGCAGCAGCAGCACCACCACAGGGGAGATGAAGCATTACATGCTTCTTATTGAAGTCAAAGGACCGTCCATATAATTCATGGACATGCTGGACAGACTGAGACACTCTATAGTAGGGATGGGGAACCTTTGGTCCTCCAGCTGTTCCAAAACTACAATTCCCATCATAGCTAAAGCTTTGGCTGTCCAGGCATGATGGGAATTGTAGTTTTGAAACAGCTGGAGGGCGGAAGGTTCCCCATCCCTGCTCTATAGCATCAGTCCTCAAGCTGTGGCACTCCGGCTGTTGCATCTCCTAACAGTTGCTGGTGGGGGAGCATGTCCTTATACTGTACTAGGCTTTCAAAAGATGACCTCCGTCTACTCAATTCTAATACAATAAGTTTGTGTTTGCAGATGCGGTTTCAGAACCAGACAGTCCCTTTTAATAGGGTTATCAAGGCTTTGAAAAGCATGGCCACTTTCTTCCAGAAACAGCACCACTAATGTTCCCAGGCTGTCATTTATTTGAAATGCTTCTTGTATTTATTAAATTAGGCAGAAATTGGAATCCTGATGATGTCATCGGCATGATTTCCTATATAATGATGTCATCGGGGGATTTCCTGTATGGTGGAAAATAGCTTTGTGTATGTAATAGGACTTCTTCCTCCCACCACTCCCCCTGTAGGTGGGTTCTGTATTTACATGATCTATCAACTTCCCTTCAAGTCTATAGTATATTGTGACCTTTCTGAGAAGATGAAAGGCTCGTAGTGCAGAGTGGTTTTGTGTTATATGGGACTAATTCTCTATACATGCCTATCCATCAACCTGATTGAGAATTTGACCAGGTCATGTTGTATGGACGCACGGTTCTAGAAATTACAGCTGGACTATTGGATGGCGGACTGTATAATATACAAAGAATACATTGTAATTCTTCAATCCTGCCTCAATGCCTATGAAACAAATTCATTCAAGGACATCTATACCATGGGAGTCTTGGGGAGAGGGAGGTCATCCATACTGGTCTCATCCTCTTTTCTTCCACATAGTGGATTGTACTGTTAGCAATAAAGAAGGCTTACTACATTCACATTATGTTTTGTGCCCTCTCTTATGGTGCAGGTTGATATATCTCATTGAATATAGATTTTCCACCCCAATGTGTTGCCGGCTAGCCCATAGGCTTCAATGGGCCATATGTAGTGTATAAATCTACACGCTGACCACAACCATGGGGAGCAATGTTTGTTAGTTCTGCAGACAGTTTGGGAAATGGACTGAACACAGTCACAATTAGATAAAATTTGGCATGTTGAAGTCTATAAGTTTGACATCACATTGCGCCGGCAAGTCTATAAGTCGAATCCCTTATCTATAATATGAGCTATTAGTGCAATGACCCAAAGCTGTTTAACTGAGGGGCTACAGTAAGGAGTGACATGGCCTCTCTGCTGCTACCAATGGCTGTGTCAGGAACTGCAGGACTACTCAAACCCTGGCCTAGCACATTAACATATTATTAGTGCTGCTGTATGCAGTATTGCAGATTCAGAGCCTCCCCTGATGTTTATTCTAATGCATATTAGCCTTAGAATTGGCATTACACTTGGGGAAGCTGTCTTTTTCATCTGGCATCAGCAGCAGAGAGATGATTGACAGTTATCCCCCTCGCTCTGCTACAGGTTACATCGCTTTTTACACTGACAGCTTCCCTCAGTGTAATGTCTATTCTAATGGTAACATGTATTATACAGACATCAGGGGAGGTTGCAGCACTACTGATAGAGACAGCTCCGCCCAGTGTTATGTCTATTCTAATGGTAACATGTATTATATAGACATCAGGGAAGGCTACAGAGCTAGTGACACAGACAGATTTCCCCAGTGTAATGTCTATTCTAATGGTAACATGTATTATTTAGACACCGGGGAGGCTGCAGCACTAGTGACACAGACAACTTCCCCCAGTGTAATGTCTATTCTAATGGTAACATGTATTATTTAGACACCGGGGAGGCTGCAGCACTAGTGACACAGACAACTTCCCCCAGTGTAATGTCTATTCTAATGGTAACATGTATTATTTAGACACCAGGGAGGCTGCAGCACTAGTGACACAGACAGCTTCCCCAGTGTAATGTCTTTTCGAATGGTGACACATATTATATAGACATCAGGGGAGGCTCAGTATCTGCATGCAGCATTAATGATATGTAACCTTGCTGGGACCACTGCAGACTTGTAGTACCTAACACAGCCATTAGTGGCAACAGAGGGACACGGGTGCCAATGTCTATATGTGCCGAGCTAATACACATACCCCAAGAGACTGGCATCTGTTAATGGGACAGCAGGTGATTCACAAAGTCCTAACTTTCAGGTAGTTAATACTCATGAATATTAAACTTTTTATTTTTACTGTTACAGTAAAAAAGTATTTGCACCTTTAACCCCTTCATGCTTCATACCTGGGCAACTGCTGTCAGTGAGTTACAGCGATTGCCAGTCTTTTAGCCACTCAGATGCTATGGTCATTGGTGACTGTGGCTAGAAGCCATGCCCATGTCACTTTTGGGAACACAATCCTAAGGTGTTGATTAGTTGTAATGGCAGTCAGGGGCCCTATGAAGGCCTCCATAGTTGCCATGTAGAACCCACTATTACAGCCTGCCATAGGCAGGAGTTAGTAATCTAGTAAGTAAACATTTCTTAAAAATAAATATATAAAAATATAAAACATCAGTTATAGGGGCCACAGTTCTTTAACTTTTAGTTTGTTTGAAGTAATAAAACATACAAACTCTATAAATTGGCTATCACTGTCATTCTGTTGACATCCAGGATAAATTTAAAGGGATATTTTGAATACTACTTGAATAGCTCAGGAAGGGGTTAATCTCTATTACTGATGATTTCCGCTGTAACAAGTAGCAGGAGACGTCTCTCACAGATATAAGGGCCTGCTCCCTTGATGAGCCCGCGTAAACTGATTGGAGCCGGATAGCGGAACATATGTCGGATGAGTATTAGCAGGCAACGGTATAATGACACAAGTGTCAGGATGATAATGATGAGCTCGGCGGCGGCCTCCTGATTAATGAACCCGCATTATACCGGGCGCTAATAATCTGCAGGCCCCGGAGGATGAGGACATGTCCCTACTTCACTCTACAGTTCTATATGGCTCTATTATTACTATATTACATCTGGAAGGAAGTTATAGATGTAGCAGAGCTGAGTTTGCTTTATTCTAATACAGTTTACCTAGAATAATCCTGATCACTTTTTGTATGTATAATATATTTTAAAACTATTTTAAATAATCACGAATGTATGATTCTGGATTATCAGACGCCGATTTGGAAGAATATGGTCACAAGTGAAGGATAAAAGCTTTGTACAGTAATAAATGTAAGAGACTGTGCCGTGCTCCACAGACCTGGTTCACATCAGGACACAGTTTTTCATGTTGCCTCTAAAATCATAAAGCGATTCCCTAATAGCTGCACATTATTAGGAGCAAACTGGCAAGGAGCGGGCTTATTACCGCTGTTATTACCGCCTGGGCCATGCAGACGCGTTTCTGCACTAATAATTCTACAGGGAGAATGTCATTTTATGGGCATGAAATCTTGTATATGACAACTCCGGGATGTTAATGAAGGACGGAGCGATGAATGATGAGAGCTGGATGATACCCACCCTCAAAAAGTGTATATATAAGCCTAACCTTAAAGTGGAAATACATACATCCTTCAATCTTTCATACCCATAATTCAAGCACAAATCTTTCCTACATAACTTCTCCCTCACATCTTTCCTAAATAAGCTCCTCCCTCACATCTTTCCTACAGAAGCTCCTCCCTCACATCTTTCCTACATAAGCTCCTCCCTCAAGTATTTCCTTTATAAGCTCCCCCCTCAAATCTTTTCTGCATAAGCTCCTCCTTTAAATATTTGCTATATAAGTTCCACCCTCACATCTATTCTGCATAAGCTCCACTCTCAAGTCTTTCATACCTAAGCTCTACAATCAAATCTGTCATACATAAGCGCCATCCCTAAATCTTTTATACATAAGCTCCTCCCTTAAATATTTTCTGCATAAGCTCCTCCCTCAAGTCTTTCCTGCACATGGGCCAGGTCACTCTGAGCAAAATCAGCGGAACTCTCCACCATGGATTCACGCCTGCCTCAGTGTCAAACATCAAACCCTCAACTCATTGCTACATAAGCTCTAACCTTAAATCTTTGCTAAATAAGCTCCAACCTCAAATATTTTCTGCATAAGCTCCACCCTCAAGTCTTACACATAAGCCCCTCCCCTCCCTATAACCATGTGTGTAGCTTTTTGCATCATTTAGGGAGGTTTTCTAATCTAATTAAGTTATAGCATTTTGGTATCATTTGCCATCATGTTATGTTTGACAAGACAAGGGGCTGTAGAAACGTATGAATAAATTGACAACAGTAGGGGATGTATTCTTACACTGTCCAATCAGAGCTGTTTAGGTGCACACACCTTTTGTCAAGGAAACTGGTAACACCCAGTTGTCAATTTATTCATATTTTTTCCAGGAAGTTGCAAAAGAATAAATAACCTTTACGGGTGCGTTCACACGTACAGGATCTGCAGCAGATTTGATGGCGCAGATTTGAAGCTGCAGATTCAAAGCAAATCAGTTCTGGGCCATCAAATCTGCTGCGGATCTGCTACAGATTCAAATCTGCGCCATCAAATCTGCTGCAGATCCTGTACGTGTGAACGTACCCTTAAACAGTATAGTCATTAGGGGGTTAAAGTCAGCTCATATTCCCGGCCCTGAGGCAGCGCTGCCCATTACATCAGTCAATGCTTAGGTGCAGCAGCATCATGTGCTGCGGAGCTGCTCATTAATTATAATGTCATCCATCATAAGTAGGTGTAAATTAACTTATTGCACCCGGCTCCTTTTTATTCTTCTTCTTATAAATGAGATTTTCCTCTGATGTTGACAGTCCAGGCGCTAAAGCGTCAGTGGCTGATGAAATGGTTCTGTCTGCCTTATTTTGTCCACCAACCCACTGCCCCCAATTCTGGTGGACTGTCCTGTTACAGTTCAACTCTTCTTCTTCCTTCTCTCATGATGTCTGGCTTGAAAACCAGAGCTATGTTTATGGGGGGCACCGACAATGGCTGGCATCAATATGGGGCACCGACAATGGCTGGCATCAATATGGCTATGACGGACAAGCGGGTATTTATCCTGGCTGACGGTATTATTGATCTCATCTTGAATGTTCTGATTGTTCATATCATATCCAAATATAGGGAGAAAGCAGGAAAGTCACTACTTGACATATTCCTAAACACAAAAGTGTAAGGCAGGTGAAATCCAACATGTCCGATCCTTCTCTCTCCCAACGTCCTCTGTTGGGGGAGAATTGAGAGATCCCTGTACACATTAGACAGACAATCAACCCCATCGAAAACTGCAGGTCTGGACAACTTTTCTTGAATGTATACGGGGGCTTTCAGACATTTTGAGCAAAAATGTAGTTTTGTGGGCCTAGGCCATGTCTACTTGACACTCATATGACCGATAAAATGGCTTTATATATATATATTAGGGATGGTCCGAACCGAGTTTGTACGAACCCGAACCATCTGCAATGATTACCGCTGTCTGCCCGCTCCGTGCAGCGGGCGGATCCAGCGGGAGAAACGCCTGGAAAACTGGGAGACAGCCATAGCCATAGGCTGTATCCCAGTTTTCCAGGCGGTCCTCCCGCTGTATCCGGAGCGGGCAAACAGCGGTAATCCGATGCCGAGCGTTCGGGTTTAGCAGACCATCCCTTATATATATATATATATATATATATATATATATATGAATCATAAGCATCCATTTCTTGTACTTTTTGCAACAGTGTCAGGGGTTCAATACTGCCATTAGAGGTGACATATTGCCATTAAAAAGTGGGTGGGGTTTAGCTAGGGGGGGGGGGTTGCAAAATCGGTACTAGGGTTTCCCTAAGCTGTGATACAGTGAAGATGTAGCATCCTCAATAACTCGACAGGACCCAATGCAACTCTAGTGCGCCCCCTAAATTTGCAGGGGAGATGGCGCTCTCCTAGAGTAAGATTCTCTCTTGCCCATAGCAACCAATTACAGCTCCCATACAGCTACCAATGACATTTTACCATAGCAACATGAGAAGTAAAAGATTAGCTGTGATTGGTTGCTATGGGAGCTATGATTGGTTGCCATGGCAAACAAGGAGACTCTTTCTATTAGGGAGGGCGACATAAATATCCCCCATGTGTTTCTATAACCCTCTGCAGGTCTATTTCCTTAGTATATAATGATATTTATTACATTTTATGGAGAGGATGTTGGTTAAAGGGAATCTGCAGCTCCCGGGCACTACCTGAGGTGCTGACAGTGTGCTGTAGCTAGCAGCCCCCAGTAAGCATGGTGCCTTTTTGGTAATTTTCCCTGCAGCGGATTATGTACAATCTTATGTCTCCTACTGTCACAGAGCTGATGTTCGTGCCACACTTGTCATGCATCTTCCTCCCTCTTCATGAATAATCAATGCTGCCCGGCCTCCTGCTCGCTCAGCTGTCAGATTGCAGATCAGTCCTCTGTAGGCAGGTTATGTCTGAAAGAATCTTTCCTCTGTAATGTGTTGGAGCTGTGGTCTAGGGGTAACTCACCTGTCTAGAAACCTGACAACAGTTCATTCTCTGTTTCGAATCCCCTGATGGAAATTAAATAGATGTCTTTTTTTTCCCCTCATTATTGTATCTTTTATAAGGCTATGTTCACACACACAGTATTTTTGCTCAGTATTTTGGTCAGTATTTTGCAACCAAAACCAGAAGTGGATTGAAAACACTGAAAGGCTATGTTCATACACTGTTGAAATTGAGTGGATGGCTGTCATTTAATGGCAAATAATTACTGTTTTTTTTTAAAACAACGTCCGATATTTGCCATTAAATGACAGCCATCTGCTCAATTTCAACAGTGTGTGAACATAGCCTTTCTGTGTTCTCAATCCACTTCTGGTTTTTGTTGCAAAATACTGACCAAAATACTGAGCAAAAATACTGTGTGTGTGAACATAGCCGTAAAAATGATACAATAATGAGAAAAAAAAGACATATTTAATTTCCATCAGGGGATTCGAACCAGAGAATGAACTGCTGGCAGGTCACTAGACAGGTGAGTTACCCCTAGACCACACTCCAACACATTAGGGAGGAGTGATTCTTTCAAAGATAACCTCCCTACAGAGGACTGATCTGCAATTTGACAGCTGAGCGAGCAGGAGGCCGGGCAGCATTGATTATTCATGAAGAGGGAGGAGGATGCATGACAAGTGTGGCACGAACAACAGCTCTGTGACAGTAGGAGACATAAGATTGTACATAATCCGCTGCACGGAAAATTACCAAAAAGGCACCATGCTCACGGGGCACTGCCAGCTACAGCACACTGTTAGCACCTCAGGTAGGGCCCAGGAGCTGACAGATTCCCTTTAAATATTTGGCTTTTGAGCTCAGCAATGACATCACGGACCAAGGACCCCCCATAGACTGCAGCCATGGCCATAACATGTGATCATACCAGATCATAGAGCAATGTCTGCACTATTGTACCAAACCCTCAGCTGTGAGAAGTATTAGGTCTGTACAGGTTTTCAGCCTCTGAAGAAGAATGTTCCCATTCACTGACAGGAAGCAGAGGTCTTCACAATGCAAAGACAGATATATACGGATCATGAGCTGTAGTCCAGACCCTGGCAGCAGCCTTTGCCTTCTCTAAGTTTTAATTTAGTACTGCAGTGTTTAATAACTGTTAAAGAACCACAACTCCCATCATGCCCTTCCTATAAGCTTACACTTAGTACTGCAGTGTTTCCCAACCCTTGGCTATCTAGCTATTGGAAGGCTACAAAACTATAACTCCCATCATGCCCACCAGGCGGAGAGCCGCAGTTTGTGAATCGCTGTAGTACTATATGGAAGCTTAGGAAGGGCATAATGGGAGTTGTAGCTTTGCACCAGCTACAGAGCGGCAGGTTAGGAAACATTGTAGTATTGCATCTGGCCAGTAAGATGGCTGGGATGGCTACAACTAGACCACATCCTTACTTGGCTGCACTTCTTACTGGGCAGTGACCCTTTGGGTCGTCTGGGCCGAGCTGCCATACCAGACACATCTGGACCTGACACATAGTGAATGCGTCCATTAATTTGCATTGGTCTGAGGGGATGATGAGGGTCTCTCCATTACGTAGCGGCAGACTTCACAGACAGACACTAATGCACCTATGTATATATAAACATGTCAGGAGGATGATTTGTCTTGTGAATCAGACATTATGCTTCCAGCGACTCTTTAAACCTAACAAAGCCTTAAAAGCTTTATATGAATGGAACATAATAAATCGCACCCCGTGTGCCATCGCTCTTAAGGCAACGTACAACCACCGGTACAGAATCATGAGATAAATTTGACCTGGAAATTGCATTTCTCTTGTGCGTAACCAGTGAGAGTGACATCCACTCTTCACAGTAGATGGCAGAGCTATATACTGTATTAGTATCTGGTATGGTAATCTGACCCACTGCTCCTATTTTCTCTATCCTTAACTTTACATTGTGCATGGTGACAACTCCAGGTGTGCATGCAGTAACCCAGGGTTGCTACTGTAGTTTTTGGAATTAGCAGTGGGCTAGCTGTTGGGGGTACTGACTAGGCACTTGTCACGGTGGCCAGGAGTGGTATGCCCACCCCTTGGTATATTGAAACTTTTAAACTTGCAGACCTGTTTCAAATTGGCGTGGCTTAGAGTGTGTATGCACAAGCTTTGCACCGCTTCTCTGTCCCTCCTCCTCCACATGATTAGGAATGCCTTGGGCAGGATTTTTCCTATTCATCACTTGTGCGAACACTGCACAGGTACCTTAACGATCCAGCACATGTGCAGTGTTCAGACAGGTGATGAATAGGAAAAATCCTGCCCAAGGCATTCCTAATAATGAGGAGGGCAGGGAGGAGGGACGGGCACACACACTCTAGGCAACACCAATTTGACACAGGGCTGCAAGTTTAAAAGTTGTTTTTTAGGACAATAACTGAATCACCTACCAAACGGATCCCAAGACAGATCTTGGATGAAAAGCAGCTATCTGACGGTACAAGCAGTTTGAGGGGGTCAGACAAAGTCACTTTAAGCTGGGTACTTGAGGTATATAGGTGTGGATAATGTGTTTTGTACTTGACTTGTCAGTTAGGTTACGATAAAGTTGGGTTAGGCTTGACTCGGAGTAATGCTAGGGGGCTTCCAAGGGGCCTTGTCTAATTGGTACAGTAT
Source organism: Dendropsophus ebraccatus (assembly GCF_027789765.1). Taxonomy (NCBI): domain Eukaryota; kingdom Metazoa; phylum Chordata; class Amphibia; order Anura; family Hylidae; genus Dendropsophus; species Dendropsophus ebraccatus. Next base: position 59,651,862 of record NC_091464.1, on the reverse strand, counting down.
TCTGTTGGGACGACTTGGCTTGCAGACAATGATGATAGGAGATACTCGTACTCACAGTTTAGGAAGATACTGCCTCTTGCCAGAGAGATCACAGAGTGCCAGAGTTCTGATACGAGCTCTGGGCTTGCACAATCGGGCATAGCTAGCCACTCAATATTCCCCGAGATGGCTGAACAAAGATTAACAGAGTACTTCGGCTTTATCTGCTCTTTGCTCCACTGCAGACGATCATGTAGTTTCTGGAACGTCCTGAGTATTGTCAATCCTGGACGTAGGAATGGTATCCCTATGTGGTATTTACCCTATCTTCCAGCCTTAGCACTGCATAACTCTTGTAATATACCAACTAGCTAGAACTCCTCTCACTATCCACCTCTAGACTAGAAGACCCCACTCAGAAACTAACAAGATGTTTTATAGTAGTGGATGGGACTAAACTCATTGGTGGGGAAGCTTCTGTAACAGACTACACTTTGGTGCGTGATACCCAGCTTAACGTACCAAGTGTGGTACCCAATTAAGGATTGGGCAACAGTAAACCATAGTTAACCCTTACAGCACATTAAGCTGTTCAATACATACTGTAAAGTGAGACACCCAATGGCAGGAACAGGCAAAGCATCCTTCAGCCCAGAGCATAGAGATAAATAACAACACCTACCAACAGGTTATATTAGAACATAGTGGCACACCTGCTCTGGGACACTACATATACCGGTTCATGGTCAGCAGTGGATGGGTCCTTTGTTTCCCCAAATGTGGACTTAGCATGTATCAGGCAGGTAGAGCCTGATGAAACTTCAGATGAACTTTAGAGCCTCATTGCACTAATGCTGACTGTCCCCTTTATGATCAGGCAGAGCAATTATAGAACTCTCTGCTTGATTTTTCTGAAAACTGTGTATTATTACTGTCTTTTCCCTGAACTCATCTATATGATCATACAAAGGACTGTGTGGCCATTCGGTTACAGCAGCACTGTCCTTTCTAAACCCTCCCTGATTGCATGTGTATGATCATAGAAAGACCTTTGGGACCATACAGTTATAGCTGCACTGTCCTCTCTATACCCTCCCTAAACTCATCTATATGATCATAGAGAGAACTGTGTGGCCCTGTAGTTACAGCAGCACAGTGCTCTTCATACCTTGCTGAACTCATCTATATGATCATAAAGAGTACTGTGGGGCCATTCAGTTACAGCTGCACAGTCTTCTCTATGCCCTCCTTGCACTTATCTATATGATCATAGAAACAACAGTGTGTCTATACAGCTGAACAGTCCTCTGTATCCCTCCCCTGCAGTTATCACTATGATCATAGAGAAGTTACAGCGGATTCCATTGCTCGTACCCGCTCACAGCAGAGCATATCTCCGACCGTGCCATAGACTCCATTCTATGCACCGGCGGATTCCACCGGCCATCCAGAGAATGAACCGGTTCATTCTTTGGATGGATGGCGAAATCCACCAATGCATAGAATGGAGTCTATGACACGGGCAGAGAGGTGCACGCCCGTGAGCGGGTACGAGCAATGGAATCCGCAGGAATTTCTCTAACTCTAACTCTTCCATTGCTTTCTATCAGGGATTCTTACATTAACCTCTTCACTGCCCTACACCAGTAGGGACTCTGACATTAACCTGTTCATTGTTCTCAACCACAAGGCATCCTTACATAACCCCTACTCTGCCTTAGACCACGTGATATTCTGATATTAACCCTTTACTTCCCCAAATCAAAAATGCCCGAGATCTCCAGGCATGGCGACACTAAGACCTTGCCCACAATTGTGGACAGAAAAAAACGAATATGTGGACAAGGCCTTAGTGCCAGAATCTCTGGTGATTTAGGACGGCAAAAAAGTAATTACCTTATTAGAATACTGCCCCATTGATGTCTATGGCCTCATATACATATTCATATTTTCTGTGGATTTGTGCGGGGCTGGTGCCATGTGTCTTTGGCTTCTTCCCTTGCACTGGCATATATTCAGGTTTGCCAGGTGCGGTGGTTGGCCATGCCTATGGCCTTATGCAATGCTGCCAATGATGCATCATAATGGATGTTTTGGGAGTTAAAGGATCAAACACTACAAGAAAAAAAACTATTTTAGGGTATATTCACACGGGCGGGCTCGCAGCGAGATTCTCGCTGCGAGCCCGGCAGGTCCTGTCAGTTCCCATAAACTACATACTTGCTGCGGTCTAAACGACCGCAGCGAGTGTGTAATTATACCGCGCTTAACCCCTTCTACTCCCGCCGGCTCCCCCGCTGTAAGCAGCATACATTACCTGTCCTTGCTGCACGGGTCCGGCGTCCTGCTCTCCCGTCCGGCCAATTAGTGTGTTGCCCAGCCGCAGCCACTGATTGGCCGGGCGGGAGAGCAGGACGCCGGACTCGTGCAGCGAGGACAGGTAATGTATGCTGCTTACAGCGGGGGAGCCGGCGGGAGTAGAAGGGGTTAAGCGCGGTATAATTACATACTCGCTGCGGTCGTTTAGACCGCAGCAAGTATGTAGTTTATGGGAACTGACAGGACCTGCCGGGCTTGCAGCGAGAATCTCGCTGCGAGCCCGCCCGTGTGAATATACCCTAAGGGTGCGTTCACACCTACAGGATCTGCAGCAGATCTGCAGCAGATTTGATGCTGTGTTCAGTTATTTAAATGAAATCTGCTGCAGAAAATCAGCTGCAGATCCTGTAGGTGTGAACGCACCATAAAACATAGAACGACCTTGAATTTGACTTAGAGATTCATCCCTATGTGCAAGGTGAAGGTCTGTGGCTGTCATTCCCCTTGCCTACAAGCCGCTGCCTATGGCAGACTATAAAGGTGTTAGGACCATTCAGATCCACTCTTCCCCAGTGAACATCTGTACTGAGATGAGCATGCTGTTAAAAGGGTAATCCTATTATATACCGTACTATCCATTTCTGAATTTTTGTTTGACTGGGCGCAGCTTTGAATCCCCTTCAAAGTTTTTCCTTGCATAGTGGCACTCCCAGAGAGAATGACAACATATGCACTGCCCCCCTACTGATCCCCAACCGTTAAATGGGTTATCCAGTGCTACAAAAACATGACCACTTTCTTTCAGAAACACGACTCTTGTCTTCAGTTCAGGTACAGTTTGAAATTAAGCTCCATTTACTTTAATGGAACTGAGCAGCAAAAACCAGCCCAAGCTGGAGACCAGAGCGGGACTGTCTTTGAAAGAAAGTGGCCATGTTTTTGTAGCGCTGGATAACCCCTTTAACATAAGCCCCCACCACCGCTACTGATTCCCCAACTATCAACTGGGCCACCATGTAAATTGGTGCCATTACATTGGGGTTGAAAAAACACAAAGACAGAAGCGGGGCACCTTCTAGTGCAGTAATTAAGGTCAGCTTAAAATAAGAAGAAGAGGTGAACAGAGTGTATGCTCACCTGTGCAGGTTGTGCATATGTAGGCACAACACTTTCAGTAGCTCAATATAACAACAGGTTCTACAACGTGTTTTGGCTCACAAATAAGATAGCACCTTCCTCAGGCATGCGCCTGTTAATAAATACCGCTGTTCATGATATTATACCACTTGGAGATTCTCCTTGGTGGTGTATGATATACTGGATTTCCCTACACCTGCGCCAGGCTTGTTTGGAAGGTTCTTTCCTGTCCCAGTTGGTTGCTGCTGGGAATTCGCTCTATTACCTTGGGGTGTCAAACTCGTGACCCTCCAGCTGTTACAAAACTACAATCCCCATCATGTCTGGCCAGCCAAAGCTTCAGCTATGCATACATCCTCCCTATAAAAGGTTTCTATTTTGGAGCCTCCTAGAGTAGCATCCCTCATTCTGTGGCTCTCCACTATCATATTTTTCTGCATCCCCCATCTTTAAAATGATTTAGAAGAGTTTGTTCCCATTTGTCTTCAGTTCTACAATGATAGTAAATTACCTAACAGTGTGGATTCCTGGAGATCTATCACTGCTGAAGGTGCAGAGTCTGAAGGATGGGAACTTTTTCCTTTCAAAATCACCAGGGCCGTGTCCTGCTGTCACTCACTTGTGTTTAGCGCAGGAGGACGTTAGAGCGTATAACAGAATGTGACAGCTGTACAGCCAAGTCTCCGATGCAGAACATGGCCGCACACAGAGTACAGTGCCGACCCCCATACATCTTACCAAGATTGATGCAGCATCTGGAACTCGATGGGACGTTCATTTGCGTTTGTTGTTACAATTCTAGATGTTTCTTTCAATCTTTGTTATGGGAAAAGGAGACATTGATTAAAGCTACAAAATGAAGTCCAGGGAAAGGGGACTTTCAGATTAAACAGCTTACTCGTGCACATGCTTGGCAGATACCATTTACAGAGCAATGGCGGATGCTTACCCCTGTAGGTGTTAGTGTAGCTTACTTGCCGGCTTTATCCTAATAACTCACTAGTGGAAAAGAGTAAAGTTTTTAAAAGTTAAGCAAGTGGGGGAAGGGGGATTGGTGCAGCCAAGTCCTAGGGAGTCCTGGAAAACATGGATACAACCCAAGGATATAAGCCCATTTGCCTTTGCCATCTGCGCTCAATCTTGTGTATATGTGTCTTATAGGCACATGCGCAATTGAAAGGGATGCTCACCCGGGAATCTGGGACAGGTGTCCTTGATTCCCTGGAGTGCTGCACAGTCTGGCCTTCTATGACCTGTCCCATCTTCCTCCTGACCCAACAACTCCTTCCTCCTACGAGAGGGAATCGCCAGGCCAGGAGGAAGAGAGGACCAGCCCACAGACGGTGCGGTCCCATCTTGCATTTGCCTGAAATGCCAGACGGCCAATCAGGCCCTGAACAGGATCAGCCAAGTGACAGCTCCCACAGGATTGGTCCTGATGACTTACAGTGACTGAGATCTCTGTCCATGTGGAGAAACAAAGTAACTGGTTCAGTGCCCCCTCGCCATTCTATATACTCTGATCTTCACAGTTATGAAATGGTGGTATCCAATAACCCTGTAAATAAAATTATCAGAATTGATGCAGAAGGGTTGAAGAGGTGTCATGTCGAGAGGCCCATACAGAGTTCAGACCAACAAATAAAATAAAAGAATTAGGACATTCACAGTCCACCTGTGAACATTGAAATATGTTAAACTGGGTTTTGTAAAAACTGTTGGCTATATACAATATTGTATATAGAAAGTACAGGGTTAGCAAAATTAAACTTCCCCAACTTAGAAGACTCTACAGGACATTCAGCTGCTCCAAATGAGACAAGAATTACATGTCGGGCCCATCAGATGATGCACTCACCATTCATTAAATAAATGTTTTTGTACAAAAAGTTGCCGATAGGTGGCGCTGTAACTATGCAAATCACACTACAAGTGTTCAATATGTCCCTTTTTTTTTCAAGGACGCTTTCTTTTTGTAAAACCATGTAACTTTAATTGCTACAACATGCCGAAGAATGTCATCATCAGTCTGATCTGTCAAGGTAGACCTTGTCCTTCAAACAAGGAGGGCTAGTGTGCCCATTAATCTTTTTTACCATTTCTCCTGCCTAGCTCTATCATCAGTCTACACCTTAATACCCAGGATCTGTTATATGGAACTGTATCTGTTGCAAAATTAATAAGCAATAGGGACCATTTTTTTATTCTTGCTATGAGGTCCATTGTATTGTACTTACTCCCTTGAAGAATATATCGCACAGCCATCTCCTAGGTTTTCTAGTATACCATGACGCGCCCTTTTTATTGGCATTCTGGGACCGATGGGTGAACTGTAATGGCAGCTCTATTAGTTACCATGCAGCTTTCCTTCTGTATAGATTGGAGGCATTAACCTTATAGGTGGATCTATAAATCAGGATACACTTGCATAACTCTGTGCCTCCCAAACTGCGTTAAATCACCCGATTAAAGATTAATACGCCTGGAAGCGGTACACAAATGAAGCTTCCTCCTACAGAGTAACAAAACTGTTTATCCTTCACAATGTTACCCCATGGACGTTCCTCGCTTTCGTAGCGTTGGTAATTGGAAGCCTCTTCCCACAGCCACCAGGGGAACGGAGAGATTTCCACCCCCGTACACCTGCATCAAGGCTTTTTCCACATCTAATGCAATAGTTCCATTGGGGAATACAGAATAGTTTGTGTTTCCTGTTATGTGGATGGTGTACAGTAGGTAGATCCAATTATAGTAGGAAAGTGCATGGATAGCTCTATCGCTATGATGAGAATATGGATGGTTTATGATGGACCCTGTCATCGGTGCTGTGAATGGCGGCCTGTATTCTGCTGATGGATTCACACACTGTTGTGTAACCGTGACCACTTATACAGGGATATTCTTGCACATGTAGTGCCTTATATTTAATGAATTGATAGGCAGATTGTTGCACTGATATATAAGCAGCTGTGAAAAGAGACTTTTTTAGGCAGGTACTGGGGGCTTTATAGTGATTTTATGAGCGCAACTCCAGCATGCTCAAGTACGATCGTTCAGCATTTGAATACTGATGACTGAAGAAGTTGGATGCAGCCCTAGGAAGTCCTGGAAAATATGGATACAGCCTATGGCTTATGGCTGTATCCATGTTTTCCCTAACTTGTGCTCATCTCTATTACTGGGAGCTCTATAGTTGCTGCTAGTAGCTTGGTGGAAGTTAGTGGGAGCTCTGTGGCTGTTACGGGGGACTCAGTGGCAGTGACTGAGGGCTTTATTAGATCTCTGGGAAAGTTACTGATGGCTCTGTTGCAGTAATTGAGGCTTTTTGACTACGACTGGAAGCTCTATGGTAGTTACTGAGAGGTCTAGGGCTATTACTGGGTCTTGTGTAGCTATTTCTGGGTGTTTTTTGGCTGCTACTATTCTGTTGTTACTAGGGGCTATTTGTCAGTTACTGAGGGCTCTATGGCCGTTACTTGGAGCTCTATAGTGGTTTCTTAGAGCTCTATGGCTGTTACTTTGGTCCCGTAGCTGTCACATAGGGTTCTGTGGTTGTAATTTGACCCTCTATGGTTCAGCCTCTTTTCACACTAAATTTTTGAAGTCTCTGAGCAGGTATAGGTCGGGGCATGTCAGCCATATAGCTATTCATTATACATAGACTGCCATATTTAAAAAAAAAAAAAAAAAAAACACCATGTGGCAAACAATATGGCTGCTGAGCCTCACGTAGAGAAGGGTCTAAGCTGTGGTTGTGCTCTTGGATGCTGAGACCCTTCTCTCCTGAGTGGCACCATAATCTATGATCCATTTTAATCTTTGCTATGGGCCCTCTCTTCTCTATATGACACTGATTTTAGCTTGGAATTTCAGTATTTTGTTTTTCTGTGCCCCTTGGTTCCTTGTTCTGCCCCTGGCATCCTGGAATGGCATACAGCGACATTTCTCTGCCTCCAGCTGGCATTATCAATGAATGACCTCCCGTTACTTGAGATAGATGTGGCTCCTGGGGCTCAGCTCTCCTGTCATCTTGCGGACGCTCCTTGTCACGATCAGCAGCCCTTTCTCCTTGCTGCCAGCGCTTGGTTATTAAAGATACCAGCTGATGCAATCTCATAGCAAGATGTACAACACGGTGCCAGAAATGTAACACTATTTATGTGACATGCTAATGCATGATAGTGCCCGTAGTCTGAACGATGCCATACGATGATGCACTTTTCAAGACACCGTTGATTCAAGTTGGGTTGTGTCGGACCCTCTAATTTTGCATATAGGGATGTAGAGGAGTCCTCAAACACAGGCTAATCCATAACCAAACAAATATACCCTGTGTGCAATAAGCCATATAGTTTCTCCTTTTATATATTTTATCATAATATTATATTATATCAAATGTTGCAAACAGAGACCCTGGGCTAGTAAACCCAAAAGCTTACCATTTATTTACTCATAAGGCTATGGGGGACACCAGGGGATATCTGGATGTATAGAATAACCTATAGATGGCACTAAAGAGACAGTTTTCTTGTTTCTGGAAGAAAGATAATTTGCATACTTTTACCATGATGCAATGCGTGCCTCCATACATAAGCTGGATCTCCTCAATGAGAACCAGTGCTCCATGAAAGGACAGGTTCAGAATTTTTGACTCACATTTTGTTCCCTTATGTTACACCTACATAATGCCTAATTCTAAATACTCAATAATCCTCTCTTTTTTTCTGAATCTAGAGACAAAGTTCTGGAGCAGCAAGTGTAAAGGACAAGAAATCAAGTGAAAATGGTAAGATGCCTACACTTCTCTACTGACTATGAATGATGGCTATGCATACATATTAGTCAGTGGCATTCCAATGAAATTATATATATATTATATATATTAATTTTCACCCTCTAAATATAAAAGTCAACAGTTATCTGGATTGCAAGCATGACCCAACCGACTAGAATATGCAGCTATTAAGACCCTGGGGTGCCTTCAGTGGTTAGGCCAGTAGCTCTGGTGTCATGTGGAGGTGGTTGGGTCTATGGGACCCTTCTAGGACCATTTACAGCTGCGACTGCAGCAACACGGGAGCACATTTAGTATAAAATATGGGTAAAAATTACTCCCAAATAGTCCATTCGGCTGAGAATTTTTTTTATAACACACTTTAAGGATTTTCCACCCAATAACACTCCTGTGGATATGGGAGAAGTGTATGATGTCAGTGGTATGATCACTTGGACCCCCCCATGAACTGGATTCCTGTTGGGGTGCTATTCACCATCTATGGGAATGCTAAGCATAACCAAGAACAGAACTGGACAGCTCCCTGAGACATTGAGTGGAGCAGCAGTGCATACACATGATCAGACCCCCATTCTTGAGATTGTGGCTGGACTGCCTGAGATAATATACTCTATAATATAATAGATAATAATATATTAGGGCCCTATTGAACTTAATGATTGGCCTTACTTGGCTGATTACTGACAGTTCCGGACAATAATCATGCACTGTAACAGGACGTGTTAAAAGGCAATGATCAGCCGACATGCACGTTGTTGGCTGGTCATGGTCTTCAACATGTTGAAAGATCCCAATTTGTGCAGCGACGGTCTCCTGCGTGTTGCTCCGTGTAATAGCAGCGGTGGCCACAAATCAATGCTTACTCCAATGGCCCGTCCGAACAATCTAAGGATCTTTCAGGGCGGCCTCTCCTGCTGCTCCCCGCTCACTGTCTGTGTGTGTAATAGCACAGACAGCGAGCAGGGAATGAGGGAGAAGCGAGCGCTGTCCAGACAGGTTGGCGCTCGCTTCCCCAGGATTATTGTAATACGGCCTTTAATGGAGGACCAACCCCTCTAAAGGATTTATTGTCAGGTAAAGCTGAAATCTATAAAAATTGGAATAGGGGATGGTCGTGAAAACGATGACCCGACTGCATATAGGAGGTGCTATGACTTTAAGCTGACACCGTTTATTGGAAATAAGCCTGACTGTAAAGTTCGTATTGTAAAGGTGCAGCCCTTTAAGACCCATATAATTGCTGAATCAGACGAGCTGCCAAGAGCAGGATCAAGCAGAGAAATGACCTGGCACAGCGCCCGGTTAGCTGTTGCAGGAATCAATGCAAGACAAAGCTGCGGCTTGGGTAAGTAATCTTGCAGAGACGATAGTTAAATAATTATGAATTTGGCAGAAACGGAGGAGCTACACTGGGAGCTACACGACCGCGGAGTACGTGCGCTGAGAGCAAAGCAATGGCATGCTGCGCCAGATTAATATTCCTCCCAGGGTTCTTTTCAACCTGCGTCTTTCCTAGAGATGAAAAGTTTTATTATCCCATTATGTAAACTTGAAAGCTAATATTTATACCGATCCTGGCATCCGTATACGGTGCGGCAGGATGGAGGCTCATTGTAAACGTCTCCAGTGAATTATGTTCATTTCCAAAAAGATTTATTATCTGACTGTCACTTAAGAATCTTGGACGGAGCTGAATAGACTTTTTCTTTAATCTTCATTTGTGATTTCATTATAGATCCTTCAAGAGCCGAAGGAAATAACTTTCTTCTATTCGTGTAATCTCTTATTCTTAAAGGAATTCTCCAGGTTCTGTTAGATTTAGTTTAAAGGGGTTGTATGAGAGGAGAAACTCCATTAGTTGTGTTCACCAATTCATTGGGTGTGATTTATCCACTGGCTATATGGTCCTTGGTTTTTCTCCCCTCCCTTGATGAACATGTCTATTATCGAACCTTACTATGACTATATGGCGGAAGTAGCAGATGTAAAATTGTGGCTGCAAGGTGGACTATAGAGAAATATAGAAAATATGTGATTTTTGTAGAAATTTCAACTGTGTTGTAAACTACAGTATATATCAGTGAAGTATATAAGATGGATTATCTGGTGAAAATTGCACCTCTCAGGGGGATATACTAGGAGCCAGGGACTAATAAAGTCTTGGAGTTGATGTTAGAAGCAGGAAAAATCTATGGAGAGACTGTGACCAGGGCCAAATAGTGATGTGTAGAGACTGGAGTAGAGCATGGTGTTTCCAGTATATAGTGGTTAGTACCAACCAAAAGTTTCCAAGGAAGAAAAACCGGGGACCAGGGACAGGATAATGGGGGCTCAGGTATCATTAATCTGTGTGTGGGGGTGAAGGCTAAACTATCTGGGCCGATCCTATAGAAGGAAACTGCTGAAAAGGTTCCTGCTGTCTATGGAGCCAGATCACACAGGACATGGCAGCTTGCTGTGTGACTGGTCATAGTGTCCATACTGTTCCCTGTTCACTGAAAACAGTGTCTACAATGGGCATCACGACTGGAGCATGGAGCACAGGAATAAGGCATCTGGTCTGATGGGTCACATTCTCCATCGTGTGTGTGAGTCACTTACCTGAGAAAAAGATGGCACCAGAATGCACTATGGGAAGAAGATAAGATGGCAGGGGCAGTGTGATGGGCAATGTTCGGCTGGAGACCTTGTGTCCTGGCATTATGTGGAGGTTACTGTGACATGTATCACCTACCTGACCATTATACACACCAAGTCTCCTCCGCCATGGTGTCAGGACCCCCTAATGGCAGCAGATAATGCCCGGGGAGGGGGGGGGGGGGGGAGGCACACTGCAGACATAGTTTAGGAATAAGGAACATGACAGAGGACAGGATGGTGACTCGACCTCCAAATTCTCCAGAACTCAATCCGATCGATCTTCTTTGGGATGTGCTGGAGAAACCCATCCATGTCATGAGCTTTCGAAATCATGATTTATTGCACAACCTTCTTATGCAGTCTACTGTATAGCAGGGACCACTATAGTAGATGGACACCCAGACAGGAAGACGAGGGGTTGCTAAGCAGAATACACAGTACAATAAGGTGCACGCAGACAAGAAGATGAGGGGTTGCTAAGCAGAATACACAGTACAATGAGGTGCATCCATAACAGGGAGGCGGCAGGAATAGAAGTGACTTTAATGAAGTCTGGATTTGAAGCACATTACGATTCATCTATCACCAGCGAATATTTGCAGTTTTCTGTACCAGCTATACACTCGCCTTAATGTGTGCAGAACCCAACAGGCGGCTGAGACATCCCACAGGCTATTGATTCTTCCTGCTCTCTGATACACAGTACATTGCGGAACAGCTTGAGCGTGCAGGTAAATGAGGAGCGGGCTAAGAAGGTCACACCAGTCCTTTACAATCCTGCTCCATGTTCTTTTTCAAGAGTCTATTGATTGGTTTTATAATTTGTTCTATTTAACTCCAGATTCCACCCTGTAATATTTACATCGCAGGCGGTTAACTTAGTACAAGGTTATATTTTACTTTTTTCCCGTGGGCAGACAAAGTGCGTGTTCTCACAATATTTAAAGCAACAATATTCCTGCAATGGTTTTACCTGTAGGGATTTATTAACTTCATTAGTTTGTATATAGAATTAATTTACATAATAAATAGTCTCTGTGTACATACATTACATTACATTATACCAGAGCTGCGCTCACTATTCTGCTGGTGGGGTCACTGGATACATACTTTACATTACTTATCCTGTACTGATCCTGAGTTACATCCTGTATTATACCCCAGAGCTGCACTCACTATTCTGCTGGTGGGGTTACTGTATTCTCCATTTCTACTATAATGTGCCTGCACTTGCTGTAATAAAGTGCCTGCACTTACACTCAGCTATATACACTGCTGCTATAATGTGCCTGCACTCACACTCAGCTAAAAACACTGCTGCTATAACGTCTCTGCACTTACACTCAGCCCTACACACTGCTGTGTAGAAAAGTTTCTATCACTGTCCTCCTGCACAGCTCTGTGATTCCCACTTCCAGATTGGTCCATGCTGAACACACCTCCCTTTCCCATTGCTGTCATGTGACACACAGACCTCTGACAGCAGCCCTGCTTCTTTATTCTAGCCTGTTGTACTACACTACTACATTATGGGGATCTACAGTTCCATCTTGTATCTACAAACTGCTGCTGTTTTTCATTTTTATGCAGTTACTATACATTATACACCACATGCTGCTATACTCTACAGTAACTTATAATAAGACATATCCAGCTTTGCAAATGTTTGTTTTACATGTTATTTAGAATAAAGAATCATTATTTTTTGGGTATGGAACCATTTGTCTGCAATTCTATGATTCCTTATGGGAAAATTTGCTTTGGTTTAAGAGGGATTTTGGATTACAAGCACAGTCCCATAATGAAATATGCTTGTAAGGCACCACTGTACTTATTACTATACTAAACCCCTGGTCCGGTCGCATTCCACACCAATAAATAAAGCCTTTAAACCAGCACCCACCAAAATATACACATAAACATACACACATTTAAAAAAATTTTTTTTTGTTTTGTTTTTTGGCACTAAAATGCTCCCGTCCAGTACATGATAACGGACGTCCATAAACCAGCCCAGGATTTTGTAGTTATATAAAAGTCCCACCAAAGTCCCAAAGAAAACCTTTCCCCATATATATAACCTACCACGTAACATTAATCTCAGGTGTAGGAACAAACACGAAAATTAACAATAATATTTAAACCAAATAAACACATACTAATAATATACACAGGACAAAGTAGACGTAACAAACATCCACAATAAACTATAGTAAACTATAATAAACACAGCTTGAAAGCTCAGGTTAAGCGCCTGCAGGCCCTATATCCCTATATAGCTACAGCACAAAACAAAAGACTACTGTGTCAGCATCAGCCCATCACCAGGAGAGGAGACGCAGGCTACAGCACCTTAGGTAGAGCCCCTCCAAAGACGAGAGGCCCTAGCAGCCCCTAGTCTCTCGGACTCCACTGCTGGTGAGGGTCACTGTGTACATACATTGTCTGGATGTCAGAGTCATTGTTCCCCCTTACACCCCCATGTCCTGCCACCTGTCTCTGGTATATAGGGTTACAGCAGCGTACAGGGTTACAGCTGATGGGGATATTTGCTCAGCTCATGTTATGCAGCAAATAGTTTTTCTTTTAATGCAAATCTATTCAAATGTCTATGAAAAGCTGAAAGGTGAGCGAGAGCTGGGAGCGGAGTATTTGGTTATAGACAGGGCTGTACAGTATATATAAGGGCCCACACACTCTTCACACACTGTAATATCATAAATATTCTGTATATTTCTGTAATGATATTAATCAGTGTTAACAAAGAAAATGATCAATGTGACATGGAATAATAAATGTGTTGGGTGACAGGATAGATAAGTGTGAATACCGCTCATAATAACATATATAGCTCATAGAAATGTCATCAAACTCTGTGGCTACCAACTCCTGTAGAACTACAACACCCAGCCTGACCGCCTCCACTCTTTAAGGTAGAGCAGTAATATTTAGGTGCTCTATCATGTCAGTTTTCTGCGGACGCTTTTCATTTAATAGTGGCCACAGAAGACATGTCAGTTCACACATGTCCAGCCGCACGCTCCATTGTGTGCAGCAGTGAATTGGGATGCGGCCACTGATGCGTCTGCATCCCAATTCATCAGAAATGAAGATCTTCTCTGACACCAGCCGTTCTGTGACTTACGTAATGTGAACATGGCCTTTTTTTGGCACTGTATGGATTTAGGCACTGTATGGATTCAGGCACTGTGTGGATTCAGGCACTGTAGAGCTGTATTATTTAGTCACTTTATGACAGTATTATGTAGCCACTATAGTGAGGCATTATATAAACAATATACAGTATGTATTATAAAAATATGTAATATAAAATCAAGTTTTAGAGCACTGTATTGCGGTATTTTTATATCTTTAAAAAGCCTGGCATTATTATCATTCCTGAGTAGCTGCCTTTAAGGTGAATGGCTGCTTATGGATACATTTGGCGCATATCCCAGGAGTTCTACAGGCCTGTATGATAAGCAAACCTACTGATGTATGTAGGTAATGGCAGATTGTGATACAAATGTAGAAACCCCCCAGCTGTTATAAAAATTAAAGCAATTGGTAGGGGGTTCGCCTCTGGATGAAAACTGGTTGAAAGCAGAGATCTCATGCCAGCTTGTGCTTTTCAACACAAACAAATTCACTTTCATTAGTTGCAATACAATGTGTTGCTCACCTAAGGCAGCGGCAGTGGGGATGGAGGCAGCTCAGCAGTGTGGGTGGAGATGGCTCAGCAGTGTGGGTGGAGGCGGCTCAGCAGTGGGGGTGGAGGCGGCTCAGCAGTGGGGGTGGAGGCGGCTCAGCAGTGGGGGTGGAGGCGGCTCAGCAGTGGGGGTGGACGCACCTCAGCAGTGTGGGTGGGAGTGGAAGCTGCTCAGCGGTGGGAGTGGAAGCTGCTCAGCAGTGGAAGTGATGGCAGCTCGGCAGTGGGGGTTGAGGGGACTCAGCAGTGTGGGTGGGAGTGGAAGCTGCTCAGCGGTGGGAGTGGAAGCTGCTCAGCAGTGGGGGTGGAGGCGGCTCAGCAGTGGGGGTGGAGGCGGCTCAGCAGTGGGGGTGGAGGCACCTCAGCAGTGTGGGTAGGAGTGGAAGCTGCTCAGCGGTGGGAGTGGAAGCTGCTCAGCAGTGGAAGTGATGGCAGCTCGGCAGTGGGGGTTGAGGGGACTCAGCAGTGTGGGTGGGAGTGGAAGCTGCTCAGCGGTGGGAGTGGAAGCTGCTCAGCGGTGGGGGTGATGGCAGCTCGGCAGTGGGGGTGGAGGCGGCTCAGCAATTGGGGGTGGAGGGGACTCAGCAGTGTGGGTGGAGGGGACTCAGCAGTGTGGGTGGAGGGGACTCAGCAGTGTGGGTGGGGGTGGAGGGGACTCAGCAGTGTGGGTGGGGGTGGAGGGGACTCAGCAGTGTGGGTGGGGGTGGAGGGGACTCAGCAGTGTGGGTGGGGGTGGAGGGGACTCAGCAGTGTGGGTGGGGGTGGAGTCGGGTTGGCTCAGCAGTGTGAGTGGAGATGGCTCAGCAGTGTGGGTGGAGGCAGCTAAGCATTGGTGGTGGAGTCGGCTCGGCAGTGGGGGGTGGAGATGGCTCAGCAGTGTGGGTGGATGCAGCTCAGCAGTGTGGGTGGATGCAGCTCAGCAGTGGGGGGTGGAGATGGCTCAGCAGTGTGGGTGGATGCAGCTCAGCAGTGGTGGTGGATGCAGCTCAGCAGTGGTGGTGGATGCAGCTCAGCAGTGGTGGTGGAGATGGCTCGGCAGTGGTGGTGGAGGGGGTTCGGTGGTGGAGGTGGCTCAGCAGTGTGGGTGGAAGTGGAAGCGGCTCAGCAGTGGTGGTAGAGGCAGCTCTGCAGTGTGGGTGGGGCCAGAAGTGGCTCAGCAGTGATCGTGGAGGAAGCTCAGCAGTGGAATTGGAGTCAGCTCAGCAGTGGTGGTGGAGGTGGCGACTCAGCAGAGGGGGGTGAAGGCGGCTCAGCATTGGGGATGGAAGCGGTTTAGCAGTGGGGGTGGAGGCGGCTCAACAGTGGGGGATGAGGATGGAGGCGGCTCAGCAGTGAGGGGTGGAGGCGGCTCAGCATTGAGGGTAGAGGCGGCTCAGTAGTGTGGATAGGGGTGGCTCAGCAGTGAGGGTGGGGTGGCTCTGCAGTGGGTGTGGGGGCAGTTCAGCAGTGAGGGGTGGAAGCAGCTCAGAAGTGAGGGTAAAGGGGCTTTAAAGGGAAATGCCCCTTTATAACCCCATATGTAGTAATCTGACATCTTCTAGGCAGCACATGACATAGCTGGCACTGTAGCCGACCCAAAAATCACTTATTCAAATATAGAAGATATTATTAATCAACCTGAATAAACACTGATTTTTTTTTTTCCATTTGAACTCTCTACAATCTAATGTGTTTGGACTGTCTCCTGCCAGAGATGTGATGGGTGATTCCATTACAGCTCTGACATAACCAGCTCTGGTATTAAATATCAGGACTCTGCCATCCGACCCATGAAAAACCGGCATCTCACATCCCTGGCCAATAAAGGATATCACTACCTAGGCAACCGCTTTTGCTCATCACACAAGAACATCTAAAATTTAAGAAAATGAAACAACCTTGCAAATACTCTTAAAGGGGTAGTCCAGCTATTTTTTCTTTCTTTAGTGAGTGAGTAATGTCTCTTCCGTTCCTGGAAGATCTGTGCACTAGAATCAAGGCCCTGTGACAGCTGTGATGGCGGGGGAGCTGGCACTATTATGTAGACCTGCTGTCGGAGCATGGATAACCCCTTTAAATCATCCTGTTTTATGTATATAGCTCCTATGACTTTTCATTGATTATTATTCAGTTTTAGCTCTTCCAGTAGAAGAGGTGAATTAATACTAGTGCAGGATCGCATCACATAATTGTACATAGGAACTGTGTATACAAAACAGAGACAATTTTTTGTCCCTTTAAGTTCACTGGAGCAATAAAAAACTTTTAACGGGTACTGCAGAGGGAAATAATGTTTTTAAATCAACCGGTCTCAAAAAGTTATACAAATTTGTAAATTACTTTAATTAAAAAAAATCTTAAGCCTTCCAGTACTTATCAGCTGGTGTATGTCCTGCAGGAAGTGGTGTATTACATCTAGTCTGACACCTATGTCTGTTATAGAAACTGTCCAGATCAGTAGCAAATCTCCATAGAAAACCCCTTTAGGCTATGTGCACACACAGTAAGATACTGGCTGTTCCCTGAAAAGATCATCCTGCAGTACCGGCCGGATGATCTTTTCGGCCGCAGGGTTCTGATGCAGGTGAATTCGTACGTGCCCGCATCAGAACTCCCCACAGCACACTATGGAGTGAGGGGCCGGAGCCGCTTGCTCCATTGTGTGCACTGACAGGGTTTTCTACGGCCGCTATTCACTGAATTGAGGCGCCGCTAGGCATCCTGACCGGAGCGTATACTATGTGTATATGCTCCGGCCTGGATCCCATTGACGGAGTGGCAACGAATATTTTCGTAATAATCACGGCCGTTGTACACGGCCATAATTTTACTAAAATATACGTTGTGTGAACATAGCCTTAATGTAATTTTAGTTCATTGAAGCCACCACTAGAGGAAGCTTCCTGCATACAGAGTCATATAACCAGTGGGATCTGCATGAATATGTGCGCAGTCACCTGCCTATAGCAGCAGCAGCCACCACTATGGGAATTTTTAGCATTCCCTGAATAATTCCGCATTTACATACTGAATGAATAAGATCTGTGTTATTTTATGCTTCATATGTGTTTGAATACAGAACCTTGAGGTAATTATTAGGCAAAAGAGTTACCTTTTGTACTCACAAGGCTGCTCCCCCCCTCACTTCTTATCTGTTGCAGAGAAGCAAAGTGAGGAGGATTTTCTGTGTCCATTATAAACAATGGAGGGACCAAGGGGGATGAGTTAGCAGGGAGAGGAGAGAACCAGCCTGTGCAGTTTGAAATATAGGAGCCAGCACAGCATAACATCCTGCAATCTTACCTCACTAAGTTCCCAAAACAGCACTGAGCAGTCTGACCCTGAATCCAGCATCCAGAATCTCCAAAGTGCACTGGCTCGTTCTCTACTCTTCCTGCTTGCTCATCCCCCCCCCCCCCCTTCATATGTTATAAGAACCCATCTTCACTTTGCTCCTCTGTAATGAAGACAACCTGATAATGAACAGATATGGGGGGGGGGGAGGCTGCAAAACAGCCTTGTAAGTACAGAAAAAGGCTATTTTTGCCTAATAAAACCTATCATAACATTTCTTATATTCGCTTGTACTACTGATTTCTGCAAATTTGTTTGGAATGACGAGTACGCTTTAAGGCTGAGTTCTCCTTCATTTGGTGATCCAGCACCGCACCTGATGGTGATATATGGGGATTCTGGATGCCACAGGCTGGACCAGACACATCATTTGCCAATTGGCTAAAAAGAGTCATGGCTTTGTAACCATTGACCATCTGCCATCTGACTATCACCAAATCAAAAACCATGCATTCAGTGTTTCTTTATCTTGTGCTTGGGGGCAGTGTCGTAGCTACCATAGAGGCAGGGTAGGCGAGTGCTATGAGGCCCGTGCAGGAGGGGGGCCAGGGGAGAAGATAAGGGCCTCCTGTGTCCTTCTGCTTAACCCCTTATGTACTGCAGTGTGTAAGTGATCCAATGTGTACTTACATGCTGCAACACTAAATAGGGTTAACAAGCTGAAGACAAAAAAAAACCTTGCTTTCCTGCACTGATAACCCCTGACCTCTGTTCTCACTGCCTGCTGTGCAGAGGTCAGGGGTTATTAGTGTACCAGCAGTAGAGCAAAGATTTCCTTGTCTCCTGAACATTGGGTCACTTACACACTGGAGTAACAAGGGGTTAAGCAGAATGTAGTCTGCTCCTGCATGCACCTATGTATTTATCCACAAGGCTCCTAATGGATCCTTATAGCTAAATACAGTGGACTGACAGAACAAGTGTGTATATATATATATATATATATATATATATATATATATATATATATATATATGTGTGTTTGCTCTGTCAGCGCTGCCCGTGTATAAAGTGTCAGTGTGTTAATTAGATTTGTTCCAAGGTCGCCCAGGAGGCAAATCTATGCCCTTGGTTTTTTTTTTGTTTAAGGGGAAATTGCCAGAAGTCCTATATACCCCTCTATACACTATATACCCGACAGTTCTGCACTGTTTATGTAACTTGTAGCTTATGCACATTAGAAATAAACTAAAACTTTAAATATTCTAAATACCTAATAGCCAAACTGAGATGTCATGTGATCAGACTGTATACAGAGCCCGGTTATATACAACATTGGAAGTTTTATATACAGAGCCTGGTTATATACAATATTGGCAGTGTTATATACAGCCTGGTTATGTGCAACATTGTCAGTGTAATATACAGCCTGGTTATATGCAACATTGCAAGTGTTATACAGTATAGAGCCTGGTATACAACATTAACAGTGTTATACTGAGCCTGGTTATATACAGTATTGGCAGTGTTATATACAGCCTGGTTATCTGCAACAATGGCAGTGTTATACATTATACAGCCTGGTATACAACATTAACAGTGTTATACTGAGCCTGGTTATATACAACATTGGCAGTGTTATATACAGCCTGGTTATGTACAACATTGGTAGTGTTATGCTGAGCCTGGTTATATACAACATTGACAGTGTTAGTAGAGGCCCTCTATACCTGTAGTATATAGTTGGTGGAGGTCCTGTATACCTGTAGTGTATAGTTTTGGGGTCCTGTATACCTGTAGAATAGAGTTGGTGGAGGTCCTGTATACCTGTAGTGTATTGTTTGGTGGTCCTGTATACCTGTAGTATATAGCTGGTGGAGGTCCTGTATACCTGTAGTGTATAGTTTGCCGCCCCTGCCCCCCCCCCCCCCGCCGACTGCAGACCATAAGTAAGGTGTGTGCAAAAATCCTGCAGCTTATAATAATAAGTGCATACACAATCCTGCATCATCATAATCTGACGCCCTCCTGAGGAAGCGATAGACGCTAAACGTGCGTTAAGGGGGACCCGGTGGCAGTGGTAATTGTTTACATCTACATGGGTGAGCATTTAGGATGTTAACTACTTACTATGCATGTGTGTTGGGAAGCTGATATGAATAATCCCAGTAGGGGTGATAGCAAGATAGGGATAGCAACCCATGCATAGTATTGTGATGGTATTGAATGTCTCTCCCCATGAATTGTTATTTGCACAGTTTACTGCTTTGATATATGCTATTTTGCACATTGCCACTTTCATTCTGGTCTGTTTCTTTGGTTTGATAAGTGTTGTTCGTGTATGTTTTATAATAAAGTATATGTTTTTTATGGGAACCAGTCTCATTGTTTTTTCAGTATACAAAATCATCATAATCCTACCCTCTTAGGCACTACCTTTCATCCTTTATGAGGACAACACAGAAGAGATTTCAAAGTTTCTAACACTGCAACCCCCCCCCCCCCCCCCCCCGCAGGTAGCCTCAGTACTGTATACACTCCCCCCCCCTGCAGGCACTCCTCTACTGTATACACTCCACACCCACAGTTAGCCCCCATACTCTATACACCCCCCCTCGCAGGTAGCCCCCATATTTTATACACTCCCCCCTTACTGCAGGTTGCCCCCATACTGTATACACTCCACCCCCGCAGGTAGCCCCCATACTGTATACACTCCCCCCTGCAGGTATCCCCCATACTGTATAAACTGCCCCCTTTGCAGATAGCCCCTATACTCTATACACCCCCTCCCCCCCCGCAGGTAGTCCCTATACTGTACACACTCCACCCCCGCAGGTAGCCCCCATACTGTATACACTCCCCCCCCCCTGCAGGTAGCCCCCATACTGTATACACTCCACCCTTCTTGCAGGTAGCCCTCATACTGTAAACACTTCGTCCCCGCAGGTGGCCCCAATACTGTATACACTCCTGCCCCCCTGCAGTAAGCCCCCATGCTGTATACACTCCCCCCTTCAAGTAGCCCCCATCCTGTATATACCCCACCACCCAGGTAGCATGTCAATTCTTCGAGTGGAGAGCGGCGGCAGCGGAGGCGCACGCACCCTCTCATTCACTCAAAGCAGGACACTGAGCACGCCGGGATTGTGAGGCGGAGCGCTCCGCCGCAGAATTCCACCGTTCGTGCTCAGTGTGAACGGGGCCTTACTGTATTTATTTCTGTGGATCTGTTGTGAGGCAGCTGGCCCTAGCAACCAATCAGATTCCAGCTCCCTTTGAAAATGAAAGTAGTAATCCTATTGGTTGCTAAGGCTTCCAACTGCCATTTCGGCTGGAGAGCTGCAGCACTATTTATGTCATTTGTGTGTGGAGGTTCTCCCAGTCATTTCTATGGGGCGGTCTTTCCCATCCCCCTCTCCTCCTGTACATCTGGTAAGGACCTTCGCTCTAACCTTCCCAGGCACCCAATGTATCTGCGTGCTAAATTTGGGGTCAAACGGTTCAGGCGTTTAGAAGTCTATAGAGGACAGACGGACAGACAGACAGACTTTCATTTTTATTATATAGACTAGAAAATGTACCAGGCGCTGCCCGGGTATAAAGTGTCAGTGTGTTAATTTGTTCTAAGGTGCCCAGGAGGCCAATCTAAAGGTATTGTTTCATCAGTGGAATTAGTGTATACCTGTAGTGCATAGTTGGAGGGGTTCTGTATACCTACAGTGTATAGTTTTTAGGGGTCCCGCATATCTGTAGTGCATATTTGGGGGGGGCTGTATACCTATAGTGTATAGTTGGGGGAGTCCTGTATACCTGTAGTGTGTAGTTGGGGGGGCTGTATACCTGTAGTGTATAGTTGAGGGAGGTCCTGTATACCAGTAGTATATAGTTGGGGGGGGCTGTATGCCTGTAGTATAGAGTTGGTAAAGGTGCTGTATACTTGTATTATAGAGTTGGTGGAGGTCCTGTATACCTGTAGTGTAAAGTTTGGGGTCCTATATACCTGTAGTATATAGTTGGTGGAGTTCCTGTATACCTGTAATGTATAGTTTTGGGGTCCTATATACCTGTAGTGTAAAGTTTGGGGGTCCTGTATACCTGTAGTATAGAGTTGGTGAAGGTGCTGTATACCTGTAGTATAGAGTTGGTGGAGGTCCTGTATACCTGTAGTGTATAGTTTTGGGGTCCTATATACCTTTTAGTGTATAGTTTGGGGTCCTGTATACTTGTAGTATATAGTTGGTGGAGGTCCTGTATACCTCTAGTGTATAGTTTTGGGGTCCTGTATACCTGTAGTGTCCTGTATACCTGCAGGGTCGTAATTACCATTAGGCACCCATGGTCTGGTGCCTAGGGTAGCACCTTGCAGAGGGGAAGTACCCTCCCGTTCAGAAAATCTGGTGTCTTTTCGAGGGGGGTATGGCAGTATTGGTCAGGTCTGGTATAGCGGTGTTATCCAGTCACAGTATGGCGGTATTGGTCAGGTCTGGCAGTGTTATTCAGTCACAGTGTGTCGGTATTGGTCAGGTCTGGTATGGCGGTGTTATCCAGTCACAGTATGGCGGTATTGGTCAAGTCTGGTATGGCAGTGTTATCCAGTCACAGTGTGGTGGTATTGGTCAGGTCTGGTATGGCAGTGTCATCCAGTCAGTGTGGCGGTATTGGTGAGGTCTGATATGATGGTGTTAAATGTGACCTCTGGAGCTATTATCCACCAATCTATCATGATGCTAATTGGTGAGTGAGGATGGGGCGTCCTCAGGTTTAGTGCTTAGGGCAGCAGCAGCTGGTAATACTGCCCTGTATACATGTACTGTATAGATGGAGTATGGGGTCCTATATACATGTACTGTATAGATGGAGTAGGGGGTCCTGTATACATGTACTGTATAGATGGAGTAGGGGGCCCTGTAAACATGTACTGTATAGATGAAGTAGGGGGTCCTGTATACATGTACTGTATAGATGGAGTAGGGGGTCCTGTATACATGTACTGTATAGATGGAGTAGGGGGCCCTGTATACATATACTGTATAGATGGAGTAGGGGATCCTGTATACATGTACTGTATAGATGGAGTAGGGGGTCCTGTATACATATACTGTATAGATGGAGTAGGGAGTCCTGTATACTTGTACTGTATAGATGGAGTAGGGGGTCCTGTATACATGTACTGTATAGATGGAGTAGGGGGTCCTGTATACCTGAAGTGCCCTGTATATACATGTACTGTATAGATGGAGTAGGGGGTCCTGTATACCTGAAGTGCCCTGTATATACATGTACTGTATAGATGGAGTAGGGGGTCTACCAGTTATTTCTGTGGATCTGTTGTGAGGCAGCTTCCCTAGCAACCATTCAGATTCCAGCTCCCTGTGAAAAAAAAAAGCAGTAATCCTATTGGTTGCTAAGGCTCCAACTGCCGTGTCTGCTGCAGCTAATTATATCACCTGTGTGTGCAGTGTGGAGATTTTCCCATTCATCTCTATGGGGCGCCTCTCTTTCCCCTCCCCCTTCCCTCCTGTACATCTGGCGGGGACGGGACCTTCGCAATAACCTTCCCGGGCACCCAATGTATCTGTGTGCCAAATTTAGTTACGCTGCTTGGGGGGTAAGGAAGAATAGTCGGCTTGTCCTTCATTGATTGGTTGTCGGGAACAGTTTACAGTTGGAGGAAGAGATCTGGTCACTTAACATACAGACTTGTAGGCTTTGTCGGTGACCTGGTGATAGAGAGTGTGGCCTCTTGGCAACCAGTATGGCAGACAAAAGGTTGCAGAATTGGAACTGAAGGACAAGAATTGAACTGTTTCAAAACTTTCTAAATAGCATAAAATTCATACATTTATATGTAAACAGTGCCGCGTCTATCCACTGTCTACCGTCCTCTAATAATCATCTTACAGTAACTGGAAAATCTTGCTGCTCTATTTCACCACATGTAACAAACTAAGTAGTATAATAGAGATAAGAATATGGTGGTACTGAAGGGAAAGTCGGTGGGCGGTATGAATATATATATATATACTCATTGTGGAGAGATAACGCCACTTGTCATAATAACATTCAGATCAGTCAGCACAGCCTGGGGTAGCTTAGGGGCTTTTGTGAAGGGCTTTGTATCAGGATGCCACCCATAGGTGGACAATAGTGGGTGTCCAAGATGTATTTCACTTCTTGATACCAGTGCATGTAAATAACAGAAGGACTATAACTTGTATTATTTATCTCATGTTCGGGAACAAACTAATTGTACAGAAATTTGGGGGATATGACGGTCACAAATTCCAATGCACTAGTCCATGGAGTTATGAGATGATCCAGATCAGACACTTATACATGTATGTGAATATACAGTAATTCCATATGTAGTGAGCCCACAGGGGCATTAGAAAAGATACCGACCTGACACAGCTCCAAGGCCGTCCTTCAGTGCATGTTCAGAACATACCAGCCTCTCCCGCTGAAGGGGGCCACAAAGAAATCCTGGCAACCAAGATGTATGCCAGCTACAAATCTTAAAGGGGTTGTCGTAAGATGACAAAAAAATGCATAGCTGGGATGGTGTGAAAATAATAGGTATACTTTGTAATAAAAATACTCACCTCCTCTTATCCCCCATAGCTGGCTCTGCTGGTCTCCACTTCTGGATTCTTGTCACATCCCAAGGCCACAGGACCTGCCCATTTAGCCAATTAGTCGCTGAAGCTGTGTCGCGTGTAATTTCCTGTGGGGTTGGGATGACACCGACCCCAGAATAGGCAGAGACCATGTTCATCTGCAGGGGATCAGAGGAGGTGAGTATAGTATGTTTTTAGCATGGTGTTTTACACCACCCCAGACAACCCCTTTTAAATTGAATTGTATAAAAGAATGCTGTTATTTTGTGAGTCCAAAGTCCAAAGACAGGCTAAAAAAATGGTGTATGGTAGGGAAAGACTTAAAGTGACACGGTTGCCCCCTTTTTGCATTCTGACTTCTCTACACAGGTGTAAAAGGTAAATTTAGCAGTTTTCATACCTTATTTTATATCATACATCATGGTGCTAGTTCAAATAAAAAGTGATCTTTTATCAACTGCAGATTGTGCTAAATGGGCGGGGCTTCACAGGGAAAGCGCCACTGAGCCCCGCCCACAGTGTCACTGTTGGTCCCGCCCCTCCATGATGTCATAGGCACATCGCCCCCCCACTCGGATCATTGGAACAGGCTGGCCTAAAGTTCTAGGCCCCACCCCCTCTAAGTCAGCCCATACCAATGGGCATCAAGGGGGCGGGGCCTATGCGACGATGATGTCACGGAGGGGACGGTGCCAACTGTGAAACTGTGGGCGGGGCTAAGTGGAACGTTTGCCATGAAGCCCCGCCCACTTAGCACAATCTGCAGTTAATAAAAGATCACTTTTTACTTGAACAAGCACCATGCCGTAGGATATAACACAAGGTGTGAAAACTGCTAAATTTACCCTTTACACCTGTGTAAAGAAGTCAGAATGCAAAAAGGGGGAGACAGTGTCACTTTAAGAATCTAAATCTGTATAGTATGGAGGAAAGAAGGGAAAGGGAGGACGTGATTGAAACCGTTAAATATGCTAAAGAACTTAATAGGGTGCAAGTGGACCACGTGGGTGTAACAAAGTGTTGGGGCCATGATCCAGATACAGTTCCCTTAATCTGTTATTGGAAATTTTCCCTTCATAAAGATAGTGTTCTAACAGTAGAGCAGCTGGAAAACTACAGATTTGAGACCACTGTTCTAACAATAGCCAAAAAGTGACAATTATCACAACCTGAAATGCATTTATCAAAATTTATATGAAGAGAGTGTGAGTAATTTCCCAGGATGCTCCTCAAGCTGTAGGATATTTGTTTCAGATTACCTTTTATGCGCTGACATCAATCACTCTTTCATGCTGGGGGATCAATCCTCCACCTTCTATTCTCTCCATCCAACCTTCCAAAATCATGTTTTACGAGAGAAGAAGAATTGAAACTTCGATAACAGAAGACTTAAGTCTAAAGCAATGTGGGGAGTACCTGCATATTGTCCACAATAGTTTTTTTGCCCCCCAAACTAGAACTGGATACAAAAGGGCATCACCCTGTATATCTTGACTGGTTAGTAAAAAAAAATTGGATTGGTATGGATCTCTCATATGGTAGCCAGAGTCAAATTATATCAATAAAGTATGAGAGGATCCTCCGCGAGGCCCAGGTTCTTAAGAAGGTCCTGCAGAGCACAACCCCATTCACTTGTCACTGTCCAGTACCCCTGGGTTCTGTTACTTTTAGGATATCTTAGGATATGTTATTATAGGTGTATGTGACTTATTGATGGATGGTTTGCCCAAACATAGAATTCTATCGCCCCTTATACTGTACCTCTATCCTCTTCCATGTGATTCCATGAGCAAAATCTATCATGTTCATTCATCTACAGTATCTTCTTACAAGAGTGTTCTCCTCTAGAAGCATACAGAGCCTAACAGAGCTATCACATAATTGGGCCATTTAAAGGAGGCATTAACCCCTTCCTGTCTCAGCCCATTTTGGTCCTAATAACACAGCACTTAACATGTTTGTTGGTATGATTTTTAGGTTAGTCATATTTTGATCACTTTTGTTGCATGTGTTTTTAGTGGCAGGATAAGTAAAAAAAAAATGCACTGTTTAGGTTTAAAGGGGTTATCTGGGATTTCTTCAACACAACTCTTGTCTCCAGTTCAGGTGTGGTTTGCAATAAGGCTCCATTCACTTCAATGGAACAAAACCCCACCCAAACTGGAAAAAAGAGTGGCAATGTCTCTGGAAGTAAGTAGATATGTTTTTCTAATGCTGGATAACAGGAATCCCAACCTTTGAACACAAGGAATTAGATCTCATTCTCTTTTTACCAGGGTATGGTGTCCATGTGGGATGCCCCTCCTTGACTTACTTTCCCCTTTCAAGAAAGTTTGTAAAGAAGCTTTGTTGTAGAGTGTAATGGAGCCGTTTCCGAAAGAAAGCGGCCATGTTTTTTCAACTTCTTTAAATTATTATTAAAGTAATAATTGTATAATTTACATTGTTACAGGAGCAATTACCAACTGTACGGTTTGCAGGAACGACCGGTGCATGTCTGGAGGGGATTAGAAAGAAAAAAAAAAGAAAAAAGACATAATAAAAAAGGCAGGATTTGTATTACAGCTGGATACTAAAACATTCTTTTTTTGTTATTATTTTCTATTTTCTAAGTGTATTTTTATTTTATTTTTGGTATATGAATAATGTAGGGGATATTTTTCTGAGCTGTTTAGAGATATTCTTTATAGCAAGCCCAGTAGGAAAATAACAATAGACTGGAGCTGACTGTCATGAATGAGAGAGATTTCTTTGCACGCTCTGTGACCTGTGCAGAGGTCATATGATAAGGAGGAGGAGGCTGAGCTTTGAGCTTCAGCTACTGTCTTATCTGTACATTGTGTCTGTGATGATAAGGAGAACATATTTAGTGTTTGTTTTTTTTCTGCTGACATCAACTTTGCCACAAATACAGTAGAATGTTCCTATCCTTAGGCATGCTATCAGATAGTTCAGTTCAGTGTACACCATCTTGTAATAATACGTTTCCCCCTTAAGAATATCTTCCTGTCTGTGCGTGAATCAGAATGTTCCCCCACAGGCCACCAGTAGATGACCTTCCCATTGCTTTTATTATATTGCTCGCCCACAGCACTTCTAGGTTGGCTGAGATAATGATTGTGGGGTCACTTTTCTTCATAGAAGTTGACATTATGGGATCATTAATCCTCCGTTTTGCCTTTAGATTTCAGCACATTAAATGCATTATTTCTTCCTCCGAACTGCAAATACCGTAGAGTGATTGTTCCTGGGTAATCTAGAAATAGATTTTATCTTTCTGTATCCTCATCTATATTTGTTTCAAGATTTTAATTTTTTTTTTTTTCATTTCAACCCTCCAAAAGATAAATGTAGACATTGTCTAGATTAGGATATCGAATAACACACCATTGGCCTCTGAAGGTGACTAGGGCAGAAACACACAAAAAAGGAGCCTAATAGAAATGTACCTTTAAAAAAAATGACCTATTGTTTTTTTATGTTAAATACTGTTAAGAATTTTTCGTGTTTTTTAAATCTTTGTTAATTCTCCATTTTACTATATTAAAAAATAATCCTGAACTCTTGCAGTTCTCATTCTGGCCACTAGGCCTAACAATAAGCTTAGACGTCCATTTGTGACTGTAGAGTAAACTTCTTATTGCTATGTTCACATACCGTCATTTTATTGAACGGACGTCATTTAATGACAAATAATAGTCGTTATTTCATAAATAATGGGCGCTGTTTTGAAATAAATGGCATCCATCCAATAAAAACGACTGTCATTTTGCCAGTGTGTAAACATAGCCTATAAGTGTTCTCCTTATCATCACAGACATAATTAAGGCCCTATTACACAAAAGAATTATGGGCCTTACTTGGCTGATTACTGGCCATTCAGGACAATAATCTTTTTGTGTAATAGGACATGTTAAAAAGCCATGATCAGCCAACATGTAAGATGTCTGCAGCGACAACTCACCCATACAGATATGTCCCCTCCGGTCTTGTTTCCTATGTCCACGTGGCTGCTGTAAAGCACATCTGTAAATGCTGTTGACAGATCAAATTAGAGGCTGAGGCAAGATGGCAGCCACCATAATAATATTCAAAAATTGTAATAAATTTATTTTAAAAGAAAATAGAAACCGGTTAAAAATTTTTTTAAGTATTTGCGCCTACTAAGAAAAATTTCCTTTAAGGTTGTTTTCTTTCACCTGAGACCAATCATGGCTCAGCTTTCCCTTCTCACATTGCTCTGGTAAAATGAAAGCTGAGCTGTGATTAGTTAATATGGGCAACAAAATATTGTACCATAATGGCTACTGCACACTCAGCAATTTCAGGTGGAGTTCACTCTAGTATAAAGGCAGATTGTGCCGGAAAGTCAGTGAAATCCATCTGGAATGAGCTTTCTATTAGGTTTAATGTTGCTGTTAGAATAGACATTACACTGGGGGAAGCTGTCTGTGTTACTAGTGCTGCAGGCTCCTCTGATGTCTATATATTACATGTTACCATTAGAGCAGACATTACGCTGGTGGAGCTGTCTGTGTCACTAGTGCTGCAGCCTCTCCTGATATCTATATAATACATGTTACCATTAGAATAGACATTACACTGGGGGAGCTGTCTGTGTCACTAGTGCTATGGGTGCTTCAGTGTAGCAGAGCAAGTGGTGATTGATAGAGATTAGCGCAACTCGAGCAATTTGTTTGGCTGTATCCCTGTTTTCCAGGACTTCCTAAGGCTGCATCTAACTTCTTCAGCCACCAGTAATCAAATGCAGAATGGCTGCAATCGAGAATGCTTGAGTTGCGCTCATCTCTAATGATTGACAGTTATCTCTGATTCCTGTGCTACAAGGTGCCACATCTGCAGCACTATTAGCACAGGCTGCTTCCCCAGTGCCAATATGCAATAGAATAGTCATTGGGGAGGCTCAGTATCTGCATACAGCAGCTCTAGCAATATGTATCTGTGCCAGGATTAGGGCTTCAGCAGCTCTGCAGTTCCTGACACTAGGGCCAATAGGGACAGCAGAGTTAACTCTTACTGCTGCCTCTCAATGTAAAAAATTTAAAAATGTAAATATATATAAATATATAGACACATTTATACTACAAAGTTACATAACTCTATTAAAGAAATGTAAAAAAACAAACAAAAATACCCCTTTAAAGCTAGTTTTACATGAATGTTATATGGAAACAATTATTCGCCTTACTAAAAGTCTTATGACATGGGATCTATAATGCATCATAGGGATCTGTAAACCAGTCTGGCTAAGATCTGAAATACAGACACTAAAATGTGAAACAAGTCATAAAATGTTAAAATAACAGGTTTTCAATGTCCTTATCGGTGTGATTTACTCCTACTTTCCATTTTTACTTTCACCTGTATCCCTTAAGTATAGCTTTATACATGTTCAAAGGCTGTGTTTACACTACGTATATTTCAGTCAGTATTGTGGTCCTCATATTGCAACCAAAACCAGGAGTGGATTGAAAACACAGAAAGGATCTGTCAACACAATGTAGAAATTGAGTGGATGGCCGCCATATAACAGTAAATAACGGCCATTATTTTAATACAACAGCCGTTGTTTTAAAATACCAGCAAATATTTGCCATTACATGGCGGCCATCCACTCAATCTCAACATTGTGTGGACAGAGCCTTTCTGTGTTTTTAATCCACTCCTGGTTTTGGTTGCAATATGAGGACCACAATACTGACTGAAATATACGAAGTGTGAACCCAGCCTTTATATCTTTAAAAAAAAAATTAATCCTTATTTTTTGCTGATTTTTGGGAACATTAATCCTTTTTCCACTGGAGGTTTATTCTTTGTTCTAGAACTTATAAAACAGCTGATGCTGAATGCCTAGTCCTAAGCCGCCGTGTGAAGGATGGATCAGCATAATCACAGCTGTCATTGTGGTAATGGCCTATTTTTTCTTCAGCACTTTTCAGGAGGGAACCGTCTTGGTTCTGCCCTGAGACTTGCGGAATCTTTACCCGTCTAGAACATAAATCTGTGTCCTTTTACTATTGCTGATTTAGACTGAACCGAGGAGCAGGTGAGATTGTAAAGGAATTTAACAAAGCCTTCCAGTAAAGCTTCCCCCCTTTCCTCCTCCTCCTCCTCCCTCCCCGCTCCATCATCCTTGAGGGAAGGAAGATCGAAGTCTCATATTTTCTGGTGCTGTCATTGTTCATTTTGTCTCAGAGTGGAAGAAAGTAAACGGAATAATTTGCTGCAAGCAAAGTTTCAACTAATAACTGTGGGATGAAATTTATCAGATGTCATCGAATCTCAAAGAACAAAAAATAGCTCTCCTCCAATATTGGAATGAGAATGAAAGAAGCACTCCTGCAATTTTTTTGTTTGCCTATATAATGCAGACTTATCACCATGATTCCTGCTGTGTCATCTGTTTCATCCCAGATCTGCTGCATCCATATATTTCATCACAGTATTGCAACCTCTTCCTTTTAGATATGCTCTCAATCTCATGATGCATCAGCACAGCAACAGATGGGAAGCTACAGCTAGTACCATCTCTGCATGCTGGGGGGATAGTGTAATAATCTACATCTGTATAAAAGTGCCCCGATTACAAAGAAATGTCGTCTATGACACACCAGAGTCTCCTAAGACTGTACCTAACTGCACCCTCGTTTTTTAGCATAACTCTAACACAATGTAGAGGATTTCCCAACCCTAACTCCTAATCTTTATTCTGATTGCTAAAATGGTAGCAATTATTTTGATAATTTACCAAAAATGAAAAACAAAAGTTTGGCAGGTTCTTGTCACTCTTCCTCAAGAACTCTTCACTCCACCCCTACTTTTTCTCACTGGTCCTCTAGGGCAGTGTTTCTCAACCTTTTCAAGCCAAGTACCCCCATTTGATGAGATGCTCCAGCCAAGTACCCCCTAGGATGAAATTGATTATAAACATTGCCTTAATAACGCCGAGATCACACAATGCATCTATAGGCTCTGTATAAGGTCTGTGTCAGCAACTAATTCCCAGATCAGATCCCCCATAACAATGTGAATGATCTGTAAGACCCAGTAATAATGCCAGTAGTCATGTCTAATGTTGCCCCCGTAGTCAGTAATAATGTCCCCTTTCACAATAATAAATCCCCCTTCCCTAGTAATAATGCCCCTGTAGCCATTATTAATATCCCCGTCCCAATAATAAGAGCCAATGTGGCCAGTAATACATGGCCCCTGCAGCAGCCAGATACATGGCCCCTTGCATGTAGATACATTTCCACTTGCAGCCAGGCAGGGCCAGCCCTGGCACACAAACCCCACCAGCCCACATATATCTCCCACCACCAATTGCATTAACTGTGTTAAGCAGAAGAATTTTTAGCTCTGCTTTGTTACACCATTTTATTACATATATAATGCCCAGAATTATCACAGAACAAAAATAAGTGTACACTACCAATATAGTCACTAATACCCCCATATACTGACCATATAGATAGATACCAGGTGTACACAGATGCTGCAGAGTATTACACCCTGCAGACTATAGAAGAGTATACAGCAGTGATATCAGATACCAGGTGTACACAGATGCTGCAGATTATAGAAGAGAATACAGCAGTGATCAGACGCAGTCACAGGTGGAATACAGAATTAGGTTATGTTCACAGTACATAAGTACTGTAGTGATTGCGGCTTTTGTTGATCACAGCCGTGATTACTACGGTACTTACGTAGTGCTGCAGGCTGAGGGAATCCCGACTGGAGTGTATACACATAGTATACACTCTGGCTGGGGTCCCTAGCGGCGCCGTAGCAAACTGACATGTCAGATTTCTGTGGCTGCTATTAAATTCATTTCACACAATGGAGCATGCGGCTGCGGCCGCACGCTCCATTGTGAGCAGCGGGGAATTTGGTGGCAGTGAAGATCTTCCGGCCGGTACCGCAGTACCAGCCGGGATGATCTTTTCTGACACTGGCCGTTCCGTGACCTGGCGTCTTACAGAGTGGGAACATAGCCTTACAGAGGATCTGTCATCTCTTGTGTCATTGTGCTGTTCCCGCTATCCCTCCTGGAAATCTAGGAATACATTGGTCAGTCGGTGTTAGGGCCTTATTACACAGAGAGATTATCGGCCAAGTAAGGTAGACAGCAATCAGCCATGGAGGAGGTGGAGCTCATCATAGTCTTTAAACAGTTTTAAAACTCATTGGCTGCTGATCCCCACTGATCACAGCAAGAGCTGCAAGAAGAATTCTGCAGACCCCTAAATACAGTCATATCCCAGACCCCTGATTAAATGGAATCCACATAACCTAATCGTCCCCCCCCCCTCTCCTCCACCATAAGTGATTACACTGTAATTACATCCAGGGACTCACAGGTGGCGTCTTCTCTGATCAGTCATTTTGCTTTTCTTCCCCATCAGGCCCAGGCCTCCATGAAGACGTCTCTCAGGTACAACTTGTCCCCACAGAATCTGCGAGACAAACACTTTAGGCTTCATGCATCAGCACCATCTTCACCTCTATACAAAGCCCCTGTGTATTGCTCCACAAAGTAATAGTGCCCACTCTGTGCCCCCATATGGTATACATAGCTCTTTTTGTGACTTCATATAGTATATATACCCCCTCTGAGGCCCCATATAGTGTACATATACCCCCTCTGTGCCCCACATAGTTTATATAGGCCTCTTTTGTACCCCCAATATGGTGTTTATATGCCCCATATAGTTTTATATACCCCCTCCAGGGGGCAGACATAGACTGCAAAGGGCCCTGTGTTCTTGTCACTTCTGTCTGGTCCCTGCAGCCACCACTGGGACTTCGAAGCCGGTCTGTGAAGTGACAGGCCACTCAGCCAATAACTGGCCATGGTAGTACCATCTCAGCCAGTGATTAACCTGAGCAGCCTGTCACCTCATAGACCGGCTCTGAAGTCCCAGTGGTGGCTGCAGGGACCAGACAGACGTGACAAGAACACCGGGGAGCGCGGACAGGTGTGTATAACGTTTATAGTTTTTTCTACACAATCATCAGCTGTCGGCTGCACATCACTACACAATTACATGTAGCAATGTGCAGCCCTGGCGGCTGAAGATTTTTAAAATGGAATTATTGACAACAATCAACAGATCATCATCGGCTGATCGTTGTCTTTATTACACTGAGCGATAATCTACCAAATCGTCCTGGTTACCAGCAGATTTATGCATAAGAGAGACCAGCGATCCAGCACATTGCGAGGAAAATTAGCCTTTATTTTCAAAATGTAGTTCTTACAAGTGAAACACCATAGCAGATTATCGCTCAGTGTAATAAGGTCCTTACTATAGCAATATGGGCCCTATACTGTGAGTAGCTGTCAAGTCTCTGGCTCCTTCAGCTTCCTTGTCAGAGACTTCTTTTCCACAGCAAGCAGACAGGTTTAACCCTTACAGTGCTTGCACAGATAATCCATTCAAGAGTTGCAGGAAGGCAATGTAAGTGTTAAACTTCTGTCAGCAGTAAATGAACACAAGTCACTGAAAGAAACCAGGGAATCCAGAGAGAGGAGTTGAACCCCCCCACCGGCTCTGACACTGCCATGACCCTCACCTCATAATTAGATTAGGTAAGAGAGAGCAGGACTTCCACCTGCTCTCCTGCTCTGTGTGCAGGCGGGTCGGGGGAGGAGACGCTGTCTGCAGGAGGGAGATGATTAGCAGAGCAGCCGGAGGAACACCAAGAAGTTCCTGTAGCTCTGTGCTCTCCCCTGCAGCCACGGCCCCCTGGAGTCTCACTCCCCTGGCCCCTGTGCACTGATAGCTGTAGTATTTCCCTTCACTAGACAAAAAAAAAAAGAAAAATCAACTCACCTGTCACCAGCAGCTCCTCTCCTGTAGCTTCTTCCAGCAGCTTCCCCATCCTTGAAGCGTTCTCCTTTGTCTCCTGTCACGTCCCGCACAGACAGCCTGGTACCCAGGAACTGCCTGTGCCGGATGTGTCCTGCTGCCTCACTCATAGATCTGCCTGTTTGCGGGGCTGCAGGGCCGCTCCAGGCTGCCTGTGCGGGACATGACAGGTGACCGAGGAGAACGCATCAAGCATGGGGAAGCAGGTGACAGATGACCCGTACCTTACTCCCTGCTGTGAAGGAGGACAGCGGGTAGTTTCTCCAGCCAGGGCTGCTTCTGCCATGAGGCCAAGTGAGCACTTGGCCTCAGGCGGCAGATTTTCAGGTGTCTGAGGGGACGGCAACTGGGCCTGACATTTTAGTGAAGTCATTAAGACCAACTCACTCAGTGTTCTCTGGTGTGTGCAGCGGAGGGCAGCCTCCCTATCTATAGATCATGTGCTCTCCTTCCTCCCTGCCCAAGCCACCCCTGCGCTTAGAATAATAAAGTTCAGGACCTGTGTGTGTGCAGCGTATCCAGGGGGTACAGCATGTGGCACTATTCAGGGGGGACCATGTGTGGCAGCATAATATCCAGGAGTTGCAGTGTGTGGTAATATATTCAGTGGTCATAGTGTGTGGTGCTTCTACATTTCCGTAAATTCTATTGAAATGAATGGAGCTGCACTCTTATACCACACACAATCTGGGTACAGGGGTGCCACTGTTTTTGCAAGAAAGCAGCTGAATTCTGGATAACTTTATGATAGTTACCCACGCATTCCTGTTTACATGGGAAAAAGTCTAATCAACTACCGATTAATGCCCAAACAGAAGCTGCTGTGAACTGAAAAACAGAGGGAGAGGGGCGCCATTTAAATTTTCGCCTCAGGCAGCAGAAAAGCTAGAATCGGCCCTGTCTCCAGCATCTTCCGGCGTACCCCCTCAACCTGCACCGCGTACCCCCTCAACCTGCGCAGCGTACCCCCTCAACCTGCGCCGCGTACCCCCTCAACCTCCGCCGCGTACTCCAGGGGGTATGCGTACCGCAGGTTGAGAAACACTGCTCTAGGGTGTCTCACTCCTCTACTAGGACCTGCCACTCTGTCCCAGTTTTTGCCAATCCCCCTGCACAATTTCCTCCAGTAGGACTCTTCACCTCTAGTTCTTCTCTCCTCCTCTTGGGCATCTCAATCATCGTTTTGGATATGTCTCTCCCTCTCTACCTCAGATCTTTTCACTCCATCCCTAGTTCTTTTCCTTTCCCCAGACTCGAGCCTCTGCTTCCTGCTGGGCCAAAAACTTTCAGGACTACCACTAACTCCTTCCGGCCTTGGGCCCCAGACATTTTAATCTAGCAACGTCCCTGTCTGGGAGTCTACTGTACATAATTATATATGCAGCTGGTATAACCTAGGTATCTCCTGTATATAATTATATATGTACAACTGGTATTTTATGGGTATCTCCTGTAAATAATTATATATGTTCAGCTGGTATAAGTTCTACATCTCCTGTATATAGTGATATGGAGCAGGCTGGTATAACCTGGGGATCTCCAGTATATAATTATACTGTATATGTACAGCTGGTATAACCTGAGTATCTCCTTTATGTAATTATATATGTACAGCAGGTATAACCTGGGTATCTCCTGTATATAATGATACTGTATATGTACAGCTTGTATAACCTGGGTATCTCATGTATATAATTATATATGTAAAGCTGGTATAACCTGGGTATCTCCAGTACATAATTGTATATGTACAGCTGGTATAACCTTGGTATCTCCTTTATGTAATTATATATGTACAGCTGGTATAAGTTATATACTGTATCTCCTGTATATAATTATACTGTATATATACAGCTGGTATAACAAGGGTATCTCCTGTATATAATTGTATATGTACAGTTGGTATAACCTGGGTATCTTCTTTATGTAATTATATATGTACAGCTGGTGTAAGTCTTATATCTCCTCTATATAATTATACTGTATATGTACAGCTGCTATAACATGGGTATCTCCTATATATAATTATATATGTACAGCTGGTATAAGTTATGCATCTCCTGTATATAGTGATATGGAACAGGCTGGTATAACCTTGGTATCTTCTGCATATAATTATATATGTACAGCTGGTATAACCTGGGTATCTCCTGTATATAATTATATATGCATATAGATAACACTTTGTTTTTCTTATTACCTTACAGATAACCAGAAGAAAGTTCAGGAGGACTTTGACATTGACATGGACGCCCCCGAAACAGAGAAAGCAGCTGTGGCAATACAATCTCAGTTCAGAAAATTTCAAAAGAAGAAGCAAGGTTCAGATGACTCGTAGTACCTACCTCTCACCACTAGGGGAATGAGAAATCAACAACAAAAATTTTATCTGAAAAAAGGAAAAGGATAGAATGATTTATCAGGAAATTCTAAATATATAGGGTGCATGTACAAAGGGTCTAACTATTTATAGTCTATTAGACACAATCACTGAGCGCTTCACTGCAGTATGTTTATCTAGAAACCAAACTGTAACCTCCTATTTTATGTGATGTTATAATAAAACATGCTGAGATGATACATGGAAAACCTTCTCTGACCTGTTTTTTTTGTGTATACAGCATGACAGTGAACTTGTACAAACCAAAAGAGCGGGTGATTTAGAGTTATAGATTGTATAATACCCCAGAGCTGCACTTACTATTCTGCTGGTGAGGTCACTGTGTACATACATTACATTACTTATCCTATACTGATCCTGAGATACATCCTGTGTTATACTCCAGAGCTGCACTCACTATTCTGCTGGTGGGGTCATACTGATCCTGGGTTACAGCCTGTATTATACTGTATTATCCTAGCTTGAACACCCCTTGCTAAAGCCTTGTACTGTAAGAAACAATGTGGTAATGAAAGCGTATATTTGAGTTTTACCACAAAAGGTCACTGGCTGTATATTTGTAACTGTTGCACAGCTGTAGTGAACTAGGGGTTATTGTTCTATTTATTGATCTGTACACCAATGAGAGTTGCTGTTCTCTTCTACCTTCTATCTCTTCTCCTTTTTCTTTTCGCACTCTTTTTCCCTCCACCACTCACAAGAGCTGTTGTCACATGGAGAGGAAGTGTAGACCCACACTTAGTCAGTTCCTTTCTGTTTCTAAAGAGAGGACAAGCCAGAGATCACCCCAACCCATGCTGTGAAAGTGCAGGACACCCCAACCCATCTCTAAAAGTGCAGGACAGTATCCTAAAGCAGAGGAACTAATCCGGATAGAGCAAAGCAGCCAAGAACTTAGGTAACTAGGACTGGGGCTTGTGTCACCCTGATAGGACTGGTACCCCTACACTGCTGGGCACTGCTGGGTCGAAACACAGGCACAAGTATTTTTCTTCTTTCAAGTATTCTTCTTTTAAAGTTCCGTCAGAGTACATTGCTAAATTGGGTTGGGACTCTCATGACCTACTCCTCTCCACTACTCTGAACTCTCTCTACTCTTCTCTAGAGATGATCGAACATCGGGAAATGTTAGGTTCGATCAAACTTGAATCTTCTCGAACCTTCAGCATTTGATTCCCAATGCCTTCCCTTTCCGTGCGGAAGGTGGAGACTGCCCGAGTACCGCCTGGAAAACAGGGATACAAACTATTACCTAAGCTGTATCCCTGTTTTCCAGGCAGTACTCGGCCAGTCTCTGCCTTCCCCACGGAAGGGGAAGGCAGCGGGAGTCAAATGCTAAAGGTTCAAGTTCAAACAAACTTCTCTACTCTTCTCAGCATGCAACCAAGTCAGCACGGCTACTCTACTCTCTACCTCAACAGCTCTCAGTATGGATCTGGTGAAGTCAAGTCTGTATCAGTCACGTATCATTCATCTGTATTCTGAACGATTTATCAGTAAAAGAGTTTATTTATTCTATTGGGACTTATTGATCATTGCACTAGCACCTACATACGAGCTACATCATCCTTGGGTTATCTCACCTTTCTGTGGGTGGCAATACAGACTTTCCGGGTGGGTCATGTTTCCACTCCGGACCACTGTGATAAGCGCCCAAGAGACCCATCACAACCCGGCAAGTCACCGACCATTAGGAAAAAGTATAGCCAGCCACACATTAAAAGCAGGTGTGCCTTCATACCTGTATGCTGAGTTAGCACTGGCATCACAACAACCTATCACCTGGCTGAGCTATATTCTACCGACCAACCACCACAGTAGTGGAGTCACATACCATACCATCTAGCAAGTGACCGGTCGCAGCTGCCCAGCGCAGCCCACCACAATACTACACAGCTGCACTCGCTATTCTGCTGGTGGGGTCACTTGTACATACATTACATTACTTATCCTGTACTAATCCTGAATTACATCCTGTATTGTACTGTAGAGCTGTACTCACTATATCTGTATATGATGTAAGATGAACCTTCCCTTTAACTGCATCCTATAATAAGGATTCCTTTAAGCTCTCGGCGTCTGATGTGAACATGCAGTGAATGTTATTTGTCCCTGTCACTATGTCCAGCGCAGCCTAGCCCCGGGTCCCAGTAAAATGAATGAAAGATTGGAGCGACATTAGAACATATTCTATTTGCTGGTGGCAGGAGGCCAGGAGCTATTTCTGTCCTCATCTTAACTCGGAGGCTGAGCCGGTCGGCAAACTTTAAATGAGTTTTGCTTGTAAAACTGGTGGACTATAATCTCACCTTCAGCTCGGCGACTCGTAGCTCTGGAGCATTCTTCACCAGTGATAAGGCCATCATCCTGTTTCGGGCTTAAACTAATTTTCTTAGGAGGTTTACCCTCCTGTCATATCCCTCTAACATCATCCCTTTATTATTAAAGGGGACATGTCACCTTTTTTCCAGTATAAAATAAACATAGAAAAGCACACTAGTGAGGAGCTGGACTCCTGTCATGGAGAAAATGTTTTGAGGCAACAATCACCCCATAAGACCATTTTATAAAAATCTTAGAGAATATGTCCAACGTTCTAAGTTTATTTTCTAGGAATATTCTTGAAGGGATTATCCAAAATTAGAAAACTTCCAGAAACAGTGCCACTCTTGTCCTCCATTTCGGTGTGATTTTACGGTTCAGTTCCTTGAAATGAATGGAGCTGAGCTGTAGTACCACACAGTCTAAGGACAGGTATTGCACATGTTTTGAAGAAAAACAGCCGTATTTTGTAATCCTGGATTACTTTGAAAAACTATTTCTGCCTCTAATGCAAATTAAGTCCTGATTGAAATAGTCCTGATCTCTTCCCGTTTTGTGCACACAGGTCCTTGGCATAATTATATTTCTCTGTGGTTATATAAACCCTTTGTTGTCTCCACCTGCACTCATCCTCCTTTCCATCTTTTTAAATATATGTAAGGAACAGATAGAAAGAAGAATGAATGCAGGATCAGACTACACGCTGTTGGCCTGTAGTCTGTTACCATGGAGACTCGGGTGGGAGATTTTAAATGAAGACTTCAGGGTTGTTTTATGTTTCATTCAGAGCAAATATAAAATGGGGCAAATTAACCATTACAATTTCAAAACACTCCTGGCTCAATTTGTGCCACAAAGTTGGTGGGCATCAGATTTTTTTTAGACACTTGGCAAGAGGGCGTAGCTTAGTGATAAAGGCAACGTGTGAACAGAAATGTGTGGCCGGCTATGATGAAATTAATGGGTCACGTAAACAATCCAGCAATGGCTCATGTGGCCCAGCTACACCATTTATTAACTCTTTAATCCCACAATAGGTTTCCCAATGGCAAGAACCCTGCTCTGTACTGATGAAGGGCAATAACCATAAACCAACTGTCTGCAGATGGGAAGTGTTCCTCTTTGGAGAAATATTTGGCTTGACATATATCCCCAGTCACGTGCTAAGACTTCTAGTTGGAGTCCAACAGTGACTTGAAGGGAAGGCTACCTTGAAAAGGCCAGAGAGTGCATATCCTTTCTTACCTGGATAATACACTGAAAAAGGGAACATGACATGTTATGCACACAATGGGTCTTCCTTTAATTTACTTATGGTTAGAGTAGCAAAGGATTGTATACAACCACTATAGGGAAAAAACTTTATTTCCCCCCATAGCATAAACAACCATCTACCTCTTCCGTTTACTGGGTGGTTTCATTGCCCTGATTTGTGCCAGTTCTGGTCCTGCTGCTGTCTGAAGTGACTAAACATGGTGCTTGTATGGTGCTTTCTCTATGTCAGTGCTTCTCAATTCCAGTCCTCAGGCCTCACCAACAGGTCATGTTTTGAGGATTTTTGTACAAAGAAAACCTGATGCACTGAGTATAATAATATCACCTGAAATACTGAAGAAATCCTCAAAACATGACCTGTTGGTGAGGCCTGAGGACTGGAATTGAGAAACACTGCTCTATGTAACATTCAGATCTGTTCCCACATTACAAATCACGTAATTGGAAGATGATTCAGTTGGGAAACATAGCTCCCCTATACTGATATGTAGCGTGGTAGGGACAGAGAGCTTTTCCAGCTGTCGGAAAATAACAGAATAACTATAGCATCTTATAGGAATCAGATGATTAGTTTCAGTTTCTCCCATCTAATGCTTCCTGCGATATAACACACTATATGCTATATACTGTACACTCTACGGATCTGCCATTAGTGAGGCTGGAAACACACAATAACTTTTTAGGAAGCTGCGTTCGGCTCATTCAATTTTTATCTGTAACCTAGGTGCAATAAAAAACGATTAGGATGACGTCACCCAGTGTATCGCCATGGCAACTACTCCGTTATAATATAAAAAATCCAGAAAACGCTTGGATTTATGCATTCATACTGAAAAGAAGAATCAATAGCTGTTTTTCCTGAATCACCAATTCTATCAGTTCCTGGGAACGCTAGATGACAATCAATATGGCTATCATTACAGTTTGTACAGGTTTGGTTATAAATGTAGTATTTTTGGACACTAGTGATATCACATAGGAAGCCCCCCTCCCACCATCAGCAGACGCCACTACTGACTGCAGAATTTAAAAGGTTAAACAGCTGGTATAAGCTTTCTCCAAGCTATCTAAGGCAGTGGCGGACATATCACTTGTGCAGCCTATTCAGCTGCACAGGGGCCCAGGCCAATACAGGGGCCCGCCAGGCTCAGACTCTAAAGTGTCAGCTCAGCATGTCACATGTCAAAAGTAAGCCCCCCAGGCGGCATCAGCATCTGGGAAGTGCTGCCCCCCCTGCTCCTGGGGGGGCCCACTTAGTCACTGGATGCTGTGCCGTTGTTCTCTTCCCTTTCCTCCTGCACACTGCTGCTGCTGACAGCCTCTCCCCCTCCTGTACTCCACTGTCTGGCATACCTTGTGGGAGGAGGAGAGGTCAGAGAGCATGTGGTAACAGGGGCTGGAGGGATCCTCCAGGGTTATGGCTGCCAGGAACAGGATTGTGAAGAGGAGGAGCAGCAGCAGCAGCTCTGACAGTGAGTGATTATTGTCAGTGTATCTGTCAACTTATTGTAAGTTTATGCCTTTCTTCCTTTCTTTGCCAATAACTGTTCCCCCCTCCCCCCTGCAGCATGGTTGTCTTTCTCTTTCATCGCCCCCATAAGCAGCCACATACAGTACATGTATCCCACCTGTTCAGCCAAATACAGTACATGTATCCCACCTGTGCCCCAGCAGTGATTGAGGGCCCATGCACAGACTACAGTACAGTCCTTTAGTGGGCCCCGGCATCTGTGCTGCACTGTAGGGCCCTCCCGAGAAACCAGGACACATGTACCGGATACCCGGGCATACATATGTGCTCCTTTAAGGCAGAAAGTTGGAGAAACGAATAGGTTAGGGGGGCCCAAACACATTTTTTGCACAGGGGCCCTCTGAAGTCTGTGTCCGCCCCTGATCTAAGGGGTTGTATCATGAAGTAAAGTTAGTAAAAAAAGAGGACACATGTGCCGTTTTTAGTAAAGTAACTTACATCCCGCCACTGTTTTTCTCCCCTATGAATTTAATAATTTTCTGGTTTCCTCTCTGAGCTGTGACCGTACTGTTGCTATGCAACAGTGCACACACTTTCCCACAATCCTCCTTGCTTGCAGGCTATGTGGAGACAAACTGCCAGAACTTCCTAGAGAGCATGTATGACCACCTTAGTTGGTCGTAACCAAGGGCAACACTTTGTCAAAACAATGCATCGACATGGGGGATCAGTAAGTCTATATCTCTCATGCAGGACATTTTCAGAAATGCTTGTACATATGTTTAATTTCACATAATGCATCAGTTTAGCTCCTTTTAAACATATGGACATTTGTTGCTGTCGCCCATAGGCCCAT
Organism: Dendropsophus ebraccatus; assembly: GCF_027789765.1. NCBI lineage: Eukaryota > Metazoa > Chordata > Amphibia > Anura > Hylidae > Dendropsophus > Dendropsophus ebraccatus. Next base: position 59,609,169 of record NC_091464.1, on the reverse strand, counting down.
AGGTGTCCATGTAGAGAACTACGATACCTAAGAAACCAGTGAATACAAGAGAACCACTCAATGACTTATATCTGTAACAATAGGAGGAAAGCCCCTTAAGGGCCCGTTCACACTGAGTAAAACAGGCAAAATTCCGAACAGAACCCCCGCCGCAGATTCCGCTTGGAATCCTGCCTGCCTCAGTATCTCAATCTCACGTGCTGCGTGTCTCTGGTCTCCACTCAAAGAATTGACACGTCAATTCTTTGAGCAAAGGTTCCTCTCGAAATTTACACCTGTTTTACTTTGTGTGAACGGGCCCTAAAAGAGAAGTCTCATAAACAAGCCAGGCTACATAGAGATGCAAAAACCTAATAAACAAGGTATACTTACCCATCCCCATGCCTTGATTGCACCGCTCCCGAGTCTGGCTCATGGCCATCGGTTGTAATTTTCGATACTTCATGTACCCAGCTCTTTAAGCTGCAATGTTACAGCCTGGCTGATAGATTGCCCACTGCAAGATGCTCCCGGCTTTTAGCCAGATCTAGGTGAGGCATTACGGGGCACAAGGATAGGTAAGTATACTTTGTTTATTATGTTACCGCACCCTCCTCCCTTTCTGCTTTTTTTTTTTCTTCACTGGGCTTTTCCTCTAAGGTTTACACATAAATTGGTTCATGTGACTGATAATTATGATTGAACCAATTAACACCAATTAGTGGTTCTCTATAAATACCTATAATCATATGGCACATTATGGGGAGCCTAGGCTACAGTGTCACCTCCTTCATGGTAAAAAAAACATTAAGGGAATCAGAAGAATATTAAAAAGATTAAAGCGATTGCACAACGAGAACCCCCCACCAAATCTTAATTGTGGCAAGTATGAATAACCATGTTCAAGCTTCCTACACCCACTCTATCTATCTATCTATCTATCTATCTACAGTACCTATCTATCCCATATCTATCTATTTATAACATAATGGTCACATGTCCCTCTATAGGTGCCATGTCTGTGAGGGGATTACATCAGGACAGCATGGATGAACCAGTGATCAAGGGGTGTGGATCCTCGGTAATGTACCCATCAAGGCAGACATAATCATATAATCATAGAGGTATATCTATATGTTGCCCTGTTTAATCATTCATATATACTGTATGTTTGTTTGTTTGTTTTTTAAGAGACCAAAAATCTGCAAGTTTTCTTTATGTGTTCAAATACTGTGTGAAGTGTAAGGAGTGGATCTCAAGTATCAAAATTTTAGACAAAGTGAAGAAGAAAGAAAAAAGGGGAGAAAGATGCTGCTGCAGTCTCACTATCTTTGAATGTGCATGAGGCTCATGCTGTGAGAGGGAAGGAGCAGCAGCCGGAGAAGGATCTCTGATTGGTTCTGGTTACACCAGCTCCGCCCACTGGGCACAGTTATAGAGAGAAAATGAACATTTACAGAAATGATTTAGAGAGAATAAAATATTACACATTACATGGAACATTTTTGGCTGCACACTTCTTTATATTCTTCACACACAAGATCGATTTCTTAAAGAAGCTATATACTTTAAAGTCTATCTCTGCTGACAAATACAAATAGAAAAGAAAAAACTTGAAAAGCCAATAGAGCATTTTCTTTAAGAAAGTGAATGTCTGAGCCTCGTCAGCAATCTTTACACTGTCCTTCATGTCTGCACAAAGGACACTGGAAAATCTGGACAGGCCGGAGCGGAAATGACAACTACTGATCTAAGAGTCGACATCAATGTCTGCATGGATTAGATTTACTCATAATGAAACCTGCTGAGAGCCTGTCATCCATTCCTGCTGCTCACCACCGTATAACTGCTCTCATATCATAACATAGTAACATTTAAAGGACACTTTGGTCATTCCTTCAAAGGAGATGGACATATGTTACACTATAATGGAAAAGATCCTTCTGCACCCAAGCCTCACAATACTTCCCTCACCAAAACTTTCCAGAATGGCCCTCCGGGTGGGTGCTGTCTGGTCACCATAGATAGGGTGATGGAAGGGTAAGGGATGTCTGTGTATGGCGAAACCCATGACCATGGGAGGGATCAGACTATAACCCATTTTTACTTCTTCTTTTTTTAAATACCTTTCTGCGTGCTGCAATTTTCTAGTACTATGACCCCTGACTTGTCCTCTTGTTGGTCATTCCTTTAATTCTCAGTTGGTTCCAGCAGAAGTAACAGGTGCTGGGTGACAAACACTTTTAACCATTAATTAACCCATATGAGTTGTATCCCAGCTTTCCCACACTTGCCAAAGGTTCTAATTTTCAAAGAAATGTTCTGCTGAGTGGACCACACATGAGCCACATATCAGTATCCCTCCAAATCAGGTTCCTCGGGGGCGGGGCTTACTTTACCCATGATTTGAGATTTAATTGTTGATAATTGTGCTTCCGCCAATCTGTGACAATAAAAAAGAATTGCATAAGTGTTATGCCCTCTTTTCTTTGGCTTGCTGTGTTAAGTGGTCAGGTGGCTAATTCCACACTCTGTGGGCCTGTCGAATGGTGGGCGGACCACAAGTCAGTGGAGTACATGATAGTTTTCTCTGGGGCTTACTCTTATGTGGTTTCAGGCAAGATGTTATGCCTACAGAGCGGTTTAGGTCCAAAATGTATATGATAGCTTGGTAGTCACAGTGTTCCTAGGCTGAACCTGAAGCTCTGAAGGGTCCTAAAGTAGCAATGAGGCACTTGTTTACCTTCTCCCCACTATCCCTCTATGTTCTTATTTTTCTCTGTCTCCCTCAGTATGGGCTGGGTGGTTCTGCTGAGATTAGGCACTCAGGCTTTGTATGCTCTGGGCTTTCCCAGAATTTAAAGGGAACCTGTCACCCCCGATGTGGGGTGACAGGCTCCCGACCCCCTGCTAGAGCACCTTATACGTACCTGATCCCGCTGGGTCCCGCTTCCTGATTCGGTCGGGTGACGGAGATATCAGCGCCCAAAGCCCAGCGCGCACGCTCCTGAGATGAGTCCAACTCTCATGGACTCACCAGTCATTCTGTATGAGCGTTGAACTCATCTCAGGAACGTGCGCCGGGCTTCGGGCGCTGATATCTCTGTCACCCGACCGAATCAGGAAGCGGGACCCGGTACGTAAAAGGTGCTCTAGCGGGGGGTTGGGAGCCTGTCACCCCGGCTTCGGGGGTGACAGGTCCTCTTTAAGGCTGTGGAAAGTGAGGAGATTGGGTTTTTTACTATATGCTTGATGAGACTGAGCTTCCTGTCTCTAAGGGAAGTGAAACTGGTCCAGGATAGGCTCCTCCCACCTTCAAGAACATTCCACATACAAGTATATAAAGCATTGCAGCTATAGGTAGCCCCCTCCCTTTTCCCAGTCTACAAAAAAAGTCCATATAAAAACAGTATTCTCGCAATCATGGTGGTGACACAGGGGATCAGGCCATTCATTGTGGACATGTAGATGGAGACACTCGTCCTCCGCAGATCATTAGACATTCCGGCCGTTCTATTTCCAGAGTCTTGAGGTTGTGGGCGAGGCCAGTTATGATTCCTTTATTGATCGATGTATAAACCAGAGAAAAGATGTCACATTCTGCATCGATTAAACTTTCAGATGTTTCGTACAGTAAGAAGTTCTGAAGACTCTTATTCACATTTTCTCACATCCATTAAAGAGCAATTCCACCCACCCAGATGTCATCTGTATTAATGTCCAGGACCAGAATGCTGCTTTCATGGAGGTCAGTGCCAAAATATTCTATCCTATTCTACCTGATATCACTTTTCAGACTGAAAAAATAAAAACCATTAATCCTTGGTATCCCATCTGAAAAAGTTATCCCCTGTCCACAGGCAGTGTTTAGCGGCCTAATAGAGAATTAACTTACTTTTCGACATGTACACACACTGGAGAACATTTATGAAAGTCCAACTAGTAACCTCAAACTAGAATAATGTACCATCACCAGTCACTGCACTAAGGGGAGGCCAGGCTGCTAAATGATGTCCGTTATCTTAGTCTTAAAATGACAGATGTCTATTTAAACGGAGCTGGAAAAATTTTCTGTGAACATATCCATAAGCAATTACAGCAGAGATGAAGGGGCACAGCGCACGCTGCTAAGCGTGTCTGCCCTTTCGTTCTATCGATTGGCGGGGGTCTCAGCACCCGGACCCCGACTTATGCATGCCTCTGATATGTCGCTATGACAAGTCAGAAGTTTTTTTAAATGATAGCTACACTTTAAGGAAATGTGACCTGTGATTGGTGGTTATCAGAGACAAAAATCAGACACATTTACTTCAAGGTCTGTTCAAAAATGCACATTGACAGATCCATACAGATCCCAGGAAATCTCATTGCTTTTCATAGGGTCTCTTTGGTTTCTATCTGGTGTCCATTTATTCTGCAGAATTTGAGCTAACAAAAAATCATTACTTGCAGTAAATACATTTTGCAACGGAGCGCTGCAAACTGAGAAATCAAAATCACCAAAATCACGCTCCTCCAGAAAGCCTTGTCTTTGGCTGTGCATACATGATGGAAATTGTACATTTGCAACCGCTAAAGGGCTACAGGGTGTTTTTTTTGGCCCAGTGGTTTCAGGTTATGTCCCTTACTATTAAATCTTTATTCATATAAAAAAAAAGTTCTAATTGCTAATCTTTCAAGTTTATAACAGTAAGTAGGATGAAGGGGAGAGGAGGGGGATGCAGCTGCAATATCCCTGCTTTAATGTTTTAATGAAACAACATGAAGTAGAGAGAAGAAGGATAACACAGGGAGACACATCTGATTGGCTTACAGCACCCAGAACAGCTCTTTAGTATAAAATCCAGGTCTGGAGGAGTTAGTGGACTGTACTAGCACAGGGCCACACACACACACACACAAGCAGCAGCCCAGAGTGCAGTCTCACCATGCTTGTATGTGCAGTCACAGTGCAGCACCTGCTGTTCAGGAAGCATGGTGTTAACCTTCCCTTTAAGTATTTTTTGCATCTGACTGCTATTATAATTTAGCAAAGGTGCCATGGGGCGTACATAATATTACTCTCCGGGTGCATCATCCCAACCTGTAGGCCATTATTCCTTACATGACCTTTAAAGTCGCCATCAATCTCTCATCTTTAGAAAATAACATTCTGAGGAAACTTTAGCTACTCCCCCAGTAGCAGCAGCTCCACTTCACTAAGGTCAGTGATTCGTCACGGCCCGGTACTTGTCACCTCCGAACAGGATCTATGGTTTTCAGCTCCAAAGGATACAGAGAAAACACAGGCAAATAGAAATGCTAATTCACTGGTTCAGGAGCGACTAATCAATGGCACAAGCTGGCACTAAAGAGCGGAGCGGGAGGGGATGCCAGTCAGGTGTTAAATTGTTTACTCGTAGTGAGCGGGTGGCCGGTGAGGGCGATGATGCTACCTGATCTAGAGACGCTTCACAGGAGATCATAACATTACTCTGAATTATTCCAAGAGGCCAGATCACAGTTCAGCTTTACTGGCTACACGCAATATTAAAATAAAGTACAGACAGTGGTTGTGAAAAAATAATCAGGTTTAAAGGAATAGTCCAATCTGGGAAATCTCCTATAGCAGGACAAAGTTACAGTTTTAGCCACCCCCAGTAAACTGTATGAAAGTTAGCACTGGAATATGGGTCCACTAGGTTAGGCATGGGCCTAGGACACCACTAGCTACTTTTCTAAAGGGGGATGGGGTCGGTATTATTGGCACTTGCTAGCCCCGAGGAAACCATGCAATTTTCCTGTATCCCTAGGTGTATAGTGTATTTCACTGAACATAACTTTTGATATGTTGCTGCCCCTGGTGAGAATTTCATTCCATACTTGTTATTCTATATTCAGTCTCCTTCACCCAGTTCTGAGCTGCTGCTTTCTGCTAAAAACACAGAAATATGTGTGTAAGCCTCTCTTTCTCACTCTGTCTCCCCCTCCTCCCCCTCCCTTCTGAGACAGCTGATGTAAAAGTCCCTGACTGGCTTTATCTGCAACTCCGTGGCTTCTTTGTAATGCTGGGAGAGTTATTTTGTGTTCAAATTGCTAATGAACTCACTGTAATTAATCCTCCCACATTACAAAGAAGCTACACTGTTGCAGAAAAAGCCAGTCAGGGACTTGTTTACATCATCTGTCTCAGATGGGAGGGGGGAGGAGGGAGAGACAGAGAGAAAGGCTCACATACAGATTTTTGTGTTTTCAGCAGAAAGCAGCAGCTGAGAACTAGGGAAAGAAGGCAGAATAGATAATAACAAGTATAGAAGGAGTTGTTAGTCTCACCATGGGCTGCCTGCAACATATCAAAGGTTATGTTTGAGTGAAATACCCCTTTAGGGTTTTTAGGGTATACATGTGATTGAAAGCTGTGATGGAATAAAGAGCCACTGGCTCCATTTCCCACCACTAGTGAGGCTTAGGCCTTCTACTTCCTGGAATAGGTGTGTACAATGACATCACTACATCACATCAGAGAGGAGGAGGTGGAAGACCCTACGGCTTGGTGCAGAAACAGGAAGAGGTGAATTTCTTTTACTTATTTTATTTGGCTAGGGGAGACCTACCTATATAAGAAGGAAGACTACCTACTAGGGAGACATATCGGTCTACTGGGAACCTTTGCCTATGTAATGGGGAAGGCTACCTGCCTTCTGTGGAGACATACAGAATCTACCTACTAAGACCATCTACCTACAAAATAGGGAAAACTATCTACCTACTGCGGAGACATGTCTACCTACTGGGGACACCTGCCTACATAATAGGAGAAACTACCTTCATACTAGGGAGACATAGCTACCTATTGGGAACACCTGCTTACATAATAGGGAAGGCTACCTGCCTTCTGGGGAGACATTCAGTATCTACCTACTAACACCATCTACTTACAAAATAGGGAAAACTATCTACCTACTGGGGAGACAAGTCTACCTACTGGGAGTACATACCTATCTTCTGGGGAACCTACCTATACCTTTAGATCTATGGTTCGAAGCAACTGCCCAGGATATGAGCCACTATTGAGCTGGTGCCCCATACTATCTGCAGTTTTCCATTTACCTGCACACCAGAAATATACTTCAAACTGATTAACTATTAAATTTTTCATTTCTTTCTGGCCGGGGAGGTCTCGGCCATTGACTACTGCAGGGATCTCCTATAGCTGGAGGAGAATATAACTGATGGGCAGTATATAGCGACATTGCTTATTATTATAGATCTTCTGGGGTTTGGATTTTATTGATAAGCAATATGTTGTTCCATGTCTCCTGAGCCTAAGCTGAATAAAATTGTATCACATCATTTATATTTTTTAGTCTAACATGAAGATATTGGTCCACAATATAAGTTAGTCTGTGTGTTATGTTGTCTGTCATCTGCTGGGGAAAGGAGAACATTACATGAAAAATACTCACACTTCCATTCTCTGCACATAACTGGTGGCTGGTGCAGTCCTGTTCTGCTGTGCCCACCCCCCTCTGTTAGGCTGGGTTCACACTACATTTTTGCAATCTGTTTTTGGAAAAAAATGGTTAAAAAAATTGGGTGCATTTGTGTGCATCTGTTTTGATCCGTTTTTCCATTGACTTCTATTATTAAAAAAAAAGATGGATGGAAAAAAAAAGGATTGCAAAAACGTAGTGTGAACCCAGTGATAATAAATGTATGTGAGTTTGTGCTGTGGTCGAGGGTAGCTGTTAGGTGGTGTTGCAGCTAGGTGGGTTTGCGGTACATTTGTCACAGTGGGCAGGAGTGGTGTTAGTACTCAACCCCGGACACACGAGCACTGCGCTCAAAAAAAGGGTGGGTCCAAGCATAAAGTGTGAGTGCAGTGTAGGTGCAGGTGCAGTGACACTAAAATAGGACAGTCCATAACTTCTTAACTGGGAGGTACTTCAGTGCAATACAGGTTGAAAACATTAAACACTTCACAGGTGCAGTTGAGCCAAAGGGTGAAGAAGAAGAAGAAGTACTGTCTTGGGGGACCTTGTCCAGGTAATAATGTGCCCTGCTTGGCTGAGTTTAGTAGACAGTTAGAGAACAGTGAAGAATACTTGTACTGGCATATAGACAAGTGGTCGTCTGTGACCACCTTCTGCCCAACTAGTTCAGCGAGTGCCAAGTAGGGTAGTACGAGTCCCAGGCCTTACAAATGGGTGTAGCAGACTTCTCGGAAGAGCCATCCATGGTCAGCAAGATATTTCAGCTGGTTGATATTTGTCTTGCTGGGGGTCAGTTCCTAGCTGTGGTACTTGCCCTGAGGAGAAGGGTCCCCGCCATGGACAAGGGTTTCCACAGAGGACGGCTACCCCTTCTAAAGGGTTTAGCACTGCATACTGGAGCAAATCTCTTAGTACCAGAGGGCCTTGCAGTCTTAGTTCTTCCACAACACTGGCAAGACACCTTCCACCAGGAACTAACCTCCCTTAGGGGCAACTGAACTTGACTGTGATTGGTGGGAATGATAGAGAAAGGAGAGAGAAGTGTAATATGTGTAAAAGAGAGGGAAAGACACTTGCACTTGTGATAGGACAAGGCAGAACGTGTGACATATAATCCATAAACCGCTTTAGCTGTGTTCTCATACAAACGACTTACATAAAGACAAAGAGTGACACCTTATGCGGAGACACATAACAACACCTTTATCCCCTTCTAGTGCAATACCTGACATATTATCCAGGTGAAATAAAAAACCTAGTGGACCACTTGATATGTGTACATGTCACAGTGTGTATATGTATGAATGTATGCATATATGTGTGGCACAGTAGAACAGGACTGCACCAGCCACCAGTTATGTGCAGACATTGGTACTTTGAATATCTTCCATGTAATGTTTCACAGTTTGTATATATGTAAATGTATTTGTCTACTATTGATGAGACGAATATTTGAATATTTCCCGATGCTCGGTTGCTTGTTTTGAGTAACAAACCCCATTGAAGTCCATGGGAAACTCGAGCATTTTTGCAGGGGACCCAAGCTCGGCCCAGGGAAGGTTGCGTGAAAACTTGTCAACCGCAGATGCTTCTGAGGCTGCCTAATCACACCATTACACCCAATTCTGTTGTGCATGAGAGGCAAATTATTGGAGGTAGGGACGAAGAAATAACAATACAGTCTTCTTAAGAGGCCCCAGAATTTGAACGAATACACTTTTAATCCTTTAAAGAGTATCCAAGCGAAGGCAAGTGCGGTAGCCTGTGTTTTAAAAAGGCCTGGTCAATCCTGCCTTCAAAATGGCTACAACATCCAAGGAAGGTAGAAGGTGCTGCTCAACAGTTTAAGCACCGCCTGTTGGCGCTTACCCATGGCAGTGCTGCTGAGCCTACAACAGATAATGGTCAGACTAGTTTTTGGAGGTTGTCGTATAGAGTCTATGTGTAAGTGGTGCTTTATGGTGTATGGCACCTGTTACACAGGACAATGAGCAGTGAGGTTGGATATGGCTGCACTACAAAAGTAAGCAACCCTGCAGACAGGCTGCAGATGACAACAGATACTGGTCAGATTGGTTTTTGGAGGTAGTCGTATAGAGTCTGTGTGTAAGTGGTGCTATATGGTGTATGCCACCTCTTAAACAGGACAATGAGCAGTGAGGTTCTATGCAGCTGTACTACAAATCACAGCAATACAATGTACAACAACAGCAGAAGCAGCACCAGTGTGTCAGCAGTCGATCACCACAGTGTGCAGCTAAGATCGTGGTAGCTGCACTGCAAGTCCCAGCCAGCAGTCTGGAGTACTTCAAAAAAATAAAAATAAGGGCTGTTGGGTTCTATGTCTAGTATGCCTGCCTACTGGAACGCTAATTCCCTCCCTAACGCTCTCCCTGACAATCAGCAGCTCTGTCCCTAATCTCTTCCAGCATGCATGTGAGGCGAGCACAGGCGGCCCAGATTCTTATATGGCAGGGTCATCTGATCTGGCCAACCAATCGCTGCTATCAACATGTATGGGTCCCACATCATCGCAGGATGTACCAAAGAGTCTCCTGCATGTTGATTGGCTGAGAAATTGTGCCCAAACTTGCAGGAAAAGAATGATGCAATTTTCTCGAGTATCGCAAGATGCTCGACCGAGCATCGAGCACCTTCGAGTACCTTAATACTCGAACGAGTACCAAGCTCGGACGAGCATGCTCGCTCATCACTAATGTCTACCAAAGTGTGTATATATGGTTTTTTGTTTACAAGCATTTACTATACAAGTAATTATCTTTGATGTAGGGTTTACTATATACTTTAGCTTTTCTTTATACTTTACTCTGTATGATTTCTGTGTAAACCCTTAGGTTCTCATAATGGTGGCCATAAGTGGTTATCATCATTTTTTCTGAGAGATTAATTTCTACATGGCGGTACCTGTAGTAGTTCCTTTCGATTGGCTCAGATACCAAAATAAAGTGAATGTTGAAGTGAAATCAATCGTCTAAATCAAGAAGCCATTCTTAGAATAGGGATCAATGAACTGTAATCCCAGTAATGTGTGGACGCGAAATGTGCAGCAGCTAAATAAAATTGTATCGTTAATATGAAATACGGCGCTAAATCCAGTCCTGCCGGGGCGCCATTTGTGTTCTAGAAAGTGATGTTCCTAACGTTACTGGTGTTTGACTTCAAGTTATGTACGTCGAGTGAAGATTATGTGTAACCTAAACCAGACAATAATAGGACACACCTATCAATATGGCTGGTGAGACTTAACAAAGTTATAGCAGAATATAGACATTTCTATGATAGAGGAAATGCAGGAATGGTCTACAATTAGAGATGAGCGAACGTGCTCGTCCGAGCTTGGTACTCGATCGAGTATTAGGGTACTCCATGGTACTCGTTACTCGGACGAGCATCTCACGATACTCGCGGAAATCTCGTCATCCTTTCCTGTAAGTTTGGGCGCTTTTACGCAGCCAATAAACATGCAGGAGACTCTTTGGTACATCCTGCGATGACGTGGGACCCATACATGTCGATTGGTTGGCCAGATCAGATGACCCTGCCATATAAAACTCGGCGCAGGCAGTGCTCGCTTCAGACGCACGCTGTGAGAGATTAGGGACAGAGCTGCTGCTGGTCAGTGGGAGCGTCAGTGTAGGATTTAGCATTCCAGTAGGCAGGGTATATACTAGCAATATAAACAAACAGACCTTTTCAGGGCTTAAAAGCTTTTATTAATACTATTACTAGAGACTGCTGGCTGGGAGTTGCAGTGCTGCTACCGCGATTTAACCAGCACACTGTGGTGACCGGCTGCTGGCAGAAAGGGGGCATTAGGTGTTGCATACACACCCCTAAGAAGTGCTCAGTGTACTCCTTTTTTATTTTGGGGCTGGTGGTCCTGGTGTTCTGCACTGTATAGCTGGGATTTGTAGTGCATCCTGCATAGAACTTACTTCACTTCTCATTGTATTGGGGTGACAAAGTGTGTACAGTTGTTGCCCATACCAGACAGCACCGTCAAGCCCCCCCCCCCCCTAAACTAGTGTGTACTGCACTGTATAGCTGGGATTTGTAGTGCATCCTGCATAGAACTTACTTCACTGCTCATTGTATTGGGGTGACAAAATGTGTACAGTTGGTGCCCATACCAGATAGCACCGTCAAGCCCCCCTAAACTAGTGTGTACTACACTGTATTGCTGGGACTTGTAGTGCATCCTGCATAGAACTTCACTGCTCATTGTATTGGGGTGACAGAAAGTGTGTACAGTTGGTGCCCATACCAGATAGCACCGTCAAGCACCCCCTAAACTAGTGTGTACTGCACTGTATAGCTGGGATTTGTAGTGCATCCTGCATAGAACTTCACTGCTCATTGTATTGGGGTGACAGAAAGTGCGTACAGTTGGTGCCCATACCAGATAGCACTGTCAAGCACCCCCTAAACTAGTGTGTACTACACTGTATTGCTGGGATTTGTAGTACATCCTGCATAGAACTTCACTGCTCATTGTAAAGGGGTGACAGAGTGTGTATCGTTCCTGCCAATACCAGATTGTACCGTACAGCCCCCCTAAACTAGTGGGTACTACACTGTATTGCTGGGATTTATAGTACATCCTGCATAGAACTTCACTGCTCATTGTAAGGGAGTGTCACAGCGTGTGAGTAAAGTTCCGGCCAATACCAGATTGTACCGAACAGCCCCCCTAAACTAGTGGGTACTACACTGTATTGCTGGGATTTGTAGTACACCTGCATAAAACTTCACTGCTCATTGTAAGGGGGTATCCCAGCGTGTGTCTAGGTCCAGCCTCTACCAGATTGTACCGTACAGCCCCCCTAAACTAGTGAGTACTACACTGTATTGCTGGGATTTGTAGTACACTACCCCTCAAGTGATGATCCCTTTGCATGAGACAATTGCCAGATCCTCAAGGATCAAAGTCAAATTCAAAATCAAAACAGCGGTGGGGGGAGAGGTGGTGAGTCACATTATGCAGGGAATGCAGTCAAATTGAAAATCGAAAGGGTGGTGGCGGGGGTAGAAGTGAGTAGTTACATTGTGCAGGGAATGTTACCCCAACTGCTGCAGTCAAATTGAAAATCAAAAGGGTGCTGCAGTTGGAAGGCTTCTTGTTGGCTACTGCTGGGCCTTAACTGGCATCCATGTAGACTACTGGTGTGCCTGCCCTTGCCTCGTTGTTGCTGGGCCTTAACTGGCATCCATGTAGACTACTGGTGTGTCTGCCCTTGCCTCGTTGTTGCTGGGCCTTAACTGGCATCCATGTAGACTACTGGTGTTCCTGCCCTTGCCTCGTTGTTGCTGGGCCTTAACTGGCATCCATGTAGACTACTGGTGTGCCTGCCCTTGCCTCTTTGTTGCTGGGCCTTAACTGGCATCCATGTAGACTACTGGTGTGCCTGCCCTTGCCTCGTTGTTCTCTTTGTCCTCACTGCCATGCTCTGACGTCACACTACATCTGCGGAGGAGCAGCTATTTTTTTTAATTTTTTTTACTCTTACTCTACTGTGTCAGGCCTAATTTTTGTGAGGTTCCACCCCTGCCTTATCTAAAGGCTGGTAATGGCCACTTTATGTATTTTTTTTTATGTACTTTTTTTATTTTCTAACCTTCAATTTAAATTTTTAAATCAAATCGACTTCAATTCAAGTGCAATTTTGCAGGGCTGTCTGGTCATCTATTGTATCTTCAAGATACACGCCACTGTTCAAAGGAACAGACAGTAATAATGGTGGATCCTAATTTAGCATCCTTGTGTTATCCATTTTAAACCATATAATCTGTGGATGTCAACTTGCGGGGGTTCTCTGCCGTCCTTTCATTTTTTAGCTCGGGGCCTCTTAAAAAGACTGTATTATTCTTCGTCCCTACCTCCAAAGAGATGCCTATCACGCAAAACTGCATGAGGGTTTGAGGCTAAATCTAGCCATAATCCGGCTATTTTAGTTTTAGGCGCAGCAGCACTGCCGTGGGTAAGCGCCAACAGGCGGTGCTCAAACTGCTGAACAGCACCTTCTACCTTCCTTGGATGTTTTAGCCGTTTTGAAGGCAGGATTGACCAGGCCTTTTACCAGTAGCTTCTTTCCTTCCTTGGATGTTGTAGTAGCCTTTTTGAAGGCAGGATTGACCAGGTCTTTTTAATACACAGGCTACCGCACTTGTCGTCTCTTAGAGACTCTTTAAAGGATTGAAAGTGTATTTGATCAAATTCAGTGGCCTCTTAAGCAGACTGTATTGTTCTCTGTGTCCTCACTGCCATGCTCTAACGTCACACTATGTCTGCGGAGGAGCGTGACTGGTTGCCGGGGGCCCGCCGATCGCGCCTCCGCCAACCAGCCAGCTGTTCTATTTTCGTTTTTTTGGTCTAGCCGTGGTCGGGGCCTCACCACCCCCAGTCGAGAGGCATCAGGTGTACCCTTGATGGTGACTGACAGCTGGCATAGCCAATTAGCTGTCAGCACCCGGGTTCGTGTGTAATTAGCAGTGAGCTTGGTTGCGTGTGACAAGGGGCGGAACCTGGTGGCGGCTCTGCAATTCGGCAGCCTCACACATGTATCATGCCTGGCCCACGTCTTCAAACTAATGTTGCTGTGGTTCCTTAAAACTTACCCCAATGTGGCTGACTTGCTCAACAAGGTGCACTGCATCCGTGCGCATTTCCGTAAGTCAACTGGCATCCATGTTGACTACTGCTGACTACTGGTGTGCCTGCCCTTGCCTCCATGTTGGCCACTGCTTGGCCTTAACTGGCATCCATGTTGACTACTGCTGGGCCTTAACTGGCATCCATTTTGACTACTGTTGGGCCTTAACTGGCATCCATGTTGACTACTGCTGTGCCTGCCCTTTCATCCTTGTTGCTGGGCCTTAACTGACATCCATGTTGACTACTGCTGGGTCTTAACTGGCATCCATGTTGACTACTGATGGGCCTTAACTGACATCCATGTTGACTACTGCTGGGCCTTAACTGGCATCCAAGTTGACTACTGCTGGGCCTTAACTGGCATCCATGTTGACTACTGCTGTGCCTGCCCTTGCATCCTTGTTGTTGGGCCTTAACTGGCATCCATGTTGACTACTGCTGGGCCTTAACTGGCATCCATGTTGACTACTGCTGTGCCTTAACTGGCATCCATGTTGACTACTGCTGTGCCTTAACTGGCATCCATGTTGACTACTGCTGGGCCTTAACTGGCATCCATGTTGACTACTGCTGACTACTGGTGTGCCTGCCCTTGCCTCCATGTTGGCTACTGCTGGGCCTTAACTGGCATCCATGTTGACTACTGCTGGGCCTTAACTGACATCCATGTTGACTAGTGCTGGGCCTTAACTGGCATCCATGTTGACTACTGCTGTGCCTGCCCTTGCCTCCATGTTGGCAACTGCTTAGCCTTAACTGGCATCCATGTTGACTACTGCTGGGCCTTAACTGGCATCCATGTTGACTACTGCTGGGCCTTAACTGGCATCCATGTTGACTACTGCTGGGCCTTAACTGGCATCCATGTTGACTACTGCTGTGCCTTAACTGGCATCCATGTTGACTACTGCTGTGCCTTAACTGGCATCCATGTTGACTACTGCTGGGCCTTAACTGGCATCCATGTTGACTACTGCTGACTACTGGTGTGCCTGCCCTTGCCTCCATGTTGGCTACTGCTGGGCCTTAACTGGCATCCATGTTGACTACTGCTGGGCCTTAACTGACATCCATGTTGACTACTGCTGGGCCTTAACTGGCATCCATGTTGACTACTGCTGTGCCTGCCCTTGCCTCCATGTTGGCAACTGCTTAGCCTTAACTGGCATCCATGTTGACTACTGCTGGGCCTTAACTGGCATCCATGTTGACTACTTCTGGGCCTTAACTGGCATCCATGTTGACTACTGCTGTGCCTGCACTTGCCTCCATGTTGGCAACTGCTTGGCCTTAACTGTCATCCATATTTATTACTGCTGGGCCTTTACTGGCATCCATGTTGACTACTGCTGACTGCCCTTGCCTCCATGTTGGCTACTGCTGGGCCTTAACTGGCATCCATGTTGACTACTGGTGTGCCTGCCCTTGCCTCCATGTTGGCAACTGCTTGGCCTTAACTGGCATCCATGTTGACTACTGCTGGGCCTTTACTGGCATCCATGTTGACTACTGCTGACTGCCCTTGCCTCCATGTTGGCTACTGCTGGGCCTTAACTGGCATCCATGTTGACTACTGGTGTGCCTGCCCTTGCCTCCATGTTGGCTACTGCTGATCCTGCCTGGCCTCCATTTTAACTACTGTTGCTCCTGTCTGGCCTCCATGTTGGTTACAGTTGCTCCTGCCTGGCCTCCATGTTGGTTACTGTTGCTCCTGCCTGGCCTCCATGTTGGCTACTGCTGATCCCGGCAGTTCTCTGTGTGCTCAATGCCATGCAGTGTTTGGCCTAATTTTTGGGGAGGCTCACTTTCTTCCTCACTCACTTTTAATGGTTCTCTGTGAGCTCACTGCCATGCTAGGTCTGGTATAATTTTTGGAAGGATGACTGGCTACCGCTTCTACCTTGTTTACTGTGTCCTCACCGCTATGCTCTGTCAGGCTGAATTTTTGAGTGGTTCATGATAAGCTACATCTGTTTTAATGTTTTAATTCCCTGTGTTCTCACTGCCATGCTGTGTCAGTTTTTGGGTGGTCCCTATGCCTACCTCTGTTTTAACCAGGCTGTTGCACAGAATTAGGCATAATGGTGCCATTAGGCAGCCTCAGAGGCATGCATACATGCTGCCCCTGCTGTTTCCTGTCCATTTCCGTTGTGTTTCCATCAATTTCTGAGGTTGACAGGTTTTCACATGACCTTCTCTCTACCGAACTTGAGTCCCCTCAAAAAATTCTTGAGTCTCCCATTGACTTCAATAGGGGTTCATTACTCGAAACAAGCACTCGAGTATCTGGAAATACTCGTCTCGAGTAACGAGCACCCGAGCATTTTAGAACTCACTCATCACTATCTACAGTTCATATTCTATATGGACAGAAGTATCAGGACACCTTCACATCCAGTAGACCTCAGGACATCCCATTCATAGGCAGTATTATGAAGAAGGCAGGTATAGCAGCTTCCACTCTTTTGGGGAGACTCTACAAGATTCTGAAGGTGTCTGTGGGAATTTTGACTGTTCATCCAGAAGAACATTTGTGGGACATTGATTTTGATTTCCCTTTACTGGAACTAAGGGGCCTGTGCCAACCCTTGAAGAACCACTCAATAGAATTATCCCTCCTCCACCAAACTACAGCTGGCACAGTACAGGCAGGCAGGTAACATTCTCCTGGTCTTTCCTAAATCGAGACTCATCCATCAGATGCCAACTATAGAGATGTGATAGAAAAGTGGAAAAAGTTGACTGAAACAAACTCAAGAAACACCTTAATCTGCCAAAGTGAGAGGCTTCAGTCTCTTTAACATAGGCTACTTTGCAATGCTCAAATCTGCAACATGCAGGTGACTTGAGGTGCAGATGGATGACTAGGCCTGAAGCCCAAATAGGTCATAGACTGCAATGAGACACCTGTGATCCTTCTTTTCACTTGCTGTAGTCTCTAGCTCTCTCTAGTTAGTGGTTTGTAACATAGTTACATGGTTAATAAGGTTGGAAAAAGGACAAAAGTCCATCAAGTTTAACATACATAAACTAGTGTGTTGATCCAGAGAAAGACAAAAGCTCTTATTAAGCAGATGCCAATTGCCCCATCACAGGGAGAAAAATTCCTTCCTGTCCTATCACATGTAATCGAGTGCCCATAACTTCTAATATTATACTTTTCAAGAAAAAGGCTGTGCTAGTGGTGAAACCTTCTTTGTGTATGTAGGTGTCTTAGCCACTTGCAGTCCAATTGGTTGTGACTGAAGTTCACTGGGTCTTAAATCCTAACCTTGCTTGGGCTTTGGCTACATGCAAATCAGTTAGATTTCTTTGCTACTAACAGGATTTCATCCCTCAAATCTCTAGCATGGGATGAGCAAGAGACCAGTGGATAGGGGATAACTTAAAAGTTAGGAAAACTCCTATAAATATATACATGAGAGGTCCATAAAGCAGCTGAAATACCATGCAGTGGGATACCCCAAAGGCAAGGTGCACATCACTCATGATACTCACGAGGAGAAATGAGTAGATTTTTGGCAGTCGCCATAACTTAAAGCGACTCTGTACCCACAATCTGCCCCCCCCCCCCCCCAAACCACTTGTACCATCGAATAGCTGTTTTTAATCTTTTAGGACAATAACTGTATCACCTGCCAAACGAACCCCAGGACAGATCTTGGAATAAAAGCAGCTATCTAATGGAGCAAGCGGTTTTGGGGTGGGGGGGTCAGATTATGAGTACAGACTCGCTTTAAAGCTTCCGGGTCTGGGTCAATTTCTGTCTCTAATATTTGTGCCCCCCTTGGTTTCTAGGCTTCAAGGGCTTCATCTACCTCTGCACCCCCTATAACTATATCCTTCCATCCAACCTCTATGGCCAAACGTGCACTGAATGTTATCTAGGACTCGTCCTTTGCTTGTTCTCATATATGGATCTACAATCCAAACAGGAAAACAGTACATAGCGTCATTATGACTAAATCAGCAAAGCAGCAATTTCCCAGCGGAATAATCAGATTTTTTTTGGCTAAATAATCGTATCCTGGAGATAATTAGAGCTAATGATTCATTCCCATTAACTGCGGGAATGACCCGGGAGCTGGAAACATTGATGGGTGACGCCACATTTACAGTGTTCTGGGCGCACAGCATCTATAGAATACCCTCCTGTCCTGTATAATTCCAGCTGTCACTCATCCATCATACACAATGCCTATTTACCTCCTCACTGCTGCCTATGGAGCACAGCCTCCTATTCACACTAACTGCCACAGATTTGCTGACGCCTTAAAGCTTGTGTTGTTGGCAATGGAGCAAGTGGAAGTTTTTGAGTCAACAGTAACCATTTAACTTTCTGTAATATCGGGTGTAACACAGGGCAGAATATGGCGGTACACAAATCACATACAGTAAAGTAACCACATCTGACTCTATATACATACACAGGACTATAGAGTAATCGACAGCTCTGTTCTAAAAAGCGCTGGTCTGGCTGGTTTATATGTATAGAGATATTGGGGGAGATTTATCAAACATGGTGTAAAGTGAAACTGGCTCAGTTTCCCCTAGCAACCAATCAGATTCCACCTTTCATTCCTCACAGACTCTTTGGAAAACAAAAGGTGGAATCTGATTGGTTGCTAGGGTGGAATCTCCCCCATTGTGTATCTACTGTAAAAAAAAATAAAAAATAAATAAATATATATATATATATATATATATATATATACACACAAAAACACAAAAAATGTACATACCCACTACAGACATGAAAATAGTTAAAAGCGTGTAAACCATCCCACCCACGATAAGGTGGCCTCATATCAGGGCAGACCCTACACTGTACTATGGCCTCTCCATGGCGTACAATATGCCTATGCTCTGGGCATGCAAGATCTGTCTTATACCCTCAAAAATAATTGCACCACCTGGGTGGGATGGGTGGAGTGCACGACCCATATATGTGTATATATATATATATATATATATATATATATATATATATATATACACACACACACATTGTAGCTATATATACACACCAGCAAGACCAGTGCTTTTAGAGTAGAGCAGTGGTCGGTAACCTAGACAACGAGCTATCAACAATGGGAGGAAAAGAGCAGCATATCAGAAGAAGGAGACAAGTTTGTTAAATGACGCATCCTACAAGTATAACTATATCAGCTGATAAGAGAATACCCCTTAAGGCTATATTCACACTACGTATATTTCAGTCAGTATATGTATATTTCAGTCAGTATATTTCAGTCAGTATTGCAACCAAAACCAGGAGTGGATTAAAAACACAGAAAGGATCTGTTCACACAATGTTGAAATTGAGTAGATGGCCGCCGTTTAATGGCAAATATTTGCTGTTATTTTAGAACAGCGACTGTTATATTGAAATAATGGCAGTTATTTACTGTTATATGGCGGCCATCCACTCAATTTCACCATTGTGTGAACAGATCCTTTCTGTGTTTTTAATCTACTCCTGGTTTTGGTTGCAATACTGACTGAAATATACTGACTGAAATATACGTAGTGTGAATGCAGCCTTAGGGTGCGTTCACACCTACAGGATCTGCAGCAGATTTGATGCTGTGTTCAGTTATTTAAATGAAATCTGCTGCAGAAAATCAGCTGCAGATCCTGTAGGTGTGAACGCACCATTAAGCTCCTGCACTCCATTACTGCTAATACCCCAGAGTTTTGGGCTCCTTTATTACCCAGCCTAGTTTATATGTATTAGATGTCGTGTAGACTCTTCAGTGTGGGAACGTAATAACACTGACCAAACCCCAGATGACTGCTTACCCTGCAGCACGACACGAACCTTGTTCTATGGGATGATCCTCAGAGGATTACCTTACTCTGTGCTGTGTCTCTGTTCTTTATTCAACCCTCAGCTTTTTCTCCATGTAAGTCCATATAATGTGAACATAGAAAATCCAGGCAAGTCTTATATCCCATATATTAAACTACCAGCAAGTAACACAGATATGCAAGATGACAGCACGGCATGTATCTTTAAAGAGGGCTGTCTGTTTTCATGTAATGTACTGGCTGTATATCAGTATTCACAAGTACAGAATAGTGTCTACAGTTAAAGGGGTATTCAGTGTCGGACTGGCCCACCAGAGGATCCTCCAGTGGGCCCCCAGCTTTAGAACCTGTACTAACATAGACTGACATGTTGTTTCTTACTGGCTCTTCATTGGTGGGCCCCCAGGATCATTTCCTCTGGTGGGCCCCAGATACCCCAGTCCTACACTGGGGGTATTCCACTCAAATATAATTTTGTGAATTCATCAGCAACTTGACCTTAGATTTATCCTCCCAGCATTACATAGAAGCCACAAAGTTGCAGATAAAGCCTGCCAGGGACTTGTTTACATCAGCAATCTTGGAAGGGAGGGGGGAGACAGAGAGAAAACTGTCAAACACAGTTTTTTTGTGTCCAGCCGAAAACAGCAGTTCAGAATTGGAGGAATGAGACTGAATAGATAATAATAAGTATGGAATTAATTGTTAGTCTCACCATGGGCAGCAACATATTAAAAGTTATGTTTGAGCGGAATACCCCTTTAATACCCAGTCCATTGGCAGATACAGAAAGTAGATGGACCTTGTTCAGAAACACTATATGGGTGCATGCCTCTCTAATAGTTCATCATAAAGCACCCGCTTATGTCTCTGTAACAATCCCCAGTCATTGGGATCCATTAAATGCAATCTAGTAAGAAGTTAGGTCTCTTAGTAGATAGATGGGACCCTAATAATGTAGGAAGGTATCTCAATTAGGTTGGTCCACTAATTTTATAACTCCCATTAATAAATGCCCTTTTTGCAAGAACAATATGTTGTGCACCAGAAAATTCCGCAATTTTCATGGAATTCGTGTGTCACTCCCCACTTTTTTAAAGCTTTCAACTGCATGTGCACCTTACAGTTGATACCGAGGCTCAGCACTCCAGGGATTTGTGGCAATCCTGGATATCCCACTGCTAGGAAAGTCTGCCTCCCTCCAGTCCTGGTCTGAGGCACCAGGCCACAAATTTGATTCCCTGGATCCTTGAGTGCACTTTCCTTGGTATTTGAGGCCCTAGGCAATTGCCCAGTTTGTCTCCCCGCTTGATGACAGTACCGATTAGCCTCTGGTAACACTTTTTGGTACTTCCATAGTAGTGTAAACAACAATCCTATGCTATTAAATCTATATTATTCTAATCTATTAAATCCTATTGCAATTAAATATAGGGCATTAATGGAACCAGTTAAAGTCTATGGGTTCAATTGCAGCAGGAAAGGGATCCAACATAGCTGTCCTGGTTCTATTATAACCAGAAGCCATGATGCAAGTGTGAGCAGAGTCTTATGAGTATTAGTTCTGTTATGTCTCTGTTAGGATGGGTTCATATATTTTGCTTAGTATTTTTACCCAAAACCTGAAGAAGAACTTTGTATTTCGGACCAACACCTGGTTTTGGCAAAAAAATACTGTTCATAATTAGTGATGAGCGAACCAGGTTCGGGTTCGAGTCCATCCGAACCCGAACGTTCGGCATTTGATTAGCGGGGGCTGCTGAACTTGGATAAAGCTTTAAGCTTGTCTGGAAAACATGGATACAGCCAATGACTATATCCATGGTTTCCACATAGCCTTAGGGCTTTATCCAAGTTCAGCAGCCACCACTAATCAAATACCGAACGTTCGGGTTCGGATGGACTTGAGCATGCTCCAGGTTCCCTCATCTCTATTCACAATACAATGGATGAACCCAACTTTACACTGAATACTGTTCCATGTTACTATGGTGTTAAAGAAATTCCTTTATGCTTACAGAAAACTGTGTAGGAAGCAGTGGGCTGAGATGTGGAATGGGTAGAGTATGCAGCCCCCTGGGGGCCCACTGACACTATGCCTTTAATTTTCTTGCATGGTCAGCAGATCATTCCAGTAAAGTAGAGCTGAGCAATTACCCGTCTGACAGCCAACGTATACAGGGATTGAGGGCGTGTGGTAACCCCTGCCTTTGTGCCATCCCCCATAGGGCACACCTTCGGTATCTTCCACCTCAGGCCTCATGCATATTAAATGAGCACAGAGCACCATATTACTCCATGTGCTGCCTTGTTCCTTTATGCCTTGGTCTTCCAGTGCTCGCTGTCTTCACTAGAGATGAACGCAACTCAAACATGTTCCAGTCTGATTGTTTTCCGTTTGATTACCGGTGACCAAAGAAATATGATGCAGCCTATGGCTAGGGACGCCTAGAAAACATGAATACTGCCTTATGGCTGTATCCATAATTTCCAAGCAGCCTTAAGGCTGCATCCAACTTCTTCGGTCACCAGTAATCAAATGGAAAAACAATCATACTAAAGCGTGTTTGATTTGCGCTCAACCCTAGTCTTCAACCCAAAATGGAGGTGGTTTCCACTATAGAAGTCAACATGTCTACTCCTCTATCTCCTCCCAAACAACGGAGAAGGGCGGTGATCCATGACAATACCAGCCGCATGTTGCTACACTCTAGAAACCCTATTGTAGCAGGTTTTACAATGTACATTTAAACATATAATATTATGTGTCTGTTATATGATTTTCCTTCTCTTTCTATAAAATATCATAGATTCCCCTGTTATTCACCAAGATCTCACTGTCATTTTCCAGCAGGCAGGACAACTTATCACAGCCGCCAAAATTACTCAGAAAGAGGAAACTCTGCCTGTTCTATAAAAAATAAGTAACAGATTGTACCAATGTTCATGGTCCCATCGCCTTTTGTGGCTAAAGGTAATTTCCATCTTGCACATAATGGCGCACTTGTCCTGGTCGTAGCACGGTGGCCGTGACCTCCATTGTGCTGCCAGGAACATTGCTCAATGGCTTTAGAAACATAAAGTTAAACCTGAAAGTCTTAGAGGACGTGTCCGCAATCTCTCTCGCAATGGACGAATCTGAACCGAGGTGCTGAAAATTTAATGAACACGGAGCAGAAGGTTATCTGTACAGCTGTCGGCAGATTTCCAGGGCTATAAAACTTGTGCAGATGTCCCGCAGGAGGTTGTATTAACACTATGGATACAGCATGCCATTGAATTCATTGTAAGCAGAAGCTACAGAGTGTGTATGGACTGGGAAGTTCTATGGAGCCTGAGTGACTCTGTGACCAAACAATGGCTCCGTAGAATTTACAAAGGGCTGCTGGAACGAAGAAGAAGCTTGCAATTGTATCAGGATCTGCTTTGGTGGGGAAAGTATGCAAGGTAACAAAAAAATCATGTTCGTAAAATTGTCCAAGAGAAAAATGTCTGGAAGTGATGTAAAACTAATAATCTATACTAATCTCTCCTGGCCACCTGGCTCTTGGACTTTCACAGGTCACTGCTTCTTCCTGGTTATTGTCATTTGGTAACCCCACACAAACTGCACCAGTTAGCCAATCAGTGGCCACAGCAGTGCCCCGCCTTAATCAGGGATTGGCTAATCAGGGCCGTTCCTTGGGGGGTTGGTAGAGTGGTGACCAAAGGAGAACTGGTATTTTTTTCCCCATTGATAATCCCTTTAACTATAAGCACTAACCCATCTATAAAAAAAATTGCCGACATCAGTAGACCTAAGAAACTAGTGTGCCAGGCAAGTCCATTATGTGGCCAAATCTGTCAGATCGCCCGGAAATAAATGCTGATACAGCGGGATGGAAACTATGACAGCTCAGAAACGGTCATCAGCAGAATCGATAAATTAAGAAGTGTGGAGTATTGATCGAGACATCAATTGTCTGCGACTTCACAAAATCATTACTATCGCTACTTCTAAGTGCCAACCCGTGATCCATTGCTCTTCCCTCGGCTCTACATCAATACTCTTTGGGCAATATAAAGATTTTTCTAATTGAAGACGTTAATGAATTCATCTTAGAAATATGCGGTTATAAGTCTAGGCGCGTCTGGCCAAATGCATCTGTACAGTAATAGAATATTTCCTAATCCCATATATGAGAACTCTACCATGTATGTTGAGGATAATTCCAGGTCACATAAAAAATATACATTTTGCCACTCTAGGTACTGAAAAACGTGGTTTCTACAGTAGAGGGTAGATTTATGTTTATTCTAAACAGGTCCAGCATTAGGCATTAACATTATTATTAGACACTACAGTATATGACTTATGTGGTGGCCTTATTCTGTGAACAGAGTGGTGGTAATATAATTTATTATTATTATTTTTTTATATAGGTTATGACTTCCTTCTTGTTACAATTACTGTACACATTGGCTGAGACCCTCAATGATCACTCATATAAGGAGGGAGATGTGCTTGACTGATATGCAGCAGACTGTGGCATTTGCCACCTTTTTTAGTTGTTTAGTTGTACCATATTCTTTTGATAGCCACTACACAGCCCTGGCTGAAACACCTGAACCCAATAATCAGGGTAGGCCGTTGGAGGATGAAGAAGAACATATTGTAGAACATAAAGACTCTGTGCATTTCCTCTAGAGAAGAGCGAACCTCGAGCATGCTGGGCATTGGATTATCAGTGTTGGATTATCAGTGTGAAGAAATTGGATGCAGCCCTGTGAAGTCCTGGAAAACATGAATAGCCTATGGCTGTATCCATGTTTTCCCGGCAGCCTTAGGGCTGCTTTCAACTTCTTCAGCCACAGGTAATCAATTGCTGCACACTTTGGTTGGCTCATGTCTAGTTTCCTCCAAAAACTCTTAAAAGTTTCTTATGATGTTGGCCCTAGTGCATGTGTCTGAGTTGATTTTGGGAAAACTACACTACTCAGGGCTGAATACAATGATAATTGAAGATCTCAATGACTTTAAACATGGCACTGACATAGGATGCCACATTCAAGTCAGTTCATGAAATGTCTGATCTTCTAGGCCTGACGAACTGTAAGTGCCATTACTGTGATGTGGAAGCATCTAGGACTATCAACAGATCAACCATGAGGCATCAGACAATGTAAGAGATAAGACATAAACTCTAATGGCAAGTGATTGGCTCTAAAGGCATCTCCAAATCCACATGAGGTTCCTATGGTACTTCGGTGGGCCAGATGTCTCCTATCTATCTATCTATCTCTTTAGAGAAAAACACATTACCACACAAATAAAAAACCATCACGCCCAAAGCAAGTGAGAAATATTTTTTTAATTATTAACTCAATTAGAATTGGAAAACTGAGGCAAAGATGGGCACAAGTTATAGTGAATCAGTGAATTATTGGACTGAGACTCAAATCCGATATTAAAAATTCCACAACCTACACATCCTGTCCCCCATCTAATACCTATTTCCCAATTACACAGTGAAAATTAGTAGGAAATCTAAGAATGTAAGAAAATGGCTGTTATTTATGTAAGAATACATTATACCATCATGTAACGAAATATAAAGGCATAGTGCATAGTGAGGTTTAAACAATGGTGAAACATGACGGGAGAGATCCGATGGTGCCGTGGCACTTTGTGGTGACACAATCAGTTACCATTAATGGGTATAACCTAATCACATAATGGGGGATAACAACATTTTACACCAACTTGATCTGGAGGGCTAAAAATTTTTTTTTTACCATCAACCATTGACTATTATTGGTATGGGTTAAATTAAATTTTTGTAATAAACAGTCTTTCCCCTGAAAATTTACCATAGTAATTATAGTTGAACATACAAAATACAACAGAGGTAATGATGTGAACCAAACCTGTAGCTGGCCATACACTAGATATTTTAGACAGCTGAAAAGGCAGATTTAGATTTATCAATAATTGGAAAGTAGAAGCACAAGTCATAGGAAAAAAGTATAAATTGAAGCCCCTAGGCCCCAATGCAACTATAGCAAGGTCTAAGCAAGCCATGTCCCATTTAAAAAACTGGTGTTTTCTTATGTGGTGGAGGGATGGCTTTTCTCAGGTTCCAGGGTTCAGGGGTGATGGCCACTGCTACAGCCTCTATAGCTTCAACCCCATGAACAGAAGCTTGGTTATAGTGGACCCAAGTCACAGTTCAAGACAGAGAACTTATGCATGTGTCTTCCAGTACAAAAACCTTCTTAGACCGATTTCGAAAGGCTGTCTGAACACTCTAGTGTATGACACACTTTACACATGCTGGAGACAGCTCAGGGTGTTAAAGGTTTTACCCTTTATATTATTACTTAGGTGAATAGCATAATCAATGAACTCAATAGAGGAACACAGTAAGTATTGGACCCACAATCTTAAAAGGACAAAAAAACAAACAAAACAGATGTCCAAGAAGCAAAATAAATAAAATATTTCAATAAATTGTCATAATATTGGATCCATCCATGACATCTTGGTTCAGTAATGTTAACCCCAAGTTTCCTACCGTGATCCTAAAAAGGTCAATTTTATTAGACTGTCTCCACTATGTGGAGTTGGAACATTAAACTGAAATTTTATTTAAAAAAAAAAACCCATCTGATTCATAGAGTAGAAACACAAAGCTATTATGCACCACACACAATGGAAGTTTCAATTCTAGGTTTAAGTGGGACTTTCAGAGAGAAAAAATATTGGTTTGCAAACATAAGATTTATTTCTATCTTTTTTTTTTTTTTCTAACATCCATAGGCATTGGTGCAGTATCCACAGGGATTGAAGTTTGATTGTGAATAATGTTCAAAAATTTTGAATTTCTAAAATTATTCATAATACTCTACATAAGAGATTTAAAAAAAGATAATTAAAAAAATATATGATCAATAACATTTATTGCACAGTGTGTTGAATTATTATTATTTTTTTTTTTTACTTTTTAGAAATTTAACAACCTAGGGAGAGATATATCAAGCATGGTGTAAAGTGAAACTGGCTCAGTTGCCCCTAGCAACCAATCAGATTCCCCTTTTCATTCCTCACAGACCCGTTGGAAAATGAAAGGTGGAATCTGATTGGTTGCTAGGGGCAACTGAGCCAGCTTCACTTTACCCCATGTCTGATAAATCTCCCCTCTTGTGTCTAATTTGGGAAAGTTTTTGACATATAAAATTTTGAGCCACTTTAATATCACTAAATTTAATCAGAAATTAAGCACATAATAAAAATGACATTAAATCTCTCCCTTATGCTCTGGAAAAAAAAAAATCAAAAAAAAAAATCATTGTTTGTTTACAATATCGGTCAATGGAAAAATTGTAAAAAAAGAAAATATATGAAAATTTCTTTTTTTTTTAACTTGTCAAAATGACAATCCAGAAAGTCATCGGATACTGTACAATCCCACCGATCAGGTAAACTGCATCTCAAGTCAAAGTACGTTATCAGACAAAATATAAAAAGAAGACATCTACTCTGTTACAAAAATATATATCCACCCATCGATACCATATGATCAAAAATGTTCACAGTCATTACCTCAGATCGCACTACGATATGCTTTACAATTCTGCCATAGTCAATATCTCCTCTATATATTTTTCCTAACAACTCAATTTGTGTTGCACCTATAAGTATACAGTATGTGATTTTTTTTTCCTTCAAAAAATATTCAAAAATGTATGTATATCTGCAAAATAAACACAGCTCAGGCCGAAAAGGTTTTCATTTTTTTTTTCGACCTGAAACATTTACACTTGTAAGAAAATAAAATAAATAATTAAATTTTAATTATTTAACATAAATTAATTAGATGAAAACATTTCTGTATAAGATACATTTCTGGAATATTTAGAAATTTTACAGTTAGAGGGTCGATGTTTGAAAGCAATGACACTGTTTTTCAGTTGAAAATGGGGGGAATAGGTTACTACCGAAAATGACGTCAAAATTTTTGAATTGGGGTCTGAGTGTTCAGACTAGCAGCAATTAGGAGAAAAGCCAGGAGAAGACCGCTCTAAGCGCGATCCTCTCTCGGCTCTGTGTCACGTGATCAGTCAGGTTCATAATGTAAGTCTATGGAGTCCAACTGATTATGCTGACACAGAGCGGGGTGCAGACACCCTGCTCATTCTGATGATTCGTGCAGGTCTGAACACGAAAACCCAGACCAATCAAAACTTTTGATATGTCTCTATGACATGTCAAAGGTTTTCTATGGTGACAGTGACACTTTAAGAAATATTTTTATTTTTCACCAAGATGGTTTAAAAGTTGGGTGTTGATGCTACTAGGAAATTAGTAGATAACCCTTTAAATAAATGTTTATATTACACCATTAGAACTTTAAAAGTACTCTAAGGTAGAGATGAGTGAACCTGAGCGTGCAACATTTGATTACCAGTGGTTGAAGAAGTTGGATAAAGCCCTAGTGCTGCCTGGAAATTTGGTTACAGACATAGGCCATAGGCTGTCTCTTTCTTCAGCCACCGGTAATCAAATACAGTGTGTTGAAGTTCAGACAAATTCAAACTTGCTTGAAGTTCACTCATCTCTGTAAGCTAGTTCTTTACTTTTTAGTTTTTCCCCATTAAGCTGATGTGCATTGTAAACTAAAATGCAGCAGTTATTCTTTGCTTTCAAAATTGCCCAAAATATTTAAAAAAAACTAAACAAAAACAACAAATAACAGATAAAGTCCAGAGTTAGGGTTGTAGGTTTATAATCTGTCCTATATTGGTGTCATATAATGGATATCAATTATCTGTAGGCACAAAAAAAAAATCCTTAATGCCAGATTCATATGTGGAGGAGATCAGGGGATAGTGGTATGGTTCTAAAAACCCCACCAGTATCACACAAAAAAAAAGTTGTTTTTTTTTCCTTCTCCAGACTTTTAGGGTGTTTTTTCTCTAAAGAAACAGTTTTACCAAATAGAAACAGTTTCTTCCTGAAAACACATCAACATCTGTTTACCACTCAAATTTTTACACAGAATTTAAAAGGGGAAAAAATCTACCATAAAAACTGGAGCATGGTGTGATCTCTGAGAAGGTGAACCAATACCACAACTGCGAAAATATGTGACAAATGAAAGGGCTTTTTTTTTTGTAAATTCCCTTTCATGAAGATTACATATTTGGTTTATGGTATGGCAAAGAAATTTATAAAATTCTATGTAAAAATGGTCTAAGACTACCAACTGAAATCGGGCTCCTGAATAGTGAATAGTTCTGTGTATATGACAAAGTGTATAACTTGCTGCCATAAAAGAGAATCAATAAATTTGCTTAATTATTTGATGTGACTAATTAATTTGCATTTTTGATTTTTTTTTTCTCTCAAAGGCAGTATTTTGTGACTCAATTCAATGGAAATTCAGCAATGCCACAGTAGACTGGTGAGGACATTTCTTTTTAAAAAAAAAAAATATTCTACAACTTTAAGGAAATGTTGTTTAAGTGAACTATTGTTACTAAAGGAAATTCATCTTTCAAACAATATTGTTTATTCCAAATTTAGATATTGTAATGTGTGTTTTATGTGTCAGAAAAAGCATTACTGTTAAAGTTTTACTGTAGATGGTGTAAAAGTTAAAACTTGGTGCTACAGGGAAATTTGTAAATAATTCAATTTTTTTAAACAACTTTTTATTTTGTCATCATAGCAGAATTTTTGATTTTGGAGATTCATCCAAATAGGAGAAGAAACCACATATTTTCTTTTTAAATTTTGAGGGTCACTGTAAAGTCTTTTTTTTCTGATGCGGTTGTAAGTTGTATGTTATTCAGTAAAAAACTGACTCTAGTGGAAAAAGATTTGGTTTGGTCAAAAGTCACCTTTGGACCACAACCACACAATGTCTTTTTTGGCCATTTGATGTCCGCTCTTTTAATATAACGAATGTTATTTGACATCAAAATGACGGCTGTCCAAAAAAAGTCAAACAGCTCAAAAAAAAAAAAAAAAAAAAAAGACGTGTGGTCATAGCTTTTGGCTATGTTCCCACAATGTAAAAATAAGGGCATAAATTGGAAGTCGTTGCAAAACAATGGCCGTTAATAATTAAGAAAGATTGATCAAGATGTTGTATGAACATGGCCTCAGGCTATGTTACCACACTGTTTTTATTGGACGGCCGTTATTTAACGATAAACATTGGCCATTTTTTTAAAACAACGCCTGTTATTTGTGAAATGACAGCCAGCGTTATGAAATAATGGCCAGTGTTTGCCGTTAAATAACGGCCAATCAATAAAAATGTAATTTTAAGTGTGTGAGGCTGAAAACATAAGTTATATGGGCAAAAAAAAATATATATATATATCATTAACTTTCTGCCATTTGGAACTTTTTTCCAGACTCTTTTTTTTCTTTTAGGCTATGCTCCCACTATGGTATCTTAGCGCAAAACGATTATTATTTGCAGCCATCATTATTAATAGACAGACGCTTTTTGCTGTTAAACGATGGTTCTTTCCTGTAGTGGGAACATAGCCTCAGAATAAAAATAATAGACTATTTTTGTTTTAAGCAGAAATGTCTCTTAGCAATTAAAGTTCTTTGCACTTACTTTTACACCGGAAAAAAATATATATGTAAAACTAAACTGAATGTGACATTTTACCACTAAATTCATTGAAATTCAATGGTAAAAAAAGAACAAGAAAAGACTATATTCACACGCCATTAAAATGATGGGTGTTTTATTTGGACGGCCGACATTTAAATGCAAATAAAAGCTGCTGTTAAAAGATAACATCCGTTATTTACAGTAAAACTGCGGGTACGCAGGTAAGGAGAAGGCTACGGATGTGTGCCTAAGGCCTAAGTGATCAATAATACCTGTAATTCAGCCAATTAACCTACAGCTTGGAACACTTTCAGAAAAAAACAATAGTAAACTATTAAATTACCTAATTTACACTAAACACAAAAAATCTTAGTGTTTCCTAACCAAATGTACTTATTTAGCCAAATAATTATATTTAAAAAATGTTTAAGGGAAATGAATTCAAAACCAGATGTAAGACCAAACATTTCAAAAATGTTTTCTTTTTTTTGTTTTTAATTAGGTAATTTTAGTTATTGGGCCATATATATATATATATATATATATATATATATATATATATATATATAGATAGATATATGTATTCTGTAATATTAGCATATTTTACCCATATTTGTGTCCATATAGATGTCCAAGCAGCTGAATTTCCATTAAACAACAAGGAAACAGACTTTGTAACTTTGCAGTCACTGGCTGCATGTTGGGAATGTACAGTATGTGGATCAGAGCCCTTATGGTTTCGGTGATAGCCCTTCATCACATGCCTGACTTTACAGAAAGATAATTCTGGAAATTTCACATGACAAATAAAAAGGAGGTAATATTTAAAAAAATTGCTTTCTCAAAAACTTACAGGATTCCACACATTGGGTTGGAAAATGAAACTTATTTTAAAGCCTTATATAGTGCATATTCTACCTATCGGTAAAGAAAATAATGATGATGATAATAATAATAAAGATAATTAAAAAATAATCAGTTGAGCCAGCAAATTAAAGCAGGCATCACAGCAGAAGGCAGAAGACCCTTTATTTCTCAAAGACAAAATTTAACGGCTCATAATAATGGAAATAAAAAAATCTATATTCTCCGATAGAATTCTATGTAACCAAAAATAATAATTGGAAAAAAAAGTTAGATTTTATGACAATGATTTTTTTCCCTCTGTAGCTGTGAAATTTAATATCTGGAATCTCTTTAGATCAGGTGTTTAGGGACGTTCAAGTAAAATGTTCTCATGCACCAGATGGTAGAAAAACAATGTTGGTACAAATGTAACCAAAAAACATAAGAACCCAAATCCCTTTGACATCCGGTTAGAGATGAATGTTCTAAAGGTGACCAAAAGGAAAATCAAAAAGAAACAGCGTCTTTGCACAGTTTTTGTAAATTTGTCATTTCAATGTTTTGGCAATCTTTTATTTTTTTTTCTCTTTTCTTTAAATTATAAATGTTGGAATTCAGTAGAAAAAGGTAGCTTTGATTTGCATTTTTTTGTATCCGTTAGTATTTACAAGCTTTTTTCTTGTTGTTATACCAGGGTGTAAGATTTTGTGTACGGGTTATTTCCTTTCAAGTGCCCCCGGGAGTCCAGCAGTGATTCCTGTGAACTGCTTATTTTAGCTGCCTGTCCAAGCTCTGTGGCCTCTCGTGGAGGTACCGGTGCAGCTGCTGCCGCCCCCGCGCTGGGCTGCCACGACTGTACTTCACGTGCTGAAGGGTTTTCCATGGGTATTGGTTCCAGAACTGTGGGTCGCTTCAGGGTTCGGCTTTTCTGAGGTTCCAAGCAAGCCTGCCCTAAACCCAAGTCTCTGCTAGTTCCTGAAGCACCACGATTTAATAAAAAGTCCATTCTAAGGTATGGCGGCAAGTTCATCACATCACCTTGAGAAGAAAAAAAATAAAAACATACAGATGTAAGTATATAATAATTGCACATACAGAATATATTTGGCAATTCCTTTAAGGGTTTGTACAAATTTGGACCAAAATTTTTTTCCCGAAACAGTGCCACAGTGTCCATAGGCTGTGTGTGGTACTAAAACTCGGTTCAAGTCAACAAGTCAGAATGAGACGTTAACATTTTTTATAGGCGCATATCATACAGTTAATCAAAGTCTGACAGAAGGCATAATTTTAGGCATCTATTTGGATTTAAGAGGGTGAAATCAAGTTATATAGTGCTCTAAGTCTAAATCACTACCAGTCACAGAAATATGTCAAAAGTTTTTATTGGTCATGGTCTGAGTATTGAGGTCGCAACCGATGAGTAGAACAAGTGGGGAGAAAGTCTCCCTGTTCTGTGTCTGAGGCCTGGACAATCCTATAGACTTAAATTAGGAGTTGGGCCAGGTTACATAAGCTAGGAGAGAACATGCTTAGGTCAAATTCCTCCCGACTCCTTCTCCTTTTCCTGATCGATTAGGGTCTGAACACTAAGACCTCAGCTGATCAAAATTTTTGATTTGTCTTTATTAGTGTAGAGTACAGCATTCTCTGAGTGAATGATTGGCATTTGACCCCCGGCGGCTGGAGAAGTTAGTTGCCACCTTAGGGCTACCAGGAAAACATGGATACAGCCTCCATGTTGTCCAGGACTCCCTAGGGTGGCATCTAACTTCTCCAGCTGTCAAGAGTCAAGTTCTAAGATTGTAGGTTTGGAAAACTTTGCCGAAGCCAAACAATACAGCAAATATGCTCAACACTAGTCTTTATGACATTGATATTTGAGACCTGCATTTAGTACTGTAGTGTACTGTGCTAGAGATCAAGTAATCACATGGTCAAGTCCACTAGGGTTAAGAAAAACATACCAAATGCCAGAATTCAAAAGGTCAAATCAAAATGGTAGGAACAAAAACTACAGCTGAACCTGCAAACATCAATTACCATGTGGCTACACAGCAAAACTTAAATATACATTTGTTATAATTGTATTTGTACTGACCTGCAGGATAGCGCAAACATGTCATGTGTATTGCATAAAGAACACAGTAAAAATAGAACCCTAAACTAGCAGCAATATCAACGTTAACAATTGATCTGCCCATAAAACAGCTTCGAAAAAAGTTCAGGAGAGGAGAGATAAGGGCTGGAGACTGTAACCATCAGCAACAGTGCACAATTCAGGAGAAAAGAGATAAGGGCTGGAGTCTGCACAATTAACAAAAATAGATAAGGGCCATGTACCCAATTTGCCAATCTTTAGGATGTAAAATATAGCCGTTTTACCTGCTCAGAAAACAGGAAAAAATTCCAGGCTTAAAATAAATAAAAGTTATATTATATATATATATATATATATATATATTTAAAAATGCAAAGGTGGCCATAACCTTATCTTGGTTAATATGGAATCGCCAATTCCCAGTAAACTCTTTTAAACTCTTATCTTAAGGATAATTGGATTTTAATACTATCAATCCCACTTTTTACAGAACTGCTGATACTACGAGGGACGTCTCCACTGCAGCCGCTGCTGCCCCATGAATAAAACAGGATTTATCTATCCCTTTCTGTTTCCAATTTGTTAAGGGACAATGGAGCTGAGCGATCTTGTTATCCAGACAAAGCTTTATTAAGTTTGGAGCAGGGATCATTGCCCCGCAGCTCTAATTACTTTCTCTCAGCATCGCAACATCTTATTACCAAAGAAAGTAAAGCATTGTGCTGTATCAGCCCCGGACACTGCATTGTTCAATAATTCACAGGTTAAAAAACTAATTAGCGACATAATGTTAGTCTGCTTAAAGGGGATCTCCTCCTGGTTACCTTCTTTACTGTAGCCCATTGGCCTTTCCAATTTCTGTGGCAGTAATCTTCCTTGGTGTTTTTTGTACTTTATACTCATTGTTATTTAGAGGGGATTTAAGGCCTATGTCTTGCATCACACTGCAGCCCTGATAATTCTGATTGTCTGCAGAAACTCACCAGAAATGGGAAGCATTTCAATTAAAGGGATTTTTTGGGACTTTAAGATATGTGCCCCGATGAATGGAATGAGCTGCAGTACCAGGTACAGTCACTGTCAGATGTACGGAGGTGGGTCTGATAAGCAATAAAGAGACTGCAGATGTCACTTAAAGGAGAAGTCAGGCCAGATCTATTTTTTTAGTGAGTTCTGGGGAGGGGGCGGATAAGAGAAATAAAGTGCTCTTACCTCCCCCACTCCAGAGCTGGTGGCTGCATCCTGCCGCTCCGGTCCCTGGGTCTTTGCTCACTTCCTGGTCTGAGCTGGGACCCGGGTGGTGACGTGTGAGGTGGGGAACTGACTTGGCTGCTGACTGGCTAAGCGCACCTCACACATCACCACCTGGGTCCCAGCTCAGACCAGGAAGCGGCCTGGGACGAAGACACTGGAGCAGTGGTATGTGGCCACCAGTGCTGGAGAGGGGGAGGTACGAGCATGTTATTTCTTTTACTTTCCCCAGCACTTGCTAAACAAATGGCCGAACTTCTCCATTAAGTGCCATTGCCCCTTCAATCAGTTAAATGGTGAAGCTGCTGGGAATCAGGCATCCAATAAACTGCTATTAATGGTCTATCCTAAGGGTCCATTTACACAGAAAGATTATCTGACAGATTATCTGCCAAAGATTTAAAGGGGTTATCCAGCACTACAAAAACATGGCCCCTTTTCCCCCTCTCTTCTCTCCAGTTCAGGTGTGGTTTGCAATTAAGCTCCATTTACTTCAATGGAAATTAGTTTGAAACCCCACCCAATCTGGAGACAAGAGAGGGGGAAAAGTGGCCGTGTTTTTGTAGCGCTGGATAACCCTTTTAAATCCGAAGCCAGGAACAGACTATAAACAGAGATCAGGTCATAAAGGAAAGCCCAAGATTTTTCCTTTTTTCAAATCCATTCCTGGCTTTGGCTTCAAATCTTTGGCAGATAATCTGTCAGATAATCTTTCTGTCTACGTGGACCTTAAGAATGGGCCATCAATATTAAAGGGGTAGTGTGGCGGTAAACAATTATTCACAGAATAACACACATTACAAAGTTATACAACTTTGTAATGTATGTTATGTCTGTGAATGGCCCCCTTCCCCGTGTCCCACCACCCCCACCCGTGTACCCGGAAGTGTGGTGCGCTATACATACCTGTCACGTGCCGACTCGTCTCCGATCTTCAGTCAGCGATGTCGTCTTCAGCCGAATCCCTCCGTCCGTCCTGAGTGCCGGCCGCCCTCTGCCGCGTCAACTGTGCTCAGCCAATCGCGGCTGAGCAGCCGATGACGCGGCCGCGTCATCAGCTGCTCAGCCGCGATTGGCTGAGCCAAACTGTGCTCAGCCAAACGAGGCTGAGCATCTGATGACGCTGAAGAGGGCGGCCGGCACTCAGGACGCTCGGAGGGATTCGGCCCGGCCGTCCGAAGACGGCATCGCTGACTGAAGATCGGAGACGAGTCGGCACGTGACAGGTATGTATAGTGCACCACACTTCCGGGTACACGGGTGGGGGTGGTGGGACACGGGGAAGGGGGCCATTCACAGACATAACAAACATTACAAAGTTGTATAACTTTGTAATGTGTGTTATTCTGTGAATAATTGTTTACCGCCGCACTACCCCTTTAATGTCCTGGAAAATGCCTTTAAAGGAAACCAGCTTTTCATGAACTGATTTCCTGGTAAGCTTATGCTAATACTCATTAGAGATGAGCGAACCAGGTTCGGGTTCGGGTTCGAGTCCATCCGGCATTTGATTAGCGGGGGCTGCTGAAGTTGGATAAAGCTCTAAGGTTGTCTGGAAAACATGGATACAGCCAATGACTATATACATGTTTTCCACATAGCCTTAGGGCTTTATCCAAGTTCAGCAGCCACCACTAATCAAATGCCGAAAGTTCGGGTTCGGATGGACTCGAGCATGCTTGAGGTTTGCTCATCTCTAATACTCATCAGTCAATCAGAACAAGCCGAGCTACAGCATAATACATAGGAAGGGACAGAGTAGCAACCTAAGCCACTGACAGGAGGTGGATTTCAGACTCCATTAGACAAATAAGATAGATAGAAAGACAGATAGGGGGCAGATAGATAGATAAATAAACAGAAAGATAGGAGATAGATAGAGGACAGATAGATACTGTAGATAATAGATAGGAGATCTTAAATACAACACATAACCTATAACCTTAAATTTCTAAAGTCTCATACTCTAAATTCAATCAGGAAAAATATCGGCCATGCCCTTGACCACATGACGTGTCCTGTCCCCCCTCAGGAGAACCCTTATTTTACCATAAAATGGAAACACTAATTGAAGGTTGCGTCCGCAGAGTGGGGCAACACATTGTGCGGCTGGATTAGTCACTGCGCTGAACGCCGCCACTTACTGTGCTGGCAAATATCTGACACAAACACAAATGCTAAAAAAGAAATCAGGATCAATTGTGTGTCCACCTGAAATAAGAGCATTACCATTACAAATAAGCCCTTAACCCCTTCTGGACTGGGCTAATTTTTGTTTTTGCGTTTTCGTTTTTTCCTCCTTGTGCTTTCGGCGATGTTTATTTATTTTTATTTATAAAATGGGAAAAGGGGGGTGATTTGGTCTTTTATTAGGGGAGGTTTTTTTATTTTTTTATTAATAAAAACACTTTATTCTTTTTTTTACATACGGTAATTAGAAGCTCCCTAGGGGACTTCTATATATATACACAGCACTGATCTCCCATTGAGATCAATGCTGTGTATATAACAGAGCCTCCGATCCATCAGAACGGTGCTCTATTGCTCTATTATAATGGTCTGCTGCAGACCATCTAAATAGATTGCCGAGGCGGGATCAGCGTCATTCCGACGCTGAGCCCGGTCAGCTCACTACAACGGATCTCCCCTCTGCGATCGCATCGCAGGGGGGAGATCCCCCACTAGACACCAGGGACAGGGGCCACATACACTATACAAATGCAGCTGTCAGCTTTGACAGTCGCATGACGTCGTTAAGGGGTTAAAGGAACACAGCCTAGAAGTATATAAATGGGATTTTATGATACCTCCTAACTGCGGATGCAACTATTCACGAGACGTCTTTAGCTCCACCCTTATTATACAGGAGATCTGGCAAGGGTAGTTTTGCAGGCAGTCTATTTTTGCAATATACAGTATTTTTGATGCCAAAAAGTTTTTTAAAAGAAATGACAGGGGGAGTGACTCCTATAAGACCCAAAACTGAATAACTGTACGTGATTTATAATGTAATTAATGCCGAGTCTCTTCCTGCCTCTTCTGGAGGATCCTCTATGAATAGCTGCAGCTTGTCACTACAGCAATTACACCCCTACAACCCAGTGTTTACTATGGAGTGAGCTATAAATACCCACCGCCGGCATATCCCGCAGTAATTAGATTCCAAGATGAAACTTTAAAGCCATTTTCTCTGACGGATTTGGAAGTGAAATGTGAACATTAGATTTTTTTTGATATTGGAAAACAGATTAGTTTAAGCTTTCAGCTTTTTTCATCATTATCTACAGATCTTAAGAGTGATCGGATCACTGGTGTCTTCTGTGAGATTACCACCAGTGTGCAGATGTTGGATCATGGGGTGATTGTAGGTATAAATGAACAAGCAAGTGTCAGAGGTCTGAAAATTATTTTTTAAACTTATTTCAGGTACATCACTTTAAGATTAGTGCTGCGGTCCTTTTTTTGAACTGCCGCCTGGTTCCTGTGCACAGCACCGGTTTACTCTCGAGCACCAGACCGGCCTTAAGCACTGGAGGCGGCCCTGCCGTCCCCCAGTGTGACAATCTTCTTTTCCCTCTGTGACGCAGCTCCATTAGAATCAATGGAGCCGCATCATAGAGGGAAGGGGTTTCACCACACCAGGGGCAGGCGGGCGGGCGCTTCAGGCTGGTCTGGTGCCCAGGAATAG
Source organism: Dendropsophus ebraccatus (assembly GCF_027789765.1). NCBI lineage: Eukaryota > Metazoa > Chordata > Amphibia > Anura > Hylidae > Dendropsophus > Dendropsophus ebraccatus. The sequence continues at coordinate 59,570,732 of NC_091464.1, read as the reverse complement.
ATCAGCCCTGTGCGCGGATCAAAAAAAGGACCACACCACCAGCATCCCCACGCCAGTCTTTTCATGTAAAAATCTTACAGCGATGTACCCTATGGTACATTTGCTTTAAGGTCTAGGACAAAAAGGTGATGGCTGGTGACCAAATAATAGCTTGAAGTCGTAAGAAAGCATAGTTACATACAGATGTTTGGTAACATAACTAGAACCCCTACATTTTTACATACTCAAGTTGAAATGTCCCTGACTTACCCTCCATCATTGGTAACGTCCCCCTTTTTCTTGGTCACATAGCTTATATTGTATTTGTGTGTTCTAAAAATGTGTTTATTTGGGTCTTTATCAGTTCCAGCCGAGAGTAATGTTGGTGCACACCTGGTAGTGGTGTCTGTGAAAACAGTATTTGGAAGTGTTGAGGTCATCTGTTTTAAAATAAGACACGTGACTGAGAAAAAAAAGGGAACGCTACCAGTAATGGCGGGCGAGTCAGCAAGAGTTCATCTTGGCTGTGTAAAATGGGGGGGACATCTAGTTATTTTGTCCAACCCCTGTATTTGATAAAAATAAAAGAAGACAAGGCACCATCAAGTCCATAACCCTAATGCATTGATCCAAAAGAACTTCTTATACAGCTGGTCTCTTCACATGGAGGAGGTGATCCCTCAGGAACCAGGGCCACAAGTTGATTCCATTCTCTGCCTTTAGGTATCACATATTCCATTAAGTGTTATGAAATATATATTGGGACCTTATCCTATGGTTTGTCAATAGAGATGAGCGAACCGGGTTCGGGTTCGAGTCGATCCAAACCCGAACGTTTGGTATTTGATTAGCTGGGGCTGCTGAACTTGGATAAAGCTCTAAGGTTGCCTGGAAAACATGGATACAGCCATGACTATATCCATGTTTTCCACATAGCCTTAGGGCTTTATCCAACTTCAGTAGCCAAAGCTAATCAAATGCTGAAAGTTTGGGTTCGGATCGACTCAAGCTTGCTCGAGGTTCGCTCATCTCTAGTTGTTAACCATTGTTTATTTGGTAGCCTAGAGTATGTACACGTCACAAAGAAGTTCTTGAGCTGCCTGAATACGACATGGATAGTCTTTTATCTGAATCTAAGTATTCCCATTTCAACAAATTATGCCCTATCCCCAGTATCCACAAGATTAAGGGGCCCCTCACAGTCTTGAGGATGGGAAACCTAAAATCCCTTCTGGATGGAGCCGAGGGCCACTTTTGGCTATCTGTAGAAGATAAATACAGTGTGAGCACCCATGTGTGGCCAACTGCTAGGATTTCAGGGGGCTCCCACAATGTTTTAGCAATGCCTTATACAATGGACACCGTGGATATGATCTAACTATGATATAACTATGATATAAGATGGGAATACCTTCCATTCGGAAAAGTCAAAACCGAATAGGCATGGTGCTTGGTGGTCCCATCTTATAGACCACTACCATTTCTGTCCATCATTAAGACATCTTGAAAGAACCAGTACTGGAATTATCTAGTTTTATTCTTAACAATGTGCCTTCAAGACATTAACTTAATATGTTCTTCCAGTCTGTTCTGATATATTTGATAATTGTGAATGAACTATAGCGCTATGGTCGGTACAGGGGTATTTAGTTGTATTGCAATAATGGTAAAGCGATGGTAATACGTATATATCTTATACTGGAGAAACCAGTGAAAAGAGGTTAGCTGTGAATGAATGAACAATCACAATCAGGTGGATACTGGGTGTGTGACTTTGTAACAATCTCCAATAGCGGTATACCGTTATCACACGTAGTGAAACTAAAGTAATTTCATATGCTTTGTGACAATGTCCTACCTGTGTTTGGCAACAAGTTCTCTCTGCGTTGGTTATCCTGTAAAGTTCATCTTGCAAGGTGCGGTGAGGGAAGATCCTTGCTATCGGGGTTGGGAGCGAGCCCCGGCCGGCGGCTCTGCTGCTACCAAATTCACCCGGCACAATAGAGTAAGTTCAAAGGAGTCCACGTTTAGGTGACGTCACTCTAGTGGATACGGAGGCCGATGTATGGCAAAAGAACATCAGATGTTCTTTTGCCATACATCGGCCTCCGTATCCACTAGAGTGACGTCACCTAAACGTGGACTCCTTTGAACTTACTCTATTGTGCCGGGTGAATTTGGTAGCAGCAGAGCCGCCGGCCGGGGCTCGCTCCCAACCCCGATAGCAAGGATCTTCCCTCACCGCACCTTGCAAGATGAACTTTACAGGATAACCAACGCAGAGAGAACTTGTTGCCAAACACAGGTAGGACATTGTCACAAAGCATATGAAATTACTTTAGTTTCACTACGTGTGATAACGGTATACCGCTATTGGAGATTGTTACAAAGTCACACACCCAGTATCCACCTGATTGTGATTGTTCATTCATTCACAGCTAACCTCTTTTCACTGGTTTCTCCAGTATAAGATATATACGTATTACCATCGCTTTACCATTATTGCAATACAACTAAATACCCCTGTACCGACCATAGCGCTATAGTTCATTCACAATTATTATATTTGCAACATATTGATGTAGAGGATTCGGAACCCTCTGGATCTATAGAGCGGCATAGTGGTTCGTTATCTGCAGTGCAGCGCCGCACAGTGTAAACTAGCACGGAATACACGTTTATTATCTGATATATTTGATACTCTTCAGTACAAAAAGTTATTTCCCAGAAGTCAAACCATGAATCAGTGATAATGTCTTTGTTATTCCAGACTGCGCAGTCAAAGTCTCTGAAAAATCCGAAGAAAAAAAGAATTCAAGGCAGGCAAGGCAGAAGATATAAAAGCAGCCCGAGTTTTACGATGAGCTGAAGAGTGTGATCAATGTGTCACTAGGGCAGGAGAACCAGTGTGCCATAACAAATACTGAATTATTACATGTGATCATAAACTGCTTTATGAGGGAACTTTTCTTAGGCTGTCGGTTAAGGGAACCAAAGAAAAAAAAAAAAAGAACCCTCCATAATTCTAAGTCTGGAGATAGACTATTTGGTATTAAGTCGATGGGAGCTATACAAGATGGAGAATAAAAACAGTTTGGAATTTCGAGATATTAAAACCATAATTTTTGCATTTCATATTAATAAGTAGAGAACAGGGAGAGCATGTGACGCCTCAATAATGTAGTTATTGTGGGATGTTCATAGAGATGCAGCTATATATCACAATGTTCCCAAGCAGCAATGAAGACATCAGAGACTGTGCGCTGTAGCTTGGAGCAAGTCACATTATTAACAGTTCATACTAGTATAAAACCGAGGATAATGAATTCCTGAAACTGGGCTTAGGCGGACTTACCCCCACGCCCCCTTACTCTCTGTAAATGAGATCTCTCCAAAACATAATCTAGAATGGAGCCATCTATACTGGAGATCATCCTAAAAGGACCTTAGATACTGACAGTTATGAAATCCTATAGTCTTCGGGATGGACGGGGTAATATTCCTGCTTGAGAAGACTGCAAAGCTTGTGTAAGGAGGAAATGCTTCCTGGGGGGGGGGGGGGATAAAATATACAAAATAGCTCTCCCTCACAAGGAATTGTTCTCTGGTGCCACCTGTTGGAGGCGGCCTCCATTTAAGTTCTATGGGTTGGATCACCACCATTACTCTAAGGCTCAGCCAGCTTTCAAAATTGTGTACAAATAGTAACCATATATTTAATGCAACCCCATGGGAAACCCCATCGCATCACCATATGACGCAACTGCATTAGTAATAGTAGTTGTGTATCAGGCCATGGTGCCTGATTCTTAAAGGAACAACCTTTGTAAAATTTAAGACTAATTCTTCATAGGGAACCTGATCGTGTGTTTCCTTGGTTGTCAGCATTGTCTATGGAAGGAAAGACAATGACTCTGCGCTTGTCCAGGTGAACATGGAACAATGCTGAATAAATCATCCATCGATGATGAGGCAGGGCACCCCGGCCAGGATCTATTTTCCACTTCATATATTTTTAAAGGCGAAAGATAATGATCTTCTCACCGTCCAGCGGAACCAAGGATGAAACCAAGACGTCTCCCTGAACGAGAGCTTCCCAAGACTCCCTGAATTGCCTGTCTTGCAACTTTTTTTTACTGTTATAGATTCTTTGGATTCCTTCAAGGTCTGGTTTGTTGGCACCAATTCATTTATCTGATAAACGCTGCTCTCCTGTGAACCTGTATCTATCTACCCAAGTAGCCACTGCCAAGATTATTGGTGACGTACTACGTCTTTCCCAATAACTTTCTAATAGCTCAGAACTTTACTATATGCAAACTACTACTACTCCTGGCTCTGTAACTAACCCCCTCCCAACACTACACCAGAGGATGGGACAATAAGGCTTCAGTACAGCATCAACTTCCCCAGACAAGATGAAGATATAATGCATCAGCCAAGACATTTCCAGGAGAGTGCTGGGTGTATGAGAACACAAGGGGTTAAGTTGAGGCACAATACAGAAGAGGCGCAGATGGTGCCCGCAGGCTCCAGCAATTATTTTCATAATATTCTTTTTTTTTTAAGTCAGTACAAGATATAAAGTTACCCAGGCAAAGAAAAGTCCTTATATTGCAAATCCAGCGTCTGCTGCCAAGAGCCTTTATATTCTCACAATCCTTTGTCACTGCGACTGTCCTGAAACTGAGCCATGTATATTATCATACTGGATATAGAAATCAGAGGAAGAGAGGAGTGAGAAGGGGCAGCCACACAACTATAGAAACTATACAGACTACCTATATCAGGGTAATAGATACTATGCTATACAGAGCACTACCACCCCCAAGATGCTATAATGTAATTATATCATACTGTATATACAGGGCACTACAACCACCAACATACCAACTACCGTTACTGACCATATATATATATATATATATATATATATATATATATATATACAGATAAAGGGGTAGAACGCCACTGTGTCGACTTACAGTCAATATGCTTCCAGCTTGAGGGTGCACGACCCCTGATACCTTCAGAGTAGTAACGTAGAAAGGGAAGAGACGGCACTTCGAAATAAGGTGAAGGTGTATTCTATTCACCCAACACATGTGGCAACGTTTCGACTCTGCTCTTGAGAAAACAAACCAAAAATAAAGTGCCCTAAAGGTAGGTAATCTGGATGGTTCAAATACCAAAACAAATTTATAAGGGCCAAAAGCCCAGATCACATCCAGTAAACCTACCACTAAGTAAAACGTAACTTTTAATAACTTTCAAATAGAAATAATAAGTATAAAGTTGTGCTCATTAAAATCACAGAGCTTCCATAACCTTCTACAGTGAATCAACCTATATCTGTATAGTCATAGTAGCTGCAGACTACTGACTACCTCGTAGTATATTACTATCTAACTGGGCTATGAAAGCAATGAATTTAAAATCAACCGCACAGCCCCTCAACAGCCCCTCCTCCTGATGAAGCCCATGTGTGGGTGAAACTAGTTGAGGGGCTGTGTGGTTGATTTTAAATTCATTGCTTTCATAGCCCAGTTAGATAGTAATATACTACGAGGTAGTCAGTAGTCTGCAGCTACTATGACTATACAGATATAGGTTGATTCACTGTAGAAGGTTATGGAAGCTCTGTGATTTTAATGAGCACAACTTTATACTTATTATTTCTATTTGAAAGTGATTAAAAGTTACGTTTTACTTAGTGGTAGGTTTACTGGATGTGATCTGGGCTTTTGGCCCTTATAAATTTGTTTTGCTCTTGAGAAAGACTCTAGAGCAGAGTCGAAACGTTGCCACACATGTTGGGTGAATAAAATGCACCTTCACCTTATTTCGGAGTGCCGTCTCTTCCCTTTCTACGTTATATATATATATATATATATACACATATATACACAGTGGTACCTTGGTTTAAGAGCGTTTTGATTTAAGAGCTCACAGTTTTTCAAAATTGTGACTTGGTTTAAGAGCATTGCTTTGGTTTAGGAGCTCCCTGTACTGGGTGGAAGGGGGAGTGGGGGAGGGGCATGGCCTGCATAGCGAGGTCTACAGCACTGTACTCTGACCCAGGAATCTCCCTCACCTTCCAAATCATAGCAGATCCACTTCAGGCTGGGGCTTACATCAGGGGACAGGACTGTGGAGGTAATCTCTTCATAGCTGTAACCCCTATATCCCCGGACAGAGAGTGCTGCTATACTGTACCCACATCTGCCCTGCTCATTCCTTCATACTCCCTGCCATCTCTGTCCGCCATAGTGTTTCCCATCCTCTCCTGTACAGTAACTTATAATATCACATATTCTGCTGTTTCTGAATGTTTGTTTCATTTGTTTTACATGTTATTCAGAATAATAAATCATTATTTTTGGGGCGTGGAACCAATTGTCTGCATTGTCTATGATTTCTTATGGGAAAATTTGCTTTGGTTTAGGAGTGGATTTGGATTACAAGCGCAGTCCTGAAACAAATTAAGCTCATAATTCAAGGCACCACTGTATATAGCACTACAAGCTCAATAGGACCACCATTGAACATGACCAAAATATAACTCTATTATGCACTATATATAAAAAAAACGACAGGACATAACTATGCTACAATTCTATTATACTCTATACATAGGACCCCCCCCCCCCCCCCCCCCCCTCAACATGACCGACCACTGGACTTGACCATACTACAATCCTATTATAGAAACATAGAAGATTGTTGGCAGGAAAAGACCACTGGGTCCATCTAGTCTGCCCTTTTAGTATTTCCCTTCTTATTATCTTAGGATAGATATATGTTTATCCCAGGCATGTTTAAATTCTGTTATTGTAGATTTACCAACCACATCTGCTGAAAGTTGTTCCAAGCATCTACTACTCTTTCAGTAAAGTAATAGTTTCTCATGTTGCTTCTGATCTTTCCCTCAACTAACCTCTTACTCTAATTATACTATATACATAGGAGACTACAACGCCCAACATCACCCAAACGCTGGAGTCGAGCATTAATACAATTCTATTACACCCTATAAGTAGAACACTACAACCCTTAACAAGACACGACCATAATATAACTTTAAATACATAGGACACTACAGCCCCAACATGACCATAACACAATTTTATTACACTCTCTACATGGAGCACTACACCTGTGTACCTTTGCTGACACAGATTATGGAGGCTGTGGTGCAGGGTTTACAGCTCACTGCCTCCTGTGACTTCTGGTACTTCTATAAATAGTGGCGTCCTATCTCCCTGCAGGACTCCTGCCCCCGCACTAAATCAGGACGATGTGTAACTGACCATGAAGAGTGCCGATATTAAGCTTGCACCATAAGAGCCTGGGTGCCACTTCAGGGTCATTTCCTTCAGGAGAGTTCAGAGCTTAGAACATGGGATTTGCTTCCATCTGCAGTAATGAACTGTCCAATGTGATTTACACAACGCTCAGCGAGCAAAATAGTCTACGGAGCCCAGAGCATTTTACCACCTCCATATTCTTGGGCCATAAACGATGACCGTACGCCATCCAATATGCATCCCCAATAATGGGACAATTATCCTTAAAGGGCTTTACCAGCTACCATTTGTCACCTGTCCAGTAAAATGTCAGCCCCCGAGTCTCCTCTGACATGTCCTGCACTCTATTCACTGTCCACGGGACTGACAGAGATAGTGTTATAGGCTCCTTTTCTTTAAGATTAGGATACAGTAAGATGTGTCCCGTCTCACCTTCTCTTTAGTTAAGTGACAAAATATGGTTTCTCCATTCACCACAATATCCGACATGTTATTTAGGTAACAGTTTCTATATTTGCCCCATAGACTTAACACAAGCTTTGCACTATGTAATGTGTCTGAACATATTGAGATTAGAAATAAGGTGATAATGGTCAAATCTGTATTTGGCATACAACAGGGTAATCTTTTATCCGTGATGGAAGCATGTATCTTTAGTGTTTCATCATTCCCCAGAGTTTAAACCACGTAAACAGCAAGAGTCCTAGAAGGCTGCAAAACATATTGGAATCCATAAAACCACTCTATAAGCATTCTCATAGTCACTGGAGACAGAACATGAAGCCCCGGAGCGTGTCTTCTGGCGGTAGAATCCATTACCCGCTAAAAACATGAAAAGCAATCGATGAGCAGCAACATGTAGAGACTATGTGAGAAATGAAGTGCATCACATGACAGACCATATATAGTCATGTCACAGTGTTATAGTAGTTTTATTATTATTCATAAAAGCAGTGCTCTAGTATTTATATTCTTGTACATAGGAGCAGTATTAAAGTAGTTATATTCTTTTATACAGGAGCAGTATTATAGTAGCTATATTCTAGTATATAGCAGCAGTATTATAGTAGTTATATTCTTGTACATAGGAGGCCGAATTATAGTAGTTATAGTCTTGTATATAGGAACAGTATTATAGTAGTTATATTCTTGAATATAGAATCAGTATTATAATAGTTATATTCTTGTATATAGAGCAGTATTATCAGTGCATATATTCTTGTATATAGGAGCAGTAATACAGTAGTTATATCCTTGTGTATATGAGCAGTATTATTGCAGTTATACTCTTGGACATAGGAGCAGTATTATAGTAGTTATATTCTTGTATATAGGAGCAGTATTATAGTAGTTATATTCTTGTACATAGGAGCAGTATTATAGTAGTTATATTCTTATACATAGGAGCAGTATTATAGTAGTTATATTCTTGTATATAGGAGCAGTATTATAGTAGTTATATTCTTGTATATAGAGAGCAGTATTATAGTAGTTATATTCTTGTAGATAGGAACAGTATTATAGCAGTTATATTCTTGTATATAGGAGCAGTATTATAGTGGTTTTATTCTTGTAAATAGGAGCAGTATTATAGTAGTTATATTCTTGTATATAGGAGCGGCATTATAGCTGTTCTATTCTTGTATATAGGAGCAGTATTATAGTAGTTATATTGTTGTACATAGGAGGCAGTATTATAGTAGTTATATTCTTGTATATTGGAGCAGTATTATAATAGTTATATTGTTGTACATAGGGAGCAGTATTATAGTAGTTATATTTTTGTATACAGGAGCAGTATTATAGTAGTTATATTGTTGTACATAGGGAGCAGTATTACAGTTATAATATAGTATTGTGGCTAAAGAATTTTTTCTATGTCTAAAGAATCTTCTGCAATCTTTTACCTCTTTGCATTTCAGAATCCATACCTTTTTAGTTTTATCACTGACGTTTCTGCTGCATTGATTTATACTGTAGAAATTGTAAAGATTTTTTTTTTTTTGCTACATTTCCATTAATGTGTAATTTATCTCATTGTTGCAGTGGAAGATGTACTGAGAGGAAATCATTTTTCTACCATTCACACAGTCCTCTTATAATGTGTTAGCACACTTCTGTATCTAGTACAATATCTTCTCTTTCATTACAGCATCGACTGTTGCTAGGACAACGCTCAGTGTGCCCTAACAACCACCTTAGGGCGTGTTCAGACAGGGTGGATTTGCGGTGCAGACTTCTGCAGTACATTACAATACAATACATATGGATGGGGCTTAGATCTGCAGAATTCCTTTTATTCCGTGAGGATGGGGCTGTCAGGCTGCCGCATGCTCCTTCAGTCGCAGACATGTCCAGATTTCCAATGTGCATCTCACCCCATGTGGTAAATCCACAAACTGCTGCATGTAATACATGCACATTTTGTTGTGGAATTGTCATGCATTTGCAACAATATCAATTTTTTTCCACGTCTAACATCATTCTTATTTTAGGTCCTGTCTATGTCCCCAGTGTGGTGCACAACCTGTGGCCCTTTGGCAATCGAGGCAAATGTTATTTTTCAGCAGCTGAAGGGCCACCTGCTATAGGGATTCCCTTATTCTTAACTGTAGAGGAAAACTCTATAATCCAATTAAAGGGTGGAGAGTTCTCATAATAAAGAGATGCACTGCCCCAATGCAAAATCCTTAGCTGGACCCCTAACTATAATGCCTCATATATAGTGTCTGTCTCCTCATATAACAAGGAAAGACCTGATGGACCCCCTTAGGTTCCTGGGTCTAGATGCAAACGCACCCTGTGTATGTCAAAGGGTTTAATGGCTGGGATACGAGTAACATATAACATAGATGAGCTAAGCTATGTACTCACTCCAGGGCAGGATAGCACAGTAATGCCTTAGGAGTGTGTGACTGATTCAGTCACATGGGGTACATCACTGGTTCCTATTAAAATGAAATTCACTGGCACCCCAATCCATGCACCTGGAATACAATTGCACTACATCCCACTGTGCTCCTCAGGATACTAACTGGTTAGTGATGGGCGAATTCGCTAAATTGTTCAGGTTTGGCAATGTTCTCCAAAGCTGAATGCTTGGCATTTGAATTCCGTCGGCTGGAGAAGTTTGATACCACCCTAGGGAGTTTTGAAAAACATGGATACAGCCATAAGCCATAGGATGTATCCATGTTTTTCTGGCAGCCCTAGGACGGCATCCAACATCAAATGCCGATCATTTGGGTTTAGAAAACATTGCGGAACCCAAACAGTTCATCAAGTTCCGCAAAACTGATTATGATACAACACAAGGGACGGCATCAATAGACTGTATTGCATCAGGCACTAAAGATCGTGCTATAGAAAGGAGATTTATAAATCCCTGGCTTCTCCTGGAGTGACACAAAAGAAATTCTGAACTCTGCTCCAGTCTTATTCACCGCTCCGAGCCCATTAATATACTGTCAGATACGGTTAATACAAAGCGTCTGCCAGGAACAATTAAAATTACAAAAGCATGAAATTAAAATGTAGACACTTTTTTGGACTAAGTATAAAAAAAAAAAAATTCTAGAATATAATGAAAGAAAGTTCCGGTCCGATGTTAAGCCGTTAAAGCTGCTGCTTGTCAAACTATTTGATGGTTGGTTGGTTTTCTGACAAGTAAAAAGCAGCAGAATTTTGTTTCCACAATATTCTTGTTATGAAAATCCTCAGGTTTAAAAATAACCCCGAGTCTCCGGATGTCTCCGGCTGACAGGTAAATCGCATGTGTTGGCACAATGGAAAAGGCGGGTTGTTTAGAGAGAGTCTACGAAATGTCACCCCTTTGGTTCTGCCCATTGTTTACACACAGAGGAGAGCGGCAAATAAAGAACGCCTATACCCGCTGTGATATCTGCTAAAAAGAGTAAGCCGGAAACCTGCAGAGTCTCCTCTTAAAGGGATAATGTCTTCTGTATGATTTCCTATTAGTGCTGAAACCTGATTTTGCCCAAACTAAATAGCACCTCCCCCCCCTTTACCCCCAATGGCAATAAGCCAGCTAAAAGAGGAGAGTTCTGGCTACTTTGTCTTGCAGGGTTGCATGTAATTCTGCTGTGTGGCCCCTCTTAGCTCTGTTTAGAGGGGAACCACATAACCACAGGGGTCTCTGGAAGGTAAGAGATATAACCAAGTGGACACACTAAGCTATCTGCAAGAAATACAGGAATCCTCTCTCCTAGATGTCATAAGATACGCCATACATCCTATGAATATGCTATACTAGTGCTGGGGTAGGGGACATGGCTCATTGGTAGTCGTGTTGGTTTCAGCGGAACCTTAAAGGATGTTAGGTTTTCTCCCTGTCCAGTGTTAAAATATTCTGTCAATCAAGAGAATAGTCAACTTGATACTGTATGAGATTCCCCTATGGGTATCATAGTCCTTTACAAGGTTTTAATGGATTGGTGCATGTACAGACATAAAATCTGCATTGGAATGGGTACACATGGCTTCCTAGGAAGAAAGGCCAATGATGCCCCATTCTCCTCTGTTTGTCCTTGTGAACCTGGCAAGAAATTGGGTCTATTAGGAAAGTACTGGAAGACTGTAGATTTTTACATAGACGTAATTTTCAAATCTTTATAACTTTCTTACACCAAATGATTTAAAGACAATTCTTTTTTTTCCAGAGTATCTTGTTAGGGAAAAGCAGCCTACCGTAAGGATGCGGACCTTGCAGAAGCCACTTAAAAACACACATCTACACTAACTCAAATGGTGGTCAATAAAACAGGAAGTCATATGGGTGCCAGTCTGTAGTTCCAAATCCAGAAGACAACCAAGATGCACTTACCTGGCCGATGTGCCTTTGGAGCTGCCATATTTTGCACCTTTCCGCCGTCCAGAGGTTTAGGAGGTGATGCAGTAAATCTGCATATCCCGGACTCTGATGGCGTGCTAGAGGTCAGACTGTCCGTGTACTCATTAGTCCCTGCAGTCAGTTGCTCTGATGAGGTGTCTGATATGAAGCATTCTGTGATGGTGAATTTGGCGTGTCTCAGTTGCTCCTCCATCTTTGCATGCTCATAGGCTCTTGCCAACTCTTCGTAAGTGGACGAGGCACTTTCTGTAGAGACCATGCTGCTTCTAGCTCGGTCTAGAAGAAAACAACACATTGCAATGAAACCATGGCTGCATTCACCACAAAATCATGGCTGCATTTACCATCTTTGAAACATTGGCATCTGAAGTGGGCATCATAGAGATCAGACTGGTGCTGTGAACAAGGCCTTGGCCCTCATAATCATGAGAGCCAATAGAAAAATGAGGAACAACACCACACTACCATGGCTACCTTACACGTTTACAATACAAATAGCCTCCCTAAAGTACATGGATAACACACACAGTGATGTCACAGTACAGGGATAAGGCACACAGTGATGTCACAGTACAAGGATAATGTATGTGGTGATGTCACAGTACAGGGATAAAGCATGTGGTGATGTCACAGTACAGGGAAAATACACACAGTAATGTCACAGTACAGGGATAATGCATGCAGTGATGTCACAGTACAGGGATAATGCATATGGCGATGTCACAGTACAAGGATAATGCACATAGTGATTTCACAGTACAGGGATAATGCACACTGTGATGTCACAGTACAGGGATAATACACAGTGATGCCACAGTACAAGGATAGTACACACAGTGATGTCACAGTACCGGGATAATACACACAGTGATGTCACAGTAACAGGGATAATACAGTGATGTCACAGTACAAGGATAGTACACACAGTGATATCACACTACAGGGTTAATCTAACGAAGTTGCAGCACAGGGATGAGAAGGGTATTATGTCATCATAGCACAAGAGCAATGCCTACAGAAAAGGTCACCATGTAAACAATGACATCATAAGAATAATGGACATAAAAATGTCATCTGCAGGTAACACACAGTGATGTAACAGTAAAGGGATAATAAAAAAGCAAGCATCACAGCACAGCACGTGCATGTTTAATGCCACAATACAGAGATAAAGCAATAAATCACACAGCAGCAAATGTGGTTGTATATGACATAAAATGAATATCTCACCTCTCCATTCATCATCCATATTCATCACTGACAGCACCATACCTCTGTACAGACATGGGGCCTCTCAGTTATTGGGCCCTATGGCTCTTGCTTGCCTTTTACCCCGGCAGTAATGCCCATGGACACGAGGCGTGTGTCCAGAATACTGTACCTGATAATCCAGAATCTTAAATATTTCCTTTATCCTAATGAAAACACAAGGTACTTTCACCATCTTTCGGGCAGTAAACAGCATAACGTGATCGATTCTGGAGCGCAGTGAACACGGCCTCTTAATCTATACGATTTTTAATTGCTTTATCATCCCCCCTAATATTAAGGCAATTTCTCATCTGGTAAGTAGCTTACAAGAAAATCAATTGTTGTTCCTTGTAATCCCTTTATTGGCTCAGGCCGTATTTCAATTGGGAAATCACCTCGACGCGGCACATTTACATTCAGGAGGAGGACGTCTCGTATGTGGCTGGACCTTCCCAAATATCAAATCCCAGGCGGCCGATTGAGTCCACGGACAAAGCAATTCAGACACACAGAAATAATCTTGTATCTGACCGTAATAGAGTTTCTAATCTAGTTTTGTCGGAGGGGCTGATAAATGAAGTTACCATAGGAACTGCAATATAACAGATTTACTGGCTGGAGGAATCCGAGGGAGAAGGTTTAATGTGTCTGCAGAATATTATGGGCTTATACAGAGACAGGTGACGTGAGGGTCTTGTTAGTAGGTCAAGACATCCTTAAAGGGGTTGTTGACTTTTTCTTATTAAAGGGGCACCCCTGATATGGCCTATTTGGGCGATATGGCCAAAAAATAAAAACTCAATTTTTAAAAAATAGTAGAGGCATAGTAGATGAGGGGTGTAGTAGTAGATAAGGGGAGTAGCAGTAGTGGGAGTAGTAGTAGTGGAAATAGTTGTGGAAGTTGTAGCAGCAGAAGCAGTAATGGGGAGCTGTGCCAGGTCCTCACCTTTTGCCGTTCTGTGTCTCTTCTGCCCTGGGGCTCCTCAGTGCCCAGATACTGCTGCTGTTATGTGCAGGCAGCGGGGATCCTTAGTGTACAGGTGGTCGGGATCTCCTGGGTGCGGGCGGTGGGGGATCTCAACTGTGTGGATGCAGCAGTGCTGGATCCAGCAGGGGGCACTTTAACCTGCAGGAGGATCAGCTTGCCACTCCAGGTTCTGTTACACACCGTGGTAACGCTGGAGTCCGCTGGTAACCATACCGCCCGGGCCCAGAGCTCCACTGCTCCCCCTGCAGGTCAAAGTGCACTTTTTTTTTTTTTTTTTTTGAAAATCGAATTTACCATTTTCAAAGAAAATCAAATAGATTCTCAAATTCTGGGTGAATTAATCTGATTAATCACCCAGTCCTACCATATGTTAGTATTTTTATAAAATTAAAGGAATGTCTCATGACCAGCTCTAATACACTTGGTGGATTTACCCAGATCTTGTATTACATGGTCTCCCATTCACTTGTAAGGGTATCATGCAATACTACAATCCTCCTGTAGCGGCCACTGCAGGGTGAACTTGGAGCCAGATGAAATAGAACTAGAGCCGATCACTGGGATCATTGCTTCAAGTGAAGAGGTACACTTGCCACTCATATATATGTATCTTTATCCTCTCCGATTTAGATTCACATCCACAAAATGTAAAATGAAATAAGAGGGAGGGAGGGTTTCTAACTTATGCTGGGTTCATGCTGCGTTTTTGCAATCTTTTTTTTTTCCGATTCATGCAAAAAACAGATGAAACAGATGCATTTGTGTGCATCTGTTTTGATCCATTTTTCCATTGACTTCCATCATAAATAAAGGATTAAAAAATGCATCTTTTTTGCATACACAAAAACGTGGTCAACCACAATTTTGTGTACACTTAAAAAAACTGATGCATTTTGATCATTTATTTGATCTGTTTTTTAATAATGGAAGTCAATAGAAAAGCGGATCAAAACAGATGTACACAAATACATCTGCTTTTTGCATAAAAGTTAACAGAAGAAAAAAACGGACTGCAAAGGTTCAGTGCTTCAGTGCATAACCAGTGCTTTTGACAAGTTGTGCTCTAAGTGGCCAGTCATGTAAGAGATCAAGCACTGACTTACAGGGAAGCTATTTCCACTAGAGGGCACCAGTGAGCAAGATTTCCCCAGAGATTGCACAGCCTATTAGTCTCCTTACTAAACTTAATATGTGATCTCCTCCAGGTAACACATTACTCCTTGAAAAGGAATTCCAGCATTCCCATAAAAAAATAAAATGCACAAAAAGCATATACTGTAGGTGCACTCACCAATCTTCCACGGATTGTTTGACACCTTTCCCACTTGTCTACGCTGCTCCTAGCACCAGATTTAAACTCTTAAAAATGATACCAGTTTAGCATCATAGCACCCGGCCAGGAAACTACACCTCCCAGCATGCATTGCATCTTGGAACCAAACTGTCTTTAAGTCTATCTATATATTTATTCATCTTCATAGATGAGAAAGAGAGAGAGGAATAGACAGACATCATGTGATCTCTGTCTCAGAAGGGAGGGGGAGGACAGAGGAGTGGTGACAGAGTGGACCAGGAAGTGAGGATTTTCAGCAGCTTCAGGGCATAAGTCAGGATGTGCTGCAAACAAATGACCTAATTTGTGTAATAGAAACCTATTATACACAAGCTTAAATTATGGGTGCGAGAAGTCACATGTTTGCCACATGGCAGGAAACAACTCAGTAAATTACCTGTGTCCTGTGATGGGCTCACACTGTAGCTGTCACTTTCCTTGTCTACTGATCCGGTAGCTCTTGGAGTTGGCAGCCTCCAGTCTGTTGTTAGTGTGTGCGCAGATATAGTGGGGTGGGGTCTATTAAGTGTCCACTGACTTGCGTATCGATTGCGGGCTGCCGGACCGGCTTTTGCATTTTTCCTAGTGGTTGGATCTGTAAAAAAAGAAAAATTGTTTAATAAAAAAAGGATGTAAATGAGAAAATAACAAAACAGAACCATCCAGAATCTAGACTGGGCCAGAATCTAGACTGGGACAGGCTGACTTATCTACCGGTGATACATGCAACACTTTCCCATAGGTTTCACTCCAGGGTATGCAGGGTAGGCAGGGTATATGGACCTTTTATCAACTCCTCCCACGCCTCTTGACCTCCTTTTTAGCCAAAGAAAAGAGACTTGACTACAGAACTAACAGATAACGCAAGAATTACCGATTTAAATTTGAATGTCATACCATATTTGTCCTGTAGCGGCCGCTAGAGAGGAAATGTGCGGTAGGCTGCAACATGTTATGATGTAATTAGCGGATCCTTTCTTTTGAGAAATGGCACTGAGGCATATCCTTCACAACCATGTATTAACATACCCTTAGGGGACGGCACCTAGATATTTTGAGTGCCTATCTACGCAGCAATTCCTGTAAGAGCTGGCGGCCATATTTGTTGCAAACCGACTTTTCAAAAACCAGAATAACCGAGAAGTGACTGAACAGAAGAGAAAGACTCAAGGACTTCAGTATTTCATATTCTATCCCACCATTCCTATCTCCGACACAGTCCTCTGAGGACATCAGAGTGCTTTATGTTTCCATAACCAGCTTTGCCTCTAGCTTTAAGGGTAATGATGCCATTTTTTAAAAAACATGATTTTTATTTTTGTAAACTGAACAATAAATAATCTAAAAAATATCCCCCAGAGAGGCCGAGAAACACAACATCTACATTCTTGTCCTCCAGGTGTATAGTCCCCGTGCCTGATATATGTGCCTACACCGCCCGAGCGTTCCTTTACACGGCAGCCTTCTCATCAGTCATCCGCTCCCTGAAGTACTTCTCTCTGCTCTGACTCTCAGAGAATTCCCTCACGTCTGTAAATGTCAGGTCGGCTGCAGAGACTGGCTGTATATTTTTAGCCTGGCTAGACAGAGCCAACAGAAATAATACGACTTTTTACCCCCACAACTTCCCTATTATCCTATTGTGATTCTCCGCACCCTGCTGAGGTGTCTTGAGGCTCCAGTGAATAAACTTATACATTGTTTATTTAGCGTTCGCTTCTTTTTTTAGTTCTATTCTCAAAAATAAAATAAAAAAATGTCTAAAAATAGGAATATAAGCCATGGAATCCTTTATACTGCAAAGTTGTCTCAGCAAAAATGAAAGTGTGGAATGGATTTTCAACATACATTTAAGATTTTTGGAATTAAAGGGATAGTCCCATAGCCTACTATTAGCTAGAGTAAAGAAACACTTTACGGTCCGCCCCAGGCATGCGCTAGGGAGAAGGCGCAGATTTGCCCCTTCTCCCTGGCATACGCCTACCGTATCCCCCACGCGCCCCATAGGCAGGCAGGGGGAGCACGGCAAAGCGGGAGGAGGTGTGGCCTCCTTCAGCACCTAATTTATCATGATTAACGTCTGTTCGCAGGTGTAAATCATAATCCAAATCTACACCTGCTGGAAGCAGGAGTAGATTTGTTGTCCCGAACAGAGGTTCGGGTGCCCGGCCTGCCGGATTAACTATGAGGTGTGCACCTCTTAGTGAATCTGCCCGTGGAAAATGGAGAAGGGCCTAATTTAAGAGTATGCCGGTCTTCATATATCCCCCCTTAGTGAATGGCTACCACGCTGAAGGATTTTACTAGACCCTGTACTACGTGATCTCCTGTGCATGTGAATGGGCATCCTGCAATACCACATTCCCCCAGTAGTGGCCACTGTAATATCAATGCAATGCTAGATGAAGCCTAGCTGGAGCCGATGATCAGGATCACTGATAGGCTATGTTCACACATTGTACAAACAATGGCCGTTAAACGTTAACAGCCATTGTTTAATGATACTTGCGACCAGTATTAATGATCATAATAATTAATTCTGGCTGTAGTTAGGGTTAAACAATAGCCCTTCACACGGAAAGGCTGTTGTTTGAGCAGCGTGTGAACATAGCCTTATAGTGGAGAAATACGCATGCCGCAGTTGTGTATGAAAGGGTTATCTATTATCAGGCTTTCAAACAATTACTTCTAGCGCTCCACGGTGGAGAAAATAACTCCATACATTATTAAAGAGAATTCCAGCTGAATAGGGGATTAACAATTATTTACCAAGCTTTAAATGAGCAAATTACTAAATCTGTAATGAGGGGGAGGGGGATGGGCACACATTATCTTCGTAGGTTCAGGCTTAAAAGATGCATTTTGTAGGGCCGGTCCTAATGCCCGCACAGCAATCACTAAGCGCATAGATGCAATGTTAGAATCCGAAAATACGGTTCAGGAAATGACTTCTTAGGGTTTCTAATACTGATGTATTTATAATTTCTTCTTCCACTGTTTCGTTTGTGGTTTTGTGTGGTTTTACCAGGAATCTCTACCTTTTAAAACAAATGTCCCAGCTACCAGTAACAAGTACAAATCTCTATAGATGTTAAACTTACAAATCCTCTCCATAGGCTACAGCTGACCATCACATTAGAGGCCAAACACAGCCCAAAAATAAAGAGTAAGTGGACCCCTTAGAATGACCTGAATTTCTGCACTGGTGAATAAGTTATAGTGTACTTTAAGTCACAATTATAGACAAAGACACTGTAAATAATCTAATAGTACACAGACAGTTGTGCTGTTCACATTGAGTAAACGTCCACAAAGCAGGGAAAAAAGTAATTGAACCTCAGTGTTAGTGTCATCTAGGATTTAGTGACTTACTAGATTCAGTCATACTGTGTTTATTATAAATGTGATCACATTTTATTAGTGAAGAAACCAAGCTAATTCTAAAAGTTTTACTTCTTTTTTTCCCCCTGCATTGTAGATGTTTGCTCAACGTGACCAATACAAGACATGAGCGGTACAACTATACGTGTGTTATTAGTAATTACATTGTGTTTGCCTATAAATGAGATTTAGGACCCTATAACACAGCCAGATGCAGCTCTTGATAACTGAGATCAGCCTTTATTTGCAGAACCTTTACAAGGCCTACACAATTGTGCGGTTTACTAACTTCATCATAGACACACAGGACAAGGTGTTGCCAACTAGAGATGAGTGTAACTCGAGCAAGCTTGAGTCTGATCGTTTGGCATTTGAATACTGGTGGCTGAAGAAGTTGGATGCAGGCCCCTAGAGAGTCCGGGAAAACATGGAAATAGCCATACAACTTCTTCAGCCCCAGCATTCAAATGCCAAACGATTGGAGTCGAGATTACAATCTCTGTTAATCTCTGTTGCCAAATGGTGACGAATTAAACACCTGCACAAAAGATGTGATCAGTCGACGAATAAGAGATTTCTTGTTTTTCTGCTGATCACTGGCTCTTTTATGAAGGCTAATTATTAACAATGAGCTTTCCTGCCTGCTGATAATTATATAAATTTTTTTCAATTATAATGAGAATTAGGAAGAGTTTGTGTACAAAAAAATGTAATAAAGTCAAATAAAGTAATTAACAAAAAATATATACAGTAAATATTGAGAGCATATATATATATATATATATATATATATATATATATATATATATATATATATATATTTATTCATTTTTCAGAGAGAGAGAGAGAGAGAGAAAATATAGAAACACTTACTTGTTCCAGGCCGGGCATCTGACACATCGACCAGGGGCCCGGTAGCCTGTGAGACGGACTGGTAATGCACTGTGTGAGTGACAGTTAATGACTTCTGTTTTGATGACTCTCCAAAGTCAGCATCAGTCAATAGCACCGTAGATCTGTCATCTGAAAGCAAGAGAAGATTTAATATTAGGAGAAGATTTAAAGGCGACGACGGAGTAGCTTAAAACCTTTCAAACGCTCGCGCATTGATTAAAAAAAAGCGGATTTAACACACAAGGTTTTTAATTTTTTATTTTTTTTTGCAACCTTTACACATTTCGTATGTGTGCAAAAATAGACAAATAAATTGCTTGGTGTCTCGGATAAATCTTGTCCCTGGACAGTGAAGCGAGGAATGATTGCTGGGGAGATGGAACGGGCGTTCTGTCTACATTGCTTACAAAGCAAGATAGGCCATTAAAGTGGGAAGAAGCAAAACTGCAGAAAAGGATGTTCTTATCAGCCTGGTCATTAGCGAAGAGGGAAAAAAAAATTCTGCAATGCAGAGGGCAAAATGGGGAAAAAAAATAATTAAAGATAAAAGTCGTCTAAAGCCTAAAGGCTGAAGTGTCCTTATGTTTACCTGAGGAGTGTATATAGAACAAAGAAACGGGTTTTATTTAACATGGCTTTTTATAGGTTATTATAATGGATTATTACAAAGTTAGTATTATGACATCACATCAAGAATATCCAAAAATAAAGTGAATGGCCTATATATATAAAAAAGCAGAAAACATAAGTATATTATATATATGTAAGTTAAAAGCGTAAATGTGAACTGATAAAGAGTGCATTGTCTACAGAAATAATCGGGCAGGGGGTGCAAAAAGATTCATAACAACATGGTTTATCAATAGGAGAACTGTAAGGGCTGTATTACACACCCCAACTGCTGACCGGTATGTGCACCACCGATCGGTACTCGTTTGCCAAGCCTATTGCACATGGCAACCAGGGCCACAGGGACTAGCGCTGGACCATTCATGGGGCCCTTAACGTTTTTCATTTGTTGTCTGTATACCCCATATTACACAGAGCAATATATGGTCTAATGACAGATCTATTTCTGACACAGTATTTTGGTCAGTATTTGGTTTGAATATTTTATCACAACCAGGAGTGGGTCCAAAACACAGAAAAAAGTGCAAGTATTTGTGGTGTCCCAGAACAGGTGTGCCACTATGTCTTTGAGTCATCTGTCATAAGGTATTTTTTGTCAAGTGCCATATTCTGAGCTGTTTACAGCTTCACCATTTGGTGTCTCACTCTCCCCTATTCTCTTATTGTAAGGGTTAACTGTGTTTGTTGTTCTGGTTCTTATTGACCAATCGTTAGCTTGGGTGCTTCACACTACACCACCTATCAGACACTCAGGCCTTATTCTTCTAGCACTTTTCCTACACACAGGGGGTTAGTCCCTGTTAACCCTATATAATCTATGTTAGTTCCTGGTGGGGGGGGTCTTCTAGTTGGTGCTGAGAGAGAGAACAAGACAGAGATAATGTTTCTGCAAAAGCTTATGCCTGAACCTGGCCTCGGGGCCAAGGACCTTGACAGGGACTAGGAGTTATCAATTTTCTTAGGAGAGACTTCCTGATAAAGAGAATGCAGTGCTAAACCCAGAGGTGGGGTAACCGTCACCTGGGAATACCTTGTCTATGCCTGGGGTAACATCATTCTAACCACAGTCAGGACCATCCCAGCTACTAAGACAATTCTATTTTACACCAATTTGATAATACTCCCCCTATGTGTGAGTGAGGCCTAAAGGTGCTCATACATCTTCAAACACCGTTCGCTTTTCTGGCAGTGGCAAAGAATAAGCAGCTAGTCACCCCACAATCATGGTGTTCAACTGACTTTCTATGTCAATGGGCCCTCGTAAGGAAGAAATCCTCATTTACTGCATTGTGTACTGGGGAGCAAAAGAAACAAGCAAGTGTAAAGGCCCTGCTGCTGGTGACGGGTATAAGCTTATGGGGACACACAATGTTGGTGGAGATAGTGGTGGTGCCCGACTTTTTGTTCTCGGAGGGATAAGTCAGTGCCAGAGCAGTCTGGTGGCATCTAACCCCTCTCCACAGAGATGTCTGTAAATTTTAGATGGTACAGACAGTAACTAGGTGATTTCTTAATCAGCTGGTTTCCCAAGGAACGTGGAGTGGAGGACTCATTAAGGACTCCGTATAGAGGGGAGCGAGGTTAGAGGTGGTTTCGTTTGCTATAGGATGGTTTGGTTAGAGGTTTTTCTAGGTCGTCTAATATGCTGTGTGTTTTGTCTTGGCTTTCTGCTTTAATTCAGAGAGTGTCTCATTCTCCCCTTGTATCTAACATGTAAAACATTTTATTTTTTTTAAATGCATTATAAAACTTTTAATGTGGAAGCTGGGAAAATATCCTTTGAACTAAGATCGTATTTGAAATGCAAGATGTGAATCCTGTAACAAAAAAAGAGGAGAAATAAAAGGCAGGAGTTAGACGGAGGTCAAAAAAATGCAATTTAATGCGGAACCTTTGTCCTTCTCTCCTGTAAAAAAAAGAAAAAAAGAAAAAAAGAAAAGAAAAAGTAAAAAAGATGTGAAAACTCTTCTCAATGAAACGCTATCAGCTGATCTATTTTATAATGGATGTTGTAGTATTGGGGTCAGATTTATGGGCGGCGGAAATGAATATATTTGGACAAAATGAAATTAAAAGAAAAAAAAAAAGCTCAAACACATCATAGATATGCGAATCAATACTGACAAGACCCCAACGAGGATTGAAGTGTGCCATGGGGAGTCTAGTGGGAGGTGGAACCCAGATGTTTGTTGCCAGGTGGGGCAGAACAGTAAGTATCTATTGGTCAACCATATCTTTTCTTTTTCAAGGGGCAACAATAAAACTTATAGTGATACTATCAATTGTAATAACCTTTGACGTGTTGTTCATGTTAAGATCACAACAGGTCACAGTTCTAAGATTTAGCAGGGGAGAGTTTGCTGCCCCATCCGACTAATAGCAGGGGTCAGACTCCATAGAGCATGTTATCTGTTATTAGTCGGATCAGGCGACCAGATGGGAAGTGATATGTGCGGCTGTGTGATCACCTTGGCTATAACTTACAACCACAGAGGGTCCATTAAAACTTTTTGGTATATTGCTGGGGCTGCACAAAAACATAATTATCCTATTCTTTCCAAACAACAATCCCCCGATGTCCACCTGTGGCGTCTTCAGGTCCCCTGCTGAACGCTCCCGCAGCCACTTCTCCAAGACTGACTCATCTCAGCAGTGACAACAACCTGCTCAGCCAATCAATCACTGAGGAGAGACAGTGCTGCGACCAGTGATTGGCTCTCACTGCCAAAACAAGTTTGCTTTGGAAGTAGCAGTGGAAGCTTTCAGTGTTCAGCTTCAGCACTATAGCAAAAAGTCAAAATGGCCAGAGTACCCATTTAACATGTTTGAATGACATGTAAAAAGTATTATAAATGATGGTATCACTTTAAACTACCTAAAATGTCCTGTAGGTAGTATCCCTACCCCCATCTCCCTGTAAATAGTATATCTCCCCCCCGTAGGTATGCTCCCCTGCAGGTAGTATCTACAGGGGGTAGACATACCTAGAGGGGTAAACATACCTCCCTGTAGGTAGGATCCCTCAGCTAGGTATTCCCCCCTTGTAGGTGGTATCCACAATGTAGGCACCCCCCTGTAGGTCATGTCACCCTCTTTACATGAATAAGCCACAGTTGGCCATGACATTTATGTACAGAGAGATTCAACATGACAGCCCATGGCCCTTTGTTTCCCTGTCTGTTACCCCTTATGAAGCTCATTCCTTTCCATATCAGAGAAAAAACTGCACCAGATCATGACCCCCACTGTGATACCTATTGAATAGGACAGGGGATTCCTAAATATAGAAATTTCTGTAATTCTCATAGTCTTCAATGAAGTCTATTCACCACTTTATTCACTTCTATGGAGCAGCTGATACAAATTGACCCCATCAGAAAAATCTATGGAGGGGACGGTTCTTGTGGTCAAAATCCTCTGAATAGGAATGCCCCAACCATGCATCCAACCATGAATGGCATGACATCAGCATACAATGTTACACTGTACATCTAGTGTGTATCACAATAGTCCTGTTAATTTATATACATAAAACAGGCAGATCAGCAAAGTCCTTCATTTCTACAAGAAATAGCCTGGACTATTTCATAACAGAGAAATGTGCAGGAACAAGTGCAAGGACAGACCTGATTTGTGATCATGAAGCAGGCAGCTCAGGATGAATACTGCTAAAATAGTTTAGGGGATAGTATTTCATAACAGAGGGATGTGCAGGAACAGGTAGAAGGACAGGCCATGTGTGATCTGAAGGTGTGTGAGGGACCATAAAGCAATAATAATCCCTCCTGCGAGGCCGCAGCCTTATATATACAGCAGAGGAGCTTGCGTCACTCAGGGGGGGCTGGAACTTTTCCACTTATCCGTTAAGTCTTCGGTGTGACAAGGAGGCCAGTGCCGGAGCGGCAGGAAAGCTCCACACTCCTGTTGTTTGCATTTTTTGCCCAAACAAGGCAGCGGGCGGACAGTATTTGCTGGAAGTCTGAAAGCCTTGCAGGTTATTAGGAGTCTGTGCCTGTGCCAAAGAAAAGGTAACAGCACCAAGACGCTGCCAAGGTTAACTCCTGCGGCTGCTCCATCAAACAACGCTGCATTGTCTGAGCAGCTGGATGAGAAGATGAAAGAACATTTACCCACCATGCCATCACTAACAATACTAACAATCCCAATGTCCTTAAAGGGGGTTATCCAGGAATAGAAAAAAAAAAAACAACACAACTACTTTCGTGCAAAAGCAGCGCCACCCCTGTCCTCAGGTTGTGTGTGGTATTACAATTCAGCTCCACTCACTTCAAGGAAACTGAGCTGCAATACTGCACTCAAACTGAGGACAGAAAAGGCGCTGTTTCTGGAAGAAAGCAGAAACCCCCTTTAAGAAAATCTAGCAGCATTTCGTTTGAGCAGATTTGTTTCGGTGTCAAAGGCAGCTTCTATACAGACTAATGTGTCTCCATGTCACACGCGGTTCATAATATCAAACCATGACAGCCAATGCACAGTGCCTCCTACTGGCCTGCATATAAGCTGTATAAGACTTTATTAGCCAATTCTCTGTTGACTACATTCTCTAATCTGAGACTACAACTCCCAGCATGCCTTGTTAATCGCAGTGGAACCAGGACAGGATCCGGTACTCTATTGCATTTCATTGGGTGACAATCCCTCTGATCAGTGGCTCTTGGCACCTGGTCGCCTCTCCCTGGTCTACCTGAGTCATCATTAATTTTTGCGCCCTGTGAGCGGTCTATAAATTCTGTTTCCAAAACAAATGTTGCCATGGATACAGAGCAGCGTTATTACGTGTTAGCTGATAATCCTCTTATGCGTTTTATTTTTTTGGGCACAGGAAGCACAGAAGCAATGGTTTATCACAGAGTTCATAGGGACAGACTGACTAAGTGACTTAAATAGCACAATAGACGCTCTACCGGTAATGTTAGATGGTGGGGGTCTAATTCTCCCGACCTGACCTACAAGTTCTTCATTGCTTACCGGCTATAAACTTTTAGCACCTAGTATTAAAGGGGTACTCCAGTGAAAAGTTTTTCCCCAGTTATTGAAACACATTACAAAGTTATATAAGTTATACTTATCTGCCACCCTTCCCTATCTTTTCCCCTCTCAACCCCCCACTAGGAAGTGAAGTAAACTCATTCTTACCTAATGACTGTTGACCCCAGGCTTTTCTGTGGCAGCCATTTTGTGACAATGACATCATCAAGAGGGAGGCGGGTCTAAGCCCTGTTAAGCCAGCCTCCCTTTGTCAGATGACTCAGGTTGCTCAGCTCTAATTGGCTGAACAAGATGTAAGCCATCTAACAGTTTTACAGTCAGTTAGACATCACAGGAGACAAAGTGCATCATGGGAAAGCCCAAACCAGGAAGTAAAGAAAAAATTAAGCCACCAACTGGAGCTTCAGGGACCTGCAAACAGCGGGAAATTCAAACGGAGACAGACTTGGGAGGGATGGTAAATGTAAAAACTATGTTTAATTGATTGTTTTGTTTTATCAGCACCGGAGTTCCCCTTTAAAGCTCAGTCTTATACAAGTAATATATGTTTGGCTCCATGGGGAACAGTCCATGACTTGGGAGGGGGGTTCACCATGGGCAACTACATCAGAGCATCTCCAGAACTGCCTGGGTCAGGGGCTCCAGGTATGTAGTTGGGGACATTATATATAAAGGTCAACCGGGGTCAGAATCATGGAGGCCCAAGGCTCATTGATTTGTGTGGGGGTGAATGCTAGCCTAGCCATGTGTCTGCAGCACGGGTATAAGGCAGGAACAAAGAAGAAGCTCCAGCCTTGGCACAGACCACACATACCTATTGTCTCCATGGTGTCTCTCTCTTCTATAAGGAGTTGTGCTCGGGGAATATCTATGTGCATTCTCAGGGTCTGCTGCTTGTTCAGCGTGTCTGACGTCCGGGTATTCTTACTGAGAACATAAGAAGAGAACGGCAACAGTGAATATGTTATAGAACAAAGCCCTAAAACACTCTGTAGAATGCATCAATCTGTGACCAGCAAACAGTATGTAAAAAACTATAGTGATAAATGACTCTCTATATCACCGCCACTAATGGAAGTGAGGCGAGCCAACATGAAGCGGACTGTGGATCTGTACTTCACCAGCACTTCTGTTTAATGATGTCCTGGCCGCCTGCCTCCCGCAGTTACAGGAAGCACAAATAATAACATACAAGTGGCTAATAAAACCAGAAAATCACATTTTGTTCAGCCCTGTTTAAAAAAGTCAGATGGCTGTAAGATGAGATATCACCCAAAGGTATGACATCACCAGGAGGTATGACATAACCACTTACATCTACAGAGGAACTTTTAAAAGATTTTACTTTAAAAATAAAATAATAAATAAGTGAAAGGTTGTATAAAACGTATTTCATAGAGACATTTTATAATTATTGGGAGTCTAGGTGCCGGAATATTTGCTGAGGGTCTGAGACTCTCCCCCACGTTCAGTCATAGGAGGTGGAAGCACCATGAGCTATTGTGTTTTCAGCATTGCTCCTGGCGCTAGGTTGTTTCCATAACTCCCATCAACATCAATGGGAGACTTTTCAGTGAGTATTTATGAAGTTTCTATGATTTTAGATTCAGCCTAAGTATTAGCAGGGGTAATGGTTATGTTTTAACATCTCTATGGGTGATGTACAAGCAACAGCAACACAAAATGACATCTCAAAGTCTACTGAGGCCAATGAATAGATCTCAGACACACACTCAATATTAACTTAGGGACAAATAATCCAATTTTGCAAATTAAGTTGATTAAATTATTAAGGGATTTCCATTAATGCTATGACTCACCCAATATCCATCAGGACTGAGTGTTCTGAGTATTCCAGTAGGAAGAAAACTGTACTGCCTTAGGCCACATGTTCAAGTCTATCTCAGTTTTTATGGTCAGAAAAGTGATCATGAAGTCTTTCAGGAGACTTCAGGAAATCATCAGTTTTTCCTGACAGTAAAACCTGAAGAGAAAAAAATATATAAAAATACATACTCACCTGGATCACGGATGCAGTGCTGCTCTCAAGCTTTTTTCGCGTCTCCCTTCTCATTTTGCTTGTGTGCCAGAGAGCGGCGGTAGATAATGGCCACTTGTGACCAGAGGTATAATGCTAATTCTGGCCACAATAATGATTATCAGGATGGGGAGCCAATGGCTCCTCACCCTGTCAAACACAGCACTGCATTTAACTATATGTGCTCCTGATTAGAACACATTAGGACTACAGTTAAAGAGTACTTTCCTCGAGTGCTGATGCCAACCCGGGGTGCCTAGTAATGCCTCCGGAATTCTGGACAGTTTCCAGATGCCTATCTGGAGCGGTCCAGAATTTCTGATGCCCCCATAGGCTTCTATGGGATCACCTGTGATGAAATTCTGAACAAAAATAGGACAGGTCCTATACTTTCCAGACCTATTTTCCAGAACAAACACCCCTGTCCGTGCACAATACAAGTCTAAGGCCCTGGAAATTTATTCGGATTCCTAAAAAGAAATCCTGATAACCAGATTTACCAGATGTGTGCATGGGCTTTACAGAGCTGAAAGTGGCACTAGAAAAAGAGAATCTCCACCTTCTGGAGGAGAGCTATTTTGCATATGTTTTTCCCAGGGGGTATTGCTCCCTACCGATTGGATCCCCTCAAAAAGGATGAGCATCTTTCTAAAGGAATCTTCCTGAAAAGAGTTTTTCTAAAATCAGAAGTGAACAAATGACGGACTAATATTTTTGAATTTTAATTTTGGTATACAGGGAATGTTTATAGCAAAATTGTCAGACAATTTATAACAATTATCTGTTATTGAAGTAATAGCAACTGACCTGTGGTGTCAAACATCTAAATCAGAGCTTAAGGTATTCATCCTGACACAGCCGGCCCAATTATTGTGTTCAGTACAAAAGATGAAACGTAGGAAGATAGGAAAGTCAGGGATAACTACCCCAATCAGTGTGATTATTGTCACTGCCCTCTGTCTAAATACCATGGAACAAAACTTAACCAGGGTGAAGACATTCTCACTTCTACATCTCAAAAATGTAGGGAATTGTCAGCTGTCTTGAAATTATGATGGTATAAACAGAGGTCCTATATGGAGTGTTTCATCCTTATCCTAATAGAAGGCGGTTACAGTGTTCTCTAAAGCAGGGATGTCAAAAATTGGACAAAGTTGCAACCTTGATATTTAATGAAGAATGCGTGCAGCATTTTTGGCACAGTCACAGCGGTGCGTGTCTGCCCCATAAAGTAGTTGCCCCCACACAGTAGTTACTCCCATAGTTTCCCCCAAGCAGTAAGCAAACCCATAATAGTGCCCCACATGGTAGTCAGCCTCTTCAATAGTGCCTCACATGGTCCTCAGCCCCCCTCCAATAGTGCCCCATATGAAAGTCAGCAACCCTCCACCCCTGGAGAATGGGCTTAAGATACTTTCAGATGGGTGACAACATAGTACGTTACAGAGGGCAATGACTAATTTTTGACTTTACAGTCTTTATCTGTAGCCCAATCTCACTATCATCCCTAAAACATGATACAGCCCTTAACTCCAAGTCATCATGACAGCAGTGTCAGGTCTACACCTCGGCATTGCAACAATGAATTATACAAGACGGATTCAGATCATTGACAACAGTTACAGTAATGAGGCCAATTCTCCAAGATGTCTCAGTTATCCGCACTGCCCGCACTTGCTCGAGGGGGAAGCGCCATCATTTTTACAAGTCATTTAAATTTCACGCTGGAGGAAGATCTGACGGTTCTAACATGTTTTATTGAGGAAAACAGAGACAAAAATACACACAAATAAATAGAAAGGAAAAGAAGAATTTCTGGAAAATTTCCAATGAGATTTTCTTACCTCATGAGCATTTCAGCCAAACTTTTAGCATCTGAAATGGGAAAAAACAAAACAAAAAGATACATCAGATGATTGGAAATATACAACAACAGAAGTTAGTTTTTGGGAGTTGCTCTTGACTTTTGGGACATGCTCCAAAAACTGTACAATATGGAGAGCATAATAGCAAATACGTAGTGAGCCAACCTTTATCTCATTTGGCAACTTGTGCTCAGGTTGTACTGAGCCTTTAAGTTCTGATTACTTATACTTATGTAATCTCCTTAAAGGGGATATCCAAGATTAGAAGAAAAACAGATCCTGTCTTGCAAAAACAGCACCACCCCTGTCCTCAGGCTTTGTGTGGTATTACAATTCAGCTCCAAAAGTGGTGCTGTTTGCGGAAGAGATCGGACATGTTCAGAGGGCAGAAAAGGACTTACTTGTTTTGCTCACTCTCTTCTTCTGGCCATATCAGTAGGATACCTTCCGAAAGTGGGGTGCATGTTGCTGGGTGCTGGCGATCGGGCAGCAATTGGACATCGTGCACATGCCTCCCTCAAGTATCAGAAGGTATTTTTCCAAAACGGCACTGAGGAGCAAACCAGATAAGACCTTTTCTGACCCTAGACAACCCCTTTACATATACAGATCGATGCTACTCAGGTATAGCCCCTCGAAAAGACCACCTATTTATAATCATCCTTGACTCAAACCACATCAATCTAGAACAGATTTATAATGCCCTTAAACTGGCCATGTAATTAAGTTAGCTGTTGCTTAATGCTATTTCACCCACTCGTCTCATACTTGTGCAAGGAGAGGCTAAGCTGCCTTGATGGTGTCTTCCGTAACCAAGAACAAAAAGATCAGACAGTTGAAACCCAACATGGCTGATCTTTTTGTTAACCAATATTTGCCATTTGGGGGCAAGCAGGGAGATCACCATACACATTAGGTTCGGCTGACATTTACGTACTGTGTATAGTCAGTGGTATATCCTGAATGTTGAGAGGACCACACTTCCAGAGGATGGTTATTCTTTGCAATATTCTTTACAATCTTAAAGTGTCACTGTCGTTTTTTTTGTTTTTTTTTTCAGAAATCAATAGTACAGGCCATTATCTGCATTCAAAAAGACTTTCCCCAGCCCCCCTCCCCCTTCCTCTCTCTCTCATCCACTGAACATTATCAGGAAATCTCAACTCTTTTACATCAGTCGAGCCCTGTGTAACCTATGGAGAGGGGGGGGGGGATTAGTCACTAGCAGAAAACAAAGGATTACACAGTGGGAGCTGTGTGAAGGCAGGTATTTAGAGGCCAGAGAGGTCAGTGCTGACTTCAGAGGAGATAGCCCGGTGATGTAGCTGTAAATTAACTCTTTTTTTTTCCTGTTTTGGTGCCTCATCTCCCACAACCCATCCCATCTCCATAAGAGAACAATGAAGACAGGGGGGAGAGCTTCAAACCACTTTTTCATTATAAAAATGCATTTTTCGGCTAATAAACCCAATTACAAAGTTTCTTGAAATCGCCTGTACTAATGATTTCTGCAAAAAAAAAAAAAAAACAACAGTGACACTTTAAAGCATTTCTACTGTATATGATTAAAAATACATGGCTGCATTCTTCAAAAAAACCATCTCCATTCCCTGTCCACAATGGCGTACGTGGTTATGTAGCCCACCTCGTTTTAACACGAATTGGGCTAAGCTGCAATACTGCAAACAACCTGTGGTATAGGAAACTATATAGCATCCCACAAATACATCTCATAGGGCTTGCTGATTCAGTCGTGAAGCAAAACTATGCCTAAAGGAGGTCTAGGAGTGTATTTTGGGGGTGATGCTAGATTCTAAGAAACAATTATCCTGCAAGAAACTCTGACTCACATAATCTATAAATACGGGAGACATATTTAGCTACTCAGTGGATTGCCGGAGGGCTGCATTGTTACCCATCTATATGATGCATGATTTATAAAGACTGTGTCCCATTTACAATACTGTACTCTATCATTCATAAAAGTAGCTTTAGTAGTCTGGGATCCTCTGGTGGTGAATTTATACTAAGCAGGTGGCTTGCTAAAAAAAAAAAGTTTAAAAAGAGATGCTCCAACAATTTTATAGGCTTATATACATGTAGTGGAGCATAGGCTATCATAAGGGATTAATTTAGAAGTTCTTGTGTTTACCTGTTTTAGCTTTGTTTTTTAGCCATACAAATTTTAATTCCATCACAGCAATGATTATTTTAATGCTGCCAATATTTCCCATAATTCTTTTGGCTTTGCAGGTAGAGAGGGTGGTGTCTCATCACTGCAGTTCTTGTAATTACTCTGCGAGTGTTGGAGTCCAGCCAGGTGAACTGATTACAGGGTCAGCTGACTTATGGTCCTTTTACACGGAGCGATAATTTGGCCAATTGATCGTTTAACGATTTTGAGGAAACAATTTTGTTTTTATAACGATCAGCGTTTAGACGAAAAGATAAATCATTTGAAAAAATCGTTATTGCGATCATTTTTAGATCGCTTAAGCCCATCTCACACATAGGATGAATCTGTAAAAGACTGTTTACACAAAGCGATCTGCGAATTTTCAGTGAACGACCAACGATGATTTTAGAACATGCTGAAAGACCAAAATGAACGATTTCTCGCTCATCGCTTGATCGTTCACTGTGTTTACACGAGCCAATTATCGCTCAAATGCGATTGTTATTGTGAAAATTTGAACAATAATCGTTTTGTGTAAAAGGACCATTAGGATACACCACTTCCTCTAACACATTAAAGGGGTTATCCAGTGCTCCAAAATTTTTACCATGTTGCTGCCATATTAGTAAACATAACAAACGTGTTATTCTTACCTGTCTGCGCTCCCTTGGTGTCCCGATGTGGTCGCTGATGTCCCTGGCTGCCTACGGCTGTGGTTACTTCAGAGACAAGCTGGTCTCGGGAGTGACAGCCCGCTCAGGCAATCATTGGCCGCAGCACTGTCCTGTCTCAATCAGTGATTGTCTGAGTGGGCTGTCACTCCTGAGACAAGTTTGTCTCGGAAGTAACGGTCGCTACAGACAGCCTGGACATCGGCAACCGCATCGGACACCGAGGGAGTGCAGAGAGGTAAGCATAAAATATTTATTTTTACGAATAAGGCAGCAACATGTTGAAAGTTTTGGAGTGCTGGATAACCCCTTTAATCACTGTGGGTTAGACTGGTAATCACATGACCCAGCTGAGCTGGATGCAGCTGAGCTGGAATAAAACAGATGGTACTTTAGGACTACTGATTGTGAATGTGCATGATATGAGCCTGTGGTCCATCATATACACAAAGGAAATGTTGCAGTTTCAGAATATTACTCTAAGAACTACAGGGAGGAGGTTGCAGAGGATCATGAGCACTTTTTTAGGAGTTATGGTATATTCACACTAAGCAATAGGTGAGAAATCGAAGAGAAAAGCTTTCTGCTTGCAATTTCCTCTTCTTAACCTCTGGCGGAAAAGGTGCGAAATTCAAGCGGAAAGCGGAAATTCAAAGCCCCAATGACTTCTATGGGATTTCTTTAGCGGAATCCGCTCAAAGAATTGGCATGTCAATTCTTTGGGCAGAAACCCGATCCACAGCAGAACATTAGGGGTAAATTCCACCGTGTGAACAACAGAGCGGAAAAAACCCATTGAACACAATAGGACATTGCTCTATACATGTTTTACAGGGGGGATTTTAATTTCAAATTCCTCAATGTGAACATACCCTAAAGACAATAGATCTTATCCTGGGTAAAAATTTCAGTTCTGCTCAATGTCAGGAAGCAGCTTCCTTACAGAAAGCAGAAGTAATGGTCTGCTTCAGAGAGTGCAATAAACTCAATGCAGATTGATCTCTCCGGGGAACAACTTTTGCTTGTGTTGACTGAGATAGATATTACTTAACAAAATGAAGTGGAGCTATCCGATCAGCATAGGGGGACGTATAGAAAAAGCACAGAGAAAAGGTAATTTACGAGCAAATTAAACCAGCGGCCTGCTAATCTGTGCAGAGAATTACAGAGGCCTCATCCTGAATGTAAATAATCCATCTAGCAGACATCCAGCCTTAATTCAATCCATTTCTATTTTCACCCTAAACCTGCCTCCGGTGATTTGCTGACTTTTCCTCCGTTGGGGACTTGGATCATGGAGAGTTTTTCGAATAAAAGCCAAGGTTACAAAGCGTGGAAATAATTCAATTTAGAAGAATGATCATGCACAATGAGCCCATTAGCTCTTCGAGAGAGAAAGAAAAGATAAAAGAGAGGCTGCCCGAGAGGCGCGGGAGGTTCATTTTACCAGACTGTAAATAATATATGTAGGAGAGAAGCTAAATAGAGATAACCTAAAAGTTTATTCGCTGCCAGCAGTACCCTTCAGGAAGGTATACGGTGACACTCTTGTAGCTTTATACAGTACGCTGCATTATTAAAATCCCTCACGCTTAGCACAATGCATCGGGATGTTCAGTAATCTAAGTAACATTCGACTGGCGAACGCCTAGCCCAGAAGACACACATCCTGCATTATGGTCATTTCTCAGCGAAAGAAGCAACGGGTCGATAATATTCTGCCTGTATGATGAAAATAAATAAGTTTAAAGAGAATTACCCTGCTTAACCTCTGAAACAAAAAGAAAAAAAATAGCCTACAGGTTAAAGGGGTTATCCAGGATTAAAAAAACATGTCCGCTTTCTTCCAGAGACAGCACCACTCTTGTCTCCAGTTTGGGTGGGTTTTTGCAACTCAGTTCCATTGAAGTAAATAAGTTTATTCTTTAAGTTTCTGGAATGAAGCAGCAATATTTTTCTAATCCCGAATAACCCCATTTTCAAGGTCTCTCAACCAGGGTTTTCCTTCATTCCTCCCTCTACCATTTTAGTCAGAATGAATAGAGGTCTAATAAATAAACATATATTTCTAAAGCTATCCTTTACCTTTTTGTTGTCTTTTACATCTTTCTTTTGCTTCTGATTGACCCACCTACTGTCTAGAGTACACCCTGTAGGGGCTTCCTGTTCCTCCAGTTAGCTAACTCTACTTTTCTCCCATGACACCTTCTTGACTTAAACCCTGCCCACTACACCTACAGGAGCCTCCTACATAAAAAGAGGAAGATAAATGGACAGTACAGATTTTTCAAAAGGACTCTGTCAGCTGTAATTCAGGTTCCAAACTAATGAAACTGTTAAAGAAGTCTGTCGAAATTTTTATTAAAGTAATGTATTTCCCCCCAAAAGTTATACGAATCGCCAATACCCTTATTACGGGAAATGCTTACAAAGTGGGTTTTTTTTCCTGCACTTACTACTTCATCAAGGTTTCACTTCCTGGATAAAATGGAGATGTCACTTCCTGGATAAAATGGTGATGTCACGACCCGACTCCCAGAGCTGTGCGGGCTGTGGCTGCTGGAGAGGATAATGGCAGGGGGACACTGAGCATCCCCCTGCCATCATCTTCAGCAGCCTCAGCCCACACAGCTCTGGGCAGGGGCGTAGCTAAAGGCTGATGGGCCCTGGTGCAAAACATTAGCTTGCCCCCCCCCCCCCCCTTCCGATCAGGCGCAGTCAGAGACAAACAAAACTTATATTCAATTACTCTAAGGTGACGCCCCCTAATGTGCCACAGTGTCCAAATGAACTGTCCCTGTCCCCCTCGTGTACTGTGCCACTTCCTCCACCTTTTGTACTATGCTGCTGTGTCCCCTCATGTACTGTGCTGCTATGTCCCCTATAATTAAAGTACTGTACTGTGTCATTCTCTAATAACTTTCCCAATCTCTCAAACTGAAAAACTACAGCCGTACGTGATGGCTGTTGTAGTTCTGCAGTCTGGAGAGCCACAGGCTGTAAAACTACAACTCCCATCATGAAATGTCAGCAGGGCATGATGGGTGTTGTTGTTCTGCAACCTGGAGAGCCACATGCTGCAGACCTGCAACTCCCATCATGAGCCGTCAGGAGAACAGGCGACCTCTGAGATTAACCATACACAGACCACCCTTACACAGATGAACCCCCTCCATCCACAGATCACCCTATCCACAGATCACCTCATCCATATACAGATCACCCCATCCACAGATCACCTCATACACAGATCACCTCATACACAGATCACCTCACCCATACACAGTGGCGGATTAAATGTACCCTGGGCCCCGGGCTGTCCACCCAACCTGGGCCCCCCCCCCCCCCCCCCAGTCAATTCGCCCACATTATAATCTGCTACTGCGTCCCCCCCCCCCCCCCACACACAGTCCCCAATAAACACTGCCTGCCTCCCCTCCCTGCTGGCCCCAATAAACATAATGTTTGGTCCCTTGCTGCTACCCCCAGTAAGCATTGCCCACCCCACCTCCACTGCCCCCAATAAACATATCGCCACCTCACCTGGTCCCCTGATGTTGCCCCCCCCCCCAAGGTCACAGCAGCACAGAGGATGTCAGGAGAGGAGGGTGCTGATCTTATAGGAGAGGACCGAGCAGCACAGAGGATGTCAGGAGAGGAGGGTGTTGATCTATAGGGGAGGTCCCAGCAGCACAGAGGATGTCAGGAGAGGAGGGTGCTGATCTATAGGGGAGGTCCCAGCAGCACAGAGGATGTCAGGAGAGGAGGGTGCTAATCCTATAGGAGATAGTCCCCCTTTATAGATGGTCTCCCTCTTTCCCCCTCTATAGATGGTCCCCCCTCTTTCCCCCCTCTTATAGATGGTCCCCCTCTTTCCCCCCTCTTATAGATGGTCCCCCTCTTTCCCCCCTTATAGATGGTCCCCCTCTTCCCCCCTTATAGATGGTCCCCCTCTTTCCCCCTCTATAGATGGTCCCCCTCTTTCCCACCTTATAGATGGTCCCCCTCTTCCCCCCTCTATAGATGGTCCCCCTCTTTCCCCCCTTATAGATGGTCCCCCTCTTTCCCCCTCTATAGATGGTCCCCCTCTTTCCCCCTCTATAGATGGTCCCCCTCTTTCCCTCTTTATAGCTGGTCCCCCTCTTTCCCCCCTTATAGATGGTCCCCCTCTTTCCCCCTCTATAGATGGTCCCCCTCTTTCCCCCTCTATAGATGGTCCCCCTCTTTCCCCCCTTATAGATGGTCCCCCTCTATAGATGGTCCCCCTCTATAGATGGTCCCCCTCTCTACCCCCTTATAGATGGTTCCCCTCTTCCCTCTCCCCCCTTATAGCTGGTCCTCCTTTCCCCCCTTATAGCTGGTCCCCCTCTTTCCCCCCTTATAGCTGGTCCTCCTTTCCCCCCCTTATAGCTGGTCCCCCTCTTCCCTCTCCCCCCTTATAGCTGGTCCCCCTCTTCCCTCTCCCCCCTTATAGCTGGTCCTCCTTCCCCCCCCCTTATAGCTGGTCCCCCTCTTTCCCCCCTTATAGCTCGTCCCCCTCTTCCCTCTCCCCCCTTATAGCTGGTCCTCTTTCCCCCCCCTTATAGCTGGTCCCCCTCTTTCCCCCCTTATAGCTGGTCCTCCTTTCCTCCCCTTATAGCTGGTCCCCCTCTTCCCTCTCCCCCCTTATAGCTGGTCCCCCTCTTCCCCCCCCCTTATAGATGGTCCCCCTCTTTCCCCCTCTATAGATGGTCCCCCTCTTTCCCTCTTTATAGCTGGTCCCCCTCTTTCCCCCCTTATAGATGGTCCCCCTCTTTCCCCCTCTATAGATGGTCCCCCTCTTTCCCCCTCTATAGATGGTCCCCCTCTTTCCCCCCTTATAGATGGTCCCCCTCTATAGATGGTCCCCCTCTATAGATGGTCCCCCTCTCTACCCCCTTATAGATGGTTCCCCTCTTCCCTCTCCCCCCTTATAGCTGGTCCTCTTTCCCCCCCCTTATAGCTGGTCCCCCTCTTTCCCCCCTTATAGCTGGTCCTCCTTTCCCCCCCTTATAGCTGGTCCCCCTCTTCCCTCTCCCCCCTTATAGCTGGTCCCCCTCTTCCCTCTCCCCCCTTATAGCTGGTCCTCCTTCCCCCCCCCTTATAGCTGGTCCCCCTCTTTCCCCCCTTATAGCTCGTCCCCCTCTTCCCTCTCCCCCCTTATAGCTGGTCCTCCTTCCCCCCCCCCCTTATAGCTGGTCCCCCTCTTTCCCCCCTTATAGCTGGTCCTCCTTTCCTCCCCTTATAGCTGGTCCCCCTCTTCCCTCTCCCCCCTTATAGCTGGTCCCCCTCTTCCCTTTCCCCCCTTATAGCTCGTCCCCCTCTTCCCTCTCCCCCCTTATAGCTGGTCCTCCTTTCCCCCCTTATAGATGGTCCCCCTCTTTCCCCCCTTATAGATGGTCTCCCTCTTTCCCCCTCTATAGATGGTCCCCCT